>NC_133757.1:58123500-58461500 GCF_036562045.2 Rhinolophus sinicus
TATATATATATATATATATATATATATATATATATATATATATGTATGTATGTGAATATAAAATCACACATAAAATCACGTCTTGTTTATCCATTCATTCATTAATGGACACCTAGGTTGCTTCCATAACTTGGCTATTCTAAATAATATTGCAATGAATTTAGGGGTGAATATTTCAAATTAGTGTTTTTTTGGATAAATACCCAGAAGTGGAATTGCTGGGTCATATGATATATCCGTTTTTAGTTGTTTGAGGGTTTCCCTACTGTTTTCCATAGGGATTGCACCAGTTTGCAGTTCCACCAACAGTGCACAAGGGTTCCCTTTTCACCACATTCTCTGCAGCACATATTGCTTGTTGACTTTTTGCTCACAGCCATTCTGACTGATGTGAGGTTTTGATTTGCATTTCCCTTATAGCTAGTGAAATTGAGCATCTTTTCATATGTCTTTGGCTGTTGATATGTCTTCTTTGGAGAAATGTCTTTTCATGTTCTCTGCCCATTTTTCAACCAGATGGCTTATTTTTTTGTTACCGAGTTATATGAGATTCTTATATATTTTGGGTACCACCCCTTTATATGTCATTTGCAAACATATTGTCCCATTCAGTGTGTTGCCTTTTGCTTTGTTGAAAGTTTTATTCACTGTGCAGAAGCTTTTTAGTTTGAAGTAGTCCCATGTGTTTATTTTTGCTTTTGTTTCCCTTCCTCCAGGGCACATATCCAAAGAGATATTACTTAGACTGATGTCAAATAATTTACTTACTACGTTTTCTTCTAGGACTTTTATGTTTTCAAGACTTAGAGTTAAGTCCTTAACCTATTTTGAGTTTATTTTCATACATAGTGTAAGAGAGTGGTCCCGTTTCATTTTGATGCATGTGTCTGTTCAGTTTTCCCAACACCGCTTGTTGGAGAGACTGTCATTATTCCAGTGTATATTTTTGCCTCCTTTGTCATAGATTAGTTGACCATACGAATAGGGGTTTATTTCTGGGCTCTTTATTCTGTTCCGTTGATCAATGTGTCTGTTTTGGTGGCAGTCCCAGGCTGTTGATTATTATAGCTTTGTCATATAGTTTCAGATCAGAGACCATGATACTGCCAGCTTTGTTCTTTTTCAAGACTGCTTTTGCTCTTCAGGCTCTTTTATGGTTTCATATAAGTTTTAGGATAATTTGTTCTAGTTCTAAGGAGGACATTGGTATTTTGGTAAGAATTACATTGATTCTGCAAATTGCTTTGGGTAGCATGGTCAATTTAACAATATTAATCCTTCCACTGCATGAGCAAGGTATAGCCTTCCATTTATTTGTGTCCTCTTCAATTTCTTTCTTCGATGTCTTATAGTTTTCAGAGTATAGGTCTTTCACTTCCTGGTTAAGTTGATTCCTAGGTATTTTATTCTTTTTAATGCAATTGCGAATGAATTATTTTGTTCATTTCTCCTTCTGATTGTTTGTTATTAGTGTATAGTAATGTGGCAAATTTCTTTATATTACTTTTGTATCCTGCTACTTTATTGAATTATTTTATTAATTATATTAATTTTTGGTGGATTCTTTAGGGTTTTCTATATATAGTATCATGTCATCTGCAAATAGTCACAGTTTTACTTCTTCCTTTCCTATTTGGATGTTTGTTTATTTGTTTTGTTTGTTTGTTTTTTGGGGATTATTTTGTCTGATTGTTGTGGCTAGGACTGCCTACACTATGTTGAATAATAGTGGTGAGCATGGCCATCCTGGTCTTGTTCCTAGTCTTAGATGAAAAGGCTTCAGCTTTCACCATTGACTATTATGTTAGCTATGGGCTTGTCTTATATGGCCTTAATCAAGTAGAAGTAAGTTCCTTCTATACCTACTTTGTTGAGAGTTTTTACCATGAATAGATATTGATATTTGTCAAATACTTTTTCTGCATCTATTGAGATAATCATATGATTTTTATCTTTAGTTTTATTGATATGATAAATCACATTAACTATTTTGTGGTTGTTCAACCACTCTTGCATGCCTGACATGAATCTCACTTGATCATAGTGTATAATCCTTTTAATGTACTATTGAATTTGGTTTGCTAGAATTTTGGCATCTATGTTCACCAGGGATATTGGCTTATAATTCTCTTTCTTTTTTTCTAATTTAAATTTATTGAGGTGATAATGATTAGTAAAATTACATAGGTTTCAAGTGTACAATTCTGTAACACATCATTTTTATATCACATTGTATGTTCACCACCCAGAGTCAGTTCTCCTTCCAACACCATATAGTTGACCCCGTTTACCCTCATCTACCACGCTTCTCCCCCCTTACCCTCTGGTAACCACTATAGTGGCTATAATTCTCTTTCTTTGTAGTGTCTTTGCCTGGTTTTGGTATCAGGGTAATGCTGGCCTCATAAAGTTTAGAAGTGTTCCTTCCTCTTCAATTTTTTGGAATAGTTTGAGAAGAATAGGTAATACTTATTTTTTTCAATGTTTCGTAGAACTCACCTCGGAAGCCATCTGGTTGTGGACTTTTTCGTTTGTTGGGATTTTCTTGATTACAGTTCAATTTCATTGCTAGTTATTGGTCTGTTCAGGTCCTCTGTTTCTTCTTGGTTTAGTCTTGTAAGGTTGTATGTTTCTAAAAATGTATTCATTTCTTCTACATTGTTGAATTTGTTGGCATATATAGTCCATAGTACTTTTTAATGATCTTTTGTATTTCTATGGTATCTTTCGTAATCTCCTCTTTCGTTTCTGATTTTATTTGTGTCCTTTCTCTTTTCTGTTTGATGAGTCTTGCTAGATACTTGTAAATTTTATTTTTCCTCTCAAAAAAACAGTTCTTAGTTTCATTAATCTTTTCTATTATTTTTCTACTTCATTTATTTTCATGCTGATTTATTTATTTCCTTCCTTCTGTTTACTTTGGATTTTGTTTGTTTTTATTTTTTTAGCTTCTTTAAGTGTAAATTTAGATTGTTTATTTGGGATTTTTCCTGCTTCTTGAGGTAGGTGTTCATACCTATAAACTTTCCTCTTATAGCTGCTTTTGCTGCATCCCATAGATTTTATAAAGTTGTGTTTTCATTTTCATTTGTCTCAAGGTAGTTTTTGATTTCCTCTTTGCTCCATTGGTTGTTTAAAAGCATGTTATTTAATTTCCACATATTTGTGGTTTTTTCCAGTTTTTTTCCTGTGGTTGATTTCTAGTTTCATGCCACTTTGGTGAGAAAATATGCTTGATATAATTTCAATCTTCTTGAATTTATTGAGGCTTGTTTTAGGGCCTAGTATGTGATTTATCCTGGAAAATGTTCTATGTGCACTTCAGAAAAATGTGTAACCTTCAGTTTTTGGATGAAATGCTCTGTAAATGTCTATCAAGTAAAACTGGTCTTATGTGGCATTTAAGACCATTATTTCCATATTAATTTTCTGTCTGGGTGATCTATCCATTGAAGTAAGTGGAGTATTAAAGTCCCCAACTATTATAGTATTACTGTTCATGTCTACCTTTATGTCCATTAATATTTGCTTTATATACTTGGGTGCTCCTATGTATGTTGGGTGCATAGATATTTACATTTATTATATCCTTTTCTTGGATTGACCCCTTTAAAATTATGCAATATCCTTCCTTGTTTCTTTTTACACTCTTTGCTTTGAAGTCTATTTTGTCTGGTATGAGTATGCTAACCCGAGTGTGTTTTCATTTCTATTTGAATAGAATTTCCTTCTTCATCCCTTCATTTTCAATCTGTGTGTCTTTCAATCTAAAGTGAGTCCCTTGTAAACAGCTTATTGATTGGTCTTTTTTTTTCCCCCCATTCTACCACTTATATCTTTTGATTAGAGCATTTAGTCCATTTATATTTAGGATAATTATTGATAGGTATGTGTTTATTGCCATTTTGTTGATTGTTTTTGGTTGTTTTTATTCTTTGCTGTTTGTTTCTTCTTCTCTTGATCTCTTTCTTTTTGATTTGTGGGTTTTCTTTAGTGTTTTAATTGGATTCCTTTCTCTTCATTTTCTGTGTATTTTTTTTTTTTATAGTTTAGGTTTATGGCTACCATGAGGTTCATATATATCCATCTATATCTATAGCATCTATTTTAATCTGCTAGGGATTTAACTTCAGTCACATTCTAAAAGCACTATAAATTTACTCCCCACTCCCCTCTTTATGTTTTTAATAACATATTTTTTTGTTTCATATTTTTTTGTTTTGTGAATTTACTATTTATTGTAGTTTTAATTGTGCTACTATTGTCTTTTAACCTTCCTATTAACTTTTTAAGTAGTTGATTATTATATATTATTATATATTTGTGATTATTATATATTTGCATTTACCGGTGAGATTTTTTTTTTTCCCCTGTATTTTTCTTATTTCTGGTTGTGGCCTTTTCTATTCTGCATAAAAAAGATCCATTAACATTTCCTGTATGGCAGGTGTAGTAGTGGGTGAACTCCTTTAGTGTTTGTTTGTTTGTTTGTTTTTATTCTTATCTCACATTTTTTGCTTCTCTGGGAAACTCCTTATATCTCCTTCAATTCTAAATGATAACCTTGCTGGATAAAGTATTCTACGTTGTAGATTCCTTTCTCTGAGCACTTTCCGTTTTGGCTGTAAAGTTGCTTTTGAGAAGTCAACTGATAGCCCTATGGAGTTTCCCTTATATGTTACTTGTTTTTTCATTATTGCTTCCTTTAAGATTGACTCTTTATCCTTACTTTTGCCATTTTCATTAGACTATGTTTTGATGTGGGTCTCTGGGTTCATCTTGTTTGGAACTCTCTGTGCTTCCTGGACCTGAATGTCTGTTTCCTTCCCCAGATTAGGAAAATTTTCAGATATTATTTCTTCAAATATTCTTTGTGCGCCTTGCTCTTCTCATTCTGGAATCCCTATGTGAATGTTAGAGCAGTTGATATCATTCCAAAAATCTCTTATAGTATTCTCATTTTTTTTTTTTAATTCTTTTTTGGTTTCGCTGTTCTAATTGAGTGAGTTCTAATTGGGTGAGTTCCATTATTCTGTCCTCTAGGTCACTAATCTATTCTTCTGTATTAACTAGTCAACTGTCAATTCTTTCTCATGTATTTTTCATTTCAGCTATTGTATTCTTCATCACTGATTGGTACGGTTTTGGTTGTTTTACATTTTCTATCACTTTGTTAAAGTGTTATCTGAGTTCCTCTATTGTATTGTCAAGTTTGGTGAGCATCCTTATGTTACCAGGAATGACATTGTATGTCAGCTCTTGTTGTCTTCAAGGAAAGAATTCAGTCAAGAGACGGAGTTTGTGCAGCATAAAACAGCAAGAAGTTTATTAGTAAAAGTGAGTACACTCTGAGATATGGAGCGGGCTGACATAAAAGAGGGAAGCAGCCTCTCCTTACATTGTGTGAGGGTTTTTATCTCTATGGTTAGAATTTCCCTCTGTTATCTTTCAGTTTCTCTGCTGAAGTGTCCCGTCCTCCCTTCTGGTTCTCAAGGTTGTTTCTCAGGGTATAAGTGTGAACCTGTTAATTTCCCATGATTTATTTAATAAGAAGCTCATTAAAAATGGTCCTGAGAAGCAGGATGTACATTCTGATAAGTGGGATGGTTTGTCTCCCTCTCCAGCATTTTTCTTTTTTCTAACTGCGTATCTTGTTCTCAATATCATGGTGAGCAAGCAAGGTATTTGTGCCCCAAGTGAAAGCAGCTGCAAGGGGCCTCCTAACTGGAGCTAACTCCCCCCTTCTCCTGCTCGTTTCTACCTTTCTACCTATCCTATCACTTAAAACTGTTTTTTAGAATTCTTTATCAAATTACTTATCTACCAGGGTTTTTTTTTAGGAGTCTTCCCTGTTCCTCCATTTGGGGCATATTCTTCTGTCTCCCCATTTTGTTTGACTTTCTGTGTTCGTTCCTATGAGTTGGATAGAATAGCTATTTCTCCCAGTTTTGAAAGAGTGGTTTCTGAGTAGTCCATATACTAAACAGCTTTAGCAGGCCTGTTGTAGTCAGGGGAGGTACCTGCGATGCCTCGTGGGTCACCCAGCCTGAAGGGGTGGGTTTCAGGGGGTAGCCGGGTGAGTGCTTGCTTCCTTGTCCTTCTAATCTGGGTGGGGTTGCCTGATACAAAAGGGGCTTCTCAGTGCATTCCTGGTGTGCTCTGTTGCTTTAACTATCTGTGATCTGAGCTGTGTCTGGGCCAGGTTGTTTGCAAGCTTGTTACTCAGGCCCTACAAGCTCCCTCCTACCCCCTTGAGGCAGGCTTGTGTGTACACACCTCAGCACTCGGCTAGCTCTGTTCCCTTGTGTAGTACAGCTCCTTGTGCATTCAGCCACACTCCTCTCACTCCACAGGCAGCCCCGTGTCCTTGCTCTTACTTTAATTACCCACTGGAAGAGCAGAGTATGGGCAGGGCCACTTTGCGTGTGTGAGTCTCCACCCCCTCCAAGCCCCGCCCTCTCTCCCCTTTCTGCAGCCTTGCCTTCCTGCCCACAGCTGTGTGTTGCTCCTGCATGGTCCGCAAACAGTAGCACCTTTCTCATTCTGCATGGCAGCCAGGTATGTGAGCACCGCAAAGTCCCTCCAACTCCGCACGTTCCTTGGGCTGCGCAGCCGCACTTGCGTGTGTAGCAGTGCCCTACTATCTCCATGGTTTCTCTGTACTGGGCAGTCCTGCGTGCAGGTACCACAGCGTTTTGTTCGCTCCCTACTCTTTCTAGGAGAGAGAGCCCCATATGAGTACACAATAGCACCCCACTGTCTTTGCACTTTCTCTGGACAAGGCAACCCTGCAGGCCGGTACTGCAGCATTCTGTTGGCTTCCCACTCTCTTCAGGCAGGGAACCCCTTGTGTGCACAGTCCAGTGAGAGCACAAAGCTGGTCAATCTGCTGGGTCACTCTCCAGGTAAAGGGGCCCCTTGTATGCCCGCTGTGGCACTCTAATGTTTCTGCTGGGTCTGTCTCCATTAGGGGTGGCTAGGGACATGCTACAGTGCCCTGCAGGTTGGCCAGAGAACCTGGATGGAGTTCTTGCCCACTATCCAGGTTCTGGGGGAAGGTAAACAACGGCGCTCACCCAGACAGCTCTCGTGGTTCCCCGACTTTCTCTGTGTAGTCATTCTCTCTTGCTTGTTGTGCAGAGACTGTTCAATTGGCTCGCAGTTGTCATTCAGGAAAATTTGCTCTAAATGTTTGCTGTACGTTTGATGTATTCTTGTGAGGTAGCCAGCTCAGCATCCACCTGAGCCGCCGTCTTGGACGCCTATTCAAGGACATTTTTGTAAAGAGGAAAGAAAGAAAGGAGGGAGGAGAGAAGTAAGGATGGAAGGGAGAGGGAGAGGGAGAGGGAGAGGGAGAGGGAGAGGGAGAGGGAGAGGGAGAGGGAGAGGGAGAGAGAGGGAGAGAGGAGAGAGGAGAGAGACGAAGGAAGGAAAGGGCAGAACTGAAATCTGGCAGAATTAGTAAACAAGAAAGTTGCTAAATTAAACTATGACCCAGTAGTTTGGAGTTAAAAACATAGGAAGCTGTCTAATTTCTTACTCTTATTCCTTAAGTGTGTTATTTGTTTCAAAACTTAAACAACAAAAAATAAGAGTAAATAAATGTTGAAAAAGTAAACAAAAATAATTCTATTCTAAATAGCAAGCATCAGAGGAAATAAAAGTATCAGTTAAAGGAAATTTAGAAAATGAAAAGCAAGACATAAAAGATGTTTAAAATGAGCCAAAACTGAACTCAGTGACATCTGAAGAGCCTTAAATGAATTCAACATTAAATAAAAAAGAGAAGCATTGAATTAAGAATTCAATTAAGAAAGTTAGAAAATAATATAATCTACTTTAAAAATAAAAATATATAAAGGCGGAAAATTAATATTTGGAATAAGAAAAATAATGGAAGTAATAACTGAAAAAATAAAAAAAAACGCAACTTTAGGAAAAAATAATTTTAAAAGGAGAAATCAGATACAGAAAGCAAAATGAAAGTTTGTAAATTACAAGAATGGAAAATATTTTTTAAATTATTGTTTAACAGCATAAATGTCTTCACTCATTACTTTGAAAACCCCAGTGAAAATTATGACATTTCCAAAATGTACGAAAATGGCTGCTAAAAGACAGAAAATTTGAGTTATGAAAATATTCATGGGATAATAAAGAGGAAAAACTAGTTCTCTTCAAAGAATCACTTAGCTACTTACCTTGAATTTTCAGGTCAAGATAATTTAATATGTAAGTTCTGTATATATACATACATGTATACATATATGCACATATGAGTATAAATACATCCACATATATAAAATATAATCATATATCAATATGTTAATTATTTATTATACAATAATAGATAATACAACACGCACATGCGAGTACATACTAGGATGTTAAAATGTGACACTTTCTCTCCAAAATTTGCCTGATATCCAAAGTTTGAGACAAATACAGTAGGTGCCTAGTGCCTCCACTTCATAGAACAAGCTTTAGATCACCTCAGAGGGATATGCCATTGACTGTTAAGCCATTTCTCCCAGTGTTATTCATTGTCACCCATTTCCTGCTTATAAAAATATGAGCTTTGACAGGAGACATAGTTGTCAGAATATTTTGCTATTCCATTGCTCATATGACGAAAGAATGGTTTCCTCTCACATCAAGCCAGGTGAGAGGACATTCAGAGAGCATTCGATATGTCTCATGGTATGTATTCCCTTCAAGTTCTAGCCTGGGGAAAAATGAAAGAAAATTCTGACTGAAGTTTTCCTGTGAACTGCTAGATTGAAGAGACGCAGAGAAATGAGGAAATGGGATCCATGTGCTTGTCTCAAAGTAAAAGATACATGTTACCTCTACTCATCTGGGAGGCCATGGCAAGGACCATCTGGAGCTGTAGTGGGCCCTGACATTCTGTGGGAAGGTCCAGGGCTAAGGAGAGGTCACGGCCAGGCGGAGGCATCAGCTCTGTCAGGTGAGCTGCACCCATAGATCCCCAAGAAGAGGGTCTCCAACAACTCTACATCAGTGCTTCCCAAGAGAAAGCTCTTATACTTGTTCATGTGCCTCATTCAAGGGGTGGAAATTGCACTGGCTCATTGTCTTACTTCCTCACCATCTGGGTCTAATTGTGGGGTCAGACAACATAGCCAGAAGTAGAAAAGATGAACAAGAAAAAGGACGTCAACCAATCTCTCCCTTTAGGCATCCAGATCTATTTCCCATAAATATTTGGATCACAAAACCTTTTATCTTATATTTATGAACATTTACTATTCACTATTGTTTGGCAGAACTGTCTTTGGGAAAATTTCTATTGTCCAATATGACTTATAAATACATATGGAAAAACCTAAGTGAAACACTTGCAAATGAATTATACTAGTATAATTTTAAAAAAAATTAAAAATAAAAGAAATCACCATGACAGTATAAGGTTTATTTCATCAAGTTAAAGATATTTTAGTATTAGTCTATTTAGTAACATGATTTATCACCATAAACAGAAAAATAATATAAGATTTAATTTATATTCCTGAATAAACCATTTACTTAATTAGAGGAAAAAATCCACTTCCTTAACAACATAAAACCAATGGTCAGTACTAGACAAAGCAATTAAACATTAGGTTCATCTCTCTTAAAGAATAAGGCCTTTTTTCATTATTATTACTATTAACTAAGATAACATAGATGAGAAATGAACAGCAAAAAGTACAGACTAAGAAAATAGATATAAATACAGCAAAGGTAGAATCACAATGATCCAAAAGAAAATTCAAGTCAACAGAACGATACTGTAAGTGATAAGCATATGCTAGAAACTATAAGCTAAATGAAATCCAATTTACAATATTTAATATGGGTATACATTACCTTGAAACAAACCTAAGAGAACTACCAAATAAAAGCATTAATGAAAATTTAAATAAATGAGAATATAATTTTTCTCTTAAAGGAAAATTTCATATTTTAAACTTATCAAGAGTCCTCAATTTCATTCATAGATATAATACAATAGGATAAAAGATATACTCAGTATTTTGGAAAATACATGGGTGAGAATGGCCAAAAACACTTTGAAAAATAAAACTACATGCAGAGAATGAGGGACAGTTTATTGTACAATCAAAGATATTATATTGCTACGATTATTAAACCTTATATTGCAGGCATAGAGAGAAAATAAACATAAGCAAGAGGCCAGAAGCACACTTATAAATTTTAAAAAATTAATAGAAATTAAGGACATTTTAAATTATAAGTTAAGTTCACCTTAGCAAAAAAATGTTACAAAAACTTAATGTTAACTTAAGAAAGGAAATTAATTCATTAATTAATTCAACAAATCTCAGCTGCCTGCCTAATAAGTGCTGGATAATGTTCTAGAAGATACGAATGAACAAAATGACAAAGTCTAATGCCTCAGTGAGGACAATATATTAGTGGAAATATAGGCAAATGACATGAATAGGAAATTATCTGGACACACACACACGTACCCAAAGACAGAACAAATGGTATGAGTATATAATAATAATATCTTTTATGGCTGAAATATTTTATGATATAAGATATACAGAAAAGTACACAAGGATTTATGTATAAGAATATTTACTATAGCCTTATTTATAATAGGGAAACATAAAAGTCAGATGGTTAAACAAATCATATTTTATACAGTTATGAAATTCTATTAAATCCTGTAAAGTTTAAATAGTCTTAAGTATCATTTCCACTGTTTCATTGGATTAAAGATATAAGATAATATTGAATGATAATTTTATAACAAATAATAAATTTATGTATTGTTTCTTCCCCTCTTTTTCCTATATATGTATACATATATGAGTACACTTGATCTTAGCCAAAAGGCCGAGAAGCGATATGTATACATATATGAGTAAAACAAACCTAATAAAAGCAATTGAAAGATACCCAAAATAGCAGTTACAGAGAAATTTTTAATTAAATTATGATACAAGAGTAAGATACAATAGTATTGAATTATTAAATACTGTTCTTTGATAGAATATTGATTGCTTTAGAAAATGTTCTCAATATAAGCTATTGAAAGGAATATTTCTGTGTGGTAAGATGTTGAAAATTTTATACAATTTTCAAAACATTCTATTTTTTAAATTTTTATTAAATTCATTGGGGTGACATTGGTTAGTAAAATTATATAGGTGTCAAGTATACATTTCTATACTGCATCATCTGTATATTGCATTATGTGTTCACCACCCAGAGCCAGTTCTCCTTCCATCACCATATATTTGATCTCCTTTTCCCTCTTCTATCATCCACTTGGCCCCTTATATCTGGTAACCACTAAACACTGTCTGTGTCTATGAGATTTTGTTTGTATGTTTGTTTGTGTTGTTCATTTGCTGCTTTCAGTTTTATATCCCACAGTTTCTTGGCTGACTTATTTCGCCTAGCATGATAATCTCAAGATCCATCTATGTTGTTGCAAATGGCATTATTTCATCTTTTCTTGTCTGAGTAATATTTCATTGTATATATGTACCACTTCTTTATCCAATCATCTATTGAAAGACACTTTGGTTGTTTCCATGTCTTGGCCACTGTGAATAATGCTGCAATAAATGAACATCTGGGTACATATATAGTTATGAATAAATGTTTTCAGATTTTGGGGGTAGATACCCAGAAGAGGGATTGGTGGGTCATATGCTAATTCTAGTCTTAATTTTTTGAGGAACTTCCATACTGTTTTCCATAGTGGCTGTACCAATTTACATTCCTACCAGAAGTGTGTGTATGAGGGTTTCTTTTTCTCTCCAACCTCTCCAACACTTGTTATTATTAATACTTGGCTTGTTGATAATAGCTATTCTAACAGGTGTGAGGTAGTATCTCATTGTGGTTTTTATTGGCATTTCCCTAATAGCTAATGAAATTGAGCATCTTTTGATATATCTATTGGCCGTTTATATGTCTTGGGAGAAGCGTCCGTTCAGGTTTTCTGCCCATTTTTTAATTGGATTGCTTGTTTTTTGTTGTTGTTGTTGAGTTGTATGAGTTCTTTATATATTTTGGATATTAGCCCCTTATCAGAGGTGTTGTTTGCAAATATCTTCTCCCATTCAGTTTGTTGCCTCTTTGTTTTGTTGATGGTTTATTTTGCTGTGCGGAAACTTTTTAGTTTGATATAGTTCCATTCATTTATTTTTGCTTTTACTTCCCTTGCCTTTGAGGTCAAATTCATAAAATACTTTCTGAACCCAAGGTCCATAAGTTTAGTACCTATTCTTTCTTCTATGGAGTACTGTTTCAGGTCTTATGTTTAGGTTTTTGATCCATTTTGAGTTAGTTTTGATGTATGGTGACAGATAGCTGTCTAGTTTCATTCTTTTGCATGTAGCTTTCCAATTTTTTGGCTCCTTTGTCTAAAATTATCTGCCCATATATATGTAGGTTTATTTCTGGGTTCTCAATTCTATTCCACTGGTCTATGTTTCTGTTTTTCTGACAATACCATGCTGTTTTGATTATTGTCACTCTGTAATATAAGTTGAAGTCAGGAAATGTGATACCTCCAGCCTTGTTCTTTTTTCTCAGGATTGCTTTGGCTATTTGGTAGCTATTTGGGACCTTTTGTGATTCCATATAAAACTGATAACTTTTTGTTTTATTTCTTGAAAAAATGCTATTGGAATTTTGATGGGGATTGCATTAAATCTGTAAATTGCTTTGTGTAATATGGCCATTTTAGCTATGTTGATTCTTCCAATCTATGAACATGGAATATCTTTCCATTTCTCTGTGTCTTCTTCAATTTCTTTTAATAAAGTCTTATCGTCTTCAGTGTATAGGTCTTTCACATCTTTTGTTAAGTTTATTCCTAGGTATTTTATTCTTTTGTTGCAATTGCAGAAGGAATTTTTTGTGTGTGTGTGTGTTTTTTCATTTCTTTTACTGAAATGTTCCTGTTAGTGTATAAGAACACAATGGATTTTTGTACATTGATTTTGTATCCTGCAACTTTACTGTATTTGTTTATTGTTTCTAATAGTTTTTTGATGGAGTCTTTAGGGTTTTCTATATAAAGAAGCACATCATCTTCAAAAAGTGACAATTTAACCTCTTCATTTCCAATTTGGATGACTTTTATTTCTTTCTCTTGCCTGATTGCTCTGGTGAGGACTTGCAATACACTTTTGAAAACAGTGTTGAGAGGGGGCATCCCTGTCTAGTTCCTGATCTTAGAGGAAAAGCTTTCAGATTTTCCACCACTAAGTATTAATATGATATTAGCTGAGGGTTTGTTACATATGGCCTTTATTATTTTGAGGTACATTCCTTCTATACCCATTTTATTGTGTTTTAGTCATAAATGGGCACTTTATCTTGTCAGATGCTTTTTTTGCATTTATTGATATAATCATGTGATTTTTATCCTTTATTTTGTTTATGTGGTGTATCACATTGATTGATTTGCCTATGATGAATCATCCTCATGCCCCTGGAATGAACCCCGCTTGGTCTTGATTATGATGGCATAAGCTTTTTAATATATTGTTTTATATAATTTGCTAGTATTTTGTTTCAGATTTTGCATGCATATTCATCAAAAATATTGGTCTGTAGTTTTCTTTTTGTGTGTTATCCTTACCAGGTTTTGATATCAGTAATGTTGTCCTCATAAAATGAGTTAGGAAGCATGGCTTCTTCAATTTTTTGGAAGAGTTTGAGGACAGATTTTAAGTCATCTTTGAATGTATTTTGTAGAGTTTACTAGCGAAGCCATCTGGTCCTGGACTTTTGCTTTTGGGGAGGTTTTGGATGATTGTTTCAATTTGTTTATTGTAGATCAGTGTATTTAGATTCTAAAAAATATTTTACTTTTTTTTTGTAATGGATATGTTTTACTTTTATATTCAGAAGATATGTTAAATATAATTTTCAACAGTCTAATTTGTGGAACCCATTTCAATATTCCATAAAATGTAATGGCTTTGTTTTCTAGCCTCATGATCCTAATCAGTTCATTGTTTTATGATGTTTTCTTTGAAGGGATTTTCCTTTAGTTTTTGGCATGCCTCTTTGGTTTGATTAACTGGGGCTTCTGTTCCACTCCATTGCATTGCAATTGTGTGTTTTTTGTGGAGGAGGCAATAAGAAGCTGGACAATATTATTATATTCTCCCCTGAGGCTTCTTATTTTCCAGAGATTAGATATATTTGCTCAACAGCACTAAGGGGCTATACCAATTTCTCTCTCATTTCCCTTAGACCCAGGAGCAAATGGCAACTTTCTTGTCTGTCACTTTCCAACTCAGAAAGTTGATGCATCTTTTGTTTGTTATTTAATACTTTACAGATAGCTCCCAGCATCAAACCATTCATGAAAACTGTTGGCCTTTGGCAGGAGAAGGGCTGTATAAGCTTTGAACACTCTGGTAGCTGAGAATGGATTTGAAGTGGTTTAAAAATTTTTTTTTTTTTTTTTGCATCATATTTGATACTGAGCTGGTTCATAGAATTCTATTTGTCATCTATAAAAATCACATTAATTACTACTGCTCCCTGAAGCAAAGTTACCCACTGACAACATGAAGTCTTATTACACAGAGGGCAGAGGCGGAATCAGTCGTCAAGTACCAGAGCCCAGGAGACACGAGGGGACAAATATTGTGCTGCTAAACATGGTGATTTCTATGTCGTGAGAAAGAACACTGGCTTTACCCTATGAGCCACTCACTTCTCCCTTTAAAAAAGTTGTAACCAAGTTTTTCCTGTGTAGAGAAATTGGGTAGGCAGAATAAGTGAGATAATTCTACACACATACGAGTATGTACCCCATATATAAACATATTCATGTGTTTTCTTCCTCCCTTCTCTCTCCCCTCCGTAGGCATCGATTGCATGTTTACTGTGTGTGAGATCACGTTCTGAGAACAGGAGATACAGTGGCAAACAAAACAGATGAGGTTCTTATTTTCACAGCGCTAGAGGTCTGTGAGGGAGACAGACAAGAAATGAGGGAAGCAATTAAACAGTATAATTTCAGCTTGTGATAGAAAACCTAAGGAAATAGGGAGTAGCTGGGTCAGAAGGTAGGGGAAGGAGTTATTTTTAGATAGGATAATTGGAAAAGCCACCTCTGAGGAAATTCCATGTATATCAAAATAAGACTGAATACTGACAACGAGTCACCCAACAACCTGTGCAAGGACAACTCAGGTAGAAGGAACAGCAAGTCTGAGGCCCTAAGGTAGGAGGAAGGTTGGCACACTGGAGCAGGAGCAAGGAGGCCAGAGTGTCTGCAACAGAGTTTACGAGGATGAGTTCAGGAGATGGTCATATAGGACCGGCGGGCACAAGGAGAGAAGGGATCTGTTGAGATTTTCTTTCAAAAGAGGACTCAGGTTTCTATGTATAAAATGACTTCACAGTGGGAAAAGTGGAAGAAAGAGAGCCTGATGAGAGGCTGATGGAGTAACACGGGAGAGAGATGATGGTTGGTTGGACTGGGGTGTATGAAAACAATTTCACAAAGACAGAAAAAAGAATTATTAATTTACTATTTTATATTGAGAGTTGGATTTTCTCATGCTTTATCTCAAATAACCTTCCAACTCTGAAAAATCTAGAGGCTAATCATATATGACCTTAGGGAGACTCAACAATAACCTTTTCATTCTCTAACTTCATTATGACACATTTGATAGTGGAATTGCACCATCCATGCCTATCCTAGTATGCATCCATTTAAAAATGTTTTTAAATTTTAAATTTCAGAGGTTGTATATTTTTGCTGTTTCGGATGTTAGAGGTCAATTTTTAAATTGGAATTAGTTGATTTTAATTTATAGTTCAAATTGTGTTTTCAATTTTATACTCTCTGGAGCCAGAATGTATGGATGGTTTCTCAGCCAGGATAACTCTGAAGTGATGATAATCTGTGTAAGATAGATGACATGTTGTCATATGGGTAATAAAGGTAATATTGAGGATCACAATTTAATAATTTCTTCCTTATTGTTCCAAATAATTAATGCTTTGCAAAAATTATGTGATGATTTTTGAAATTGTGAGAAACATTTATTCGTTCAATAACTTGGTAAGATATTGGTTAATAAAATAGAAATGGTCCCAACCTCCACTGCCTACAGTAAGTTTCTGAGATAAAATTAATAAAGAAATGAGTTTGTGTGTGTGTGGTGATAAATGTTATGAAGGATATGAGTAGGCCACGATGACAGAGCAGAGGTGATGTGGCATCCACTCATGAAAACGGTTCTGAAAGGCCCCCTACTTTTAGTACTGTTATAAAATAAGTATTTAATAAAATTGTAGTAGCTTTTTCTTCCCTACTCGTGTCCACAAAGAATATCCAGAACCATTTGATTCCTCTGAGAACTGACTAATGAGAGGATACTTAGGAAAGAAAAATGCTCCCTGCATATCCATTAGTGTGAACAAGTTTTTAGTCACCTTAAGTGGCTGCAGTAATTATTGCCATTAATACCATTCAGGTACTAACATTTAATAGTAGGGGTAAAATATTCATAAACTAATTAATTTGTGTCACTTTGGGGAAAGCTGTTATAAACTCATCAGCAAAATATGTGTTTATAGCATGTAAAAGTCCACTGTTAAGAGACCATTATTTTGCCTTTGAATTCAGGTCTTCCTTTTTCACTTGAAAAGAATTTTCAGAATTCTGACACCTGAAGGGAATAGGATGATTTTCCAGGGGTGGGTGGCAAGTGTTGAAGGCTTTGCTGGCAGTGGGGGGGGAGGGGTGGTAACCTGAGAAAAGGCTCTCAAAACCTGGAAGGACGGCAGGATTTTGTGGGTGGGACAAGAAGCAGCAGTGTACTCCTCTGTTACAGGGTACCCCACAACTGTCAGGATCGCAGCTGGGTGCAAGCTGCTTGGATTTCTATGAGAGCTCAACTCTTAGCTTGGGTGTCTAGTGTTTCACATAAGGTCAGCAGAAAGGTCCTTGGTGAGGGTCAGTGCTCTGAGAACTCCCAGAAGATCTGGTGTAATTTCCTACAAGAAATCATGTAACAGGAAGCAGTTCTAATTTCAGAGGACCAAAACCTGGTCCTTTCTCATTATTTCATAGATCTAATACATGGCAGGTTTCATGTATAATTCAAACAAGGGAAGGAAAGAACTGAAGTATTGTTATGGATGGACTTCTCTTTGACCTTCAAAGGCAACAATATAGGGTGGTTTAGATATATATTTTTAAAAATAAAGTATTATATATACACCATACATATATATGGTACATATATAATACTATATATATATAACATTTCTTAAATTTCTTACACTTTTTGTATAATTAGTAGTTAATATAGAATATTGTATTAAATATTTACTATAATCCTATAAAGAAGATATAATTATACTCACTACGTATATGAGAAAACCAAGGCTAAGAAATAATTCATGATTTATCAAAAAGATTATATATAAATGTCAAAGTGAGGATTGAAACTAAGACCATTCTCTTTACCTCTCTCCCCCTTCTAAATGTATCCACATACATATAGATACTCATACATATATAAATGTACCCATAGAAAAATATATAACTACAAACATACAGATATCTGTAGCCTCCACATATGTATAACTCTTTCCCTCTCTCATCTTTTCCCTTTATCTTTCTCAATAGATGCCTTTCTTTATGTCTCTATTCATATGCAAGTACAAATATCTCTATGATTTTTAAAGCAAGTAAATAAATTTTGCTTAAAGATACACAATTCTAAAGCAATCACCTGTCCTGGTTTGCCCATGACTGTCCCAATTTTAGAACTGAAGTCCCATGTCCCAGGAAATCCCTGAGTCTCAGGCAAATTGAGACAATTGGTCACCTGAAGTTCAATGAAGCTACTCAATGAAGAAATTTAAAACTGAAAAGTTAAAAAGTTATAATGTAAAAAGACGTGACAATTCATAACACATAATCAACATAGAGTTAAGTTTAAATAATTCCAAATCCAAGAAAAAACTGAAAAATAAAATAATCTAAGAAATTAAAATGTGCTATTTAAAAGAAGTTTACTCAGGGAAGAGACAAGATACACTACTTGATTCTTAAAATTGAAATATTGAGAAATTTAATATAACAAGTATGTTATATTTTATAAGAAGGTTAAGATTATCACTGGGAGATTAAAAATAGATGCAGCTTTTATAAAACATTTTATATGTGATATGCACATACACACACTTATTTATCTGTACATAAGTTATATGTCAATCTGCTTTGTAATGAGTGCATTGTATTTGAGGGCATATACATTCACATCATAATGTGTAAAGGTTTCATAGCACCCCGTTTTATGGAATTGTTACAGTCTGGTAGCTGAAAGCAAATGCTGAAACCAAACAACCCTTGTGACTCAAGGCAATCTAAATAATATCTCTATGCCCTAGATGGGAGAATTTAATGATTTAATATTAATAAACACTTACAAAAGTATGTATGCAAGAATATTAGCTATCATCATTACTATTAATCCACCATAATGTACTTCATCAATTCTTGTGTTTACAGGTCCAATTATTTCTTATAAAATAATCTCAATTCAATTTTTGAGCAAAATCTATACTTATTTATCAATATTTTCTCCATAAACTCTTCTTTATTAGAAATCAATTAAGGTCATTAAAATCCAAGCCCTTTGGGTGTCTAACACTTAAATTAAAACCTGTGGCCTTTCTAATGTAAGATACTGACATCTGTTTGAAATAAGTATATATATAAACATTCGTAATATGCATAAAGAGCCCCAATCTAGTAGGAATTGTGTCTAGCACCGGAAACTCCTGTGTAATTCTAAGTCTGGCACTGTGGAATTGAGCTT
This sequence comes from Rhinolophus sinicus, assembly GCF_036562045.2. NCBI lineage: Eukaryota > Metazoa > Chordata > Mammalia > Chiroptera > Rhinolophidae > Rhinolophus > Rhinolophus sinicus. Next base: position 58,142,361 of record NC_133757.1, read on the forward strand.
GAATGTTTCTTCAGGACAGAATTCCAAAGAATGATGGAGAAGAACAATTCTTTGTTCTTTTTTATTATTGTCTTAGTCCTTCATCTACAGTGAAGAACCTATTATTTCAGGAATTAATACCAGAAATTTGACTTCATCAAATGCCAGAATTCGATTTATCTTTTCTAAGGCTTCATTTTAGAGGTGAATATTCTGAGTCCAGCAGGATGCAAAAGTGATTTGCTCACAATAATGGAACTTATTCAATGCGAAATCCAGATTTCTACAGTTTGGAGAGCCCCAGGTTCCTGAGTCTTCTGGGACCATCCTTCACTATATTATATATTTCAGGAAGTACAGAACCTTTCCCAAATCCTCTGAGGTTTTGGTGGGAAAGAAGTGATTTTTTTTTTTTTTTCTTTTTTTTTTTTTTTTTAGCAAACTCATCCTCTAGTTAACTTCTCACTTATTATTCTCTTCCTGACATTTGACTTTGACCTTGTATTTCTGGGCACTGCTTCCTCAATGCTACATTCCCTTAGCATACTTACCATACAAGGTTGTTGTGTATGGTTCACGCCTACTTAGAGTTTGAGGGTAACAATGAAAAATTACAACACAAAGGAGGACGTGTGTTTGCATTGAACCTCAGATATCCCTATTCTAAAAATCTCTTATCCATTTGCTGTCCCTGAAAAATGACAACTGATATCACTAAGACTCTTCTGAGAATCCCATTCCCTTTACAAACTGAGTCACTCTCCTGCTGCCCCACTTTCTGTGTCTCCCATTTTCTTTATCTCTCTCTTTTTTCTCACTCTCAGCTTCCTCATGTTTTTCTTCCCCTTCTTACAAAACTCCTCTCATCCTAGGCTATCCCTTCAAAATTCAAAATTTTAGTTTCTTTATCATGAAGAGAAATGCATTCTTCCTCTGGAAATTTTACTTTTACACTCAAAAAGAAAATGTAGTTTTCCCAAGATTATAAAACCACCTGACTTCAACATGAATTACTCTAGACTCCTAAAAGGCCAAAGTTGGGTAGCCCATGTTCATTTTAAGTAGCATCTCCTTCCCACAACATTGTTGAATCAATGTGTTGATGATAGACGATATTTCTTGAGTCAGATTAAACAATAGCGCTTCCCAGCAGGAGAATGTGGTTTCCTCACTTCATGCAGATTTTCCAGGGACACAGCTTTTGCAGAACAAGGTCTGTGCACTTGTCTGCTCTTTAATAAGTGCCCCAAGGTTGTAATGAAGGAGAATAAAGGGCATTCTGGAACTCCATCACATTCCTAGAATGGATCCTAAAATGTCCATAATGTCTCATATGGCAAGGCAGAATCTTTTCTTATTTGTGGATCATGCTAACAGTATATTAGATCACAGAAGAAGAAGTCGTGTGAATCCTTTTCTGCCTGACTCCAAGCCATTAGGCCACTGGAATGTTTTAAGATGCCAGATTCAGAGCTACACACAGAGGCATACCTTCATGTTCAAGGGTATAGTGCACACAAGGAACCTGCATCTTCAGTCCCATTTTCTTGCCTCTGTGGAATACCCCATGGCCTACCTAAAACATTTTCCCTCAGACTCCAGTTACCCCATCTCCTCTGTCCCAAGCATTATGACTCCTGTATTTACTCCATTTCTGGCCTCCCCTCCTTCACAACTTCAGTTTCATGTCACACATGTTGCTTCAATGACTTAATTATGTCCTTGCTCAAGTCTGACTTGGAATTGCATCTTGTTTTAGGTCCATTCTGCCTTTGTCGCTTAGAGGGCTCTACTACATAAAGTACCAATGGCAGAGAGAGCTCGTCCATGAAGCTACTGCACCTTAAACTTCAAGGCCCCTCACATGCATGCATGAGTCCCTGTGAAGGCCCCAGTTCCTAAGAGAGGTACGATATTTTGGAGAGAAGTCAGGTTGCGGTTTCATGGAAGCATTTCTGATATATTAGCTAAGGAATCGCAAGAGAAAGAAATGTGGATATATGAGACTCCAATAAATGTTTGTAATTGTTAACTCACTTTAAATAAATATTCTCTTTAATACCAAGTTTTGTACTTGTGATTTTGTGTTCTCCTTCTTAAAGAGGTCCCCTTAAATTGCATAAGCTTCAGACCCGTATAACCTGGATCAGACCTTGACCATCAGATCCAGATTATTCACAATCACTTTCAAGCAGTACAGAGACAGACTACGTTGAAGCATCTCTAATCCACGGAAAATAAAGTTCCCGGGACTTAATCTTGATCCTTGGATCATGAAGAACAAAAACAGAAAATTCAGCAAATTAATTGATAATATGAGCTACCTGGAGAAATGCTACCTAAGTATTAGAATACAGTTGACCCTTGAACAAGGTGGGCATTAGGGGTGCTAACACCTGCACAGTCAAAACTTTACATATAACTTCTGACTCCCCCAAAACTTTGACTCTTTCCTTGATATCAGCAGGGGATTGGTTCCAGGACGCCTGAGATACCAAAATCCATGGATACTCAAGTCTCTTACACAAAATGGCATGCAACAATGCATGTAGTCAGCCCTTCCCATCCACGGATTCCCAACAGTAGATCAAAAATAGTGTTTTCAATCCAGTGTTCATTAAAACTTCTGATGTGAAACCTGGGGAAATGGAGGGCCAACTGTATATATATTGAAAAAATAATCCATGTATAAGTGAACCCATACAATTCAAACGTATGTTGTTCAAGGGCCAATTGTATATACCAGGTGTAAGTAGAAAGATTAAATCCTGGGAACTTAATTAAATTTTCTCTTTAGAAGGACAGAGGACACAGGTACTGAATAAATACTTTTAGAATAAATGAACTAATAGGTGAATATAAAAGAAGCCATCGCTTTATAAAATCTCTGACTAAAAGGGTTTACTTTATTCTAACGTTTAGAAAAAGGAAGCAAATAACTGGAATGCATCAGTATTTTCAGCACTGTCTAGGAAAGAATATGTCTGGGCTTCCACAAACAGTACGTACTCTTGGTGGCACTCTCCCTGTAGTGCGGTTTTCCCTGTAGTGTAACAGAGCTCGGGCCCTGATCGTTTAGACCTGGACTGGGTCCATCACTGCGATTTCCATCTGGACAAGCCACCTGCTGATTATGATGCACTATCGCATAGAGAATTCCCCTGAGGGAGAGATTATGTTGGTCAGAAAAGTAGATCTGGTTATTATTTAAGTTCACATGAAGCTTCTGTTACAATTGTAATTTAATATTGTTTGTAATTATAAGAAGAGACTGAATAGAGGTATCCTCAGTACTTGGAAAATTGGAAGACCCTTCAAGAGTGAAACTAGAAAAATCAGTATGTAATGCTGATAACTACCTGGAGAACTGTTGTGTACATACAGCTTTGGAATATGGATATCAGTACCCCTCTTCTGTCTGTCCATTTAGGATTCAGTTGTGGACCACAGCCACTGCATTGAGCACTGCTTCCCTTTCCCACCAGAGGCTCAATAGAGCATCCAGGACTCCAACAAAGATCCCACTCTATCACTCACTCCCTAACAACACTGCATTAGAGAGACCCAATTTCATGCCGTGCTATCAGCCAAGATCCGTGGAATCTTCCTTCCAAGGCAAATGATGACAATTACAAAAGGAAAAAGTTTGCATTAAGTAGGCTAGAAGAGTTGTCACCCCTGAGGGTATGGCTGCTGACAACAGATCTTCAGGGACTTGCATCCCTAGGGCAAATTGGTTTCCCTTTTTTTCCAAGAGATTATGACTAAAGAGTATCAGAACACATGAATAAAGGTAAAATGTTAAGGAGAAACAGGTATTTGCATAGCTGCAAAGTTCCTCTCCTATAATATGTATAAATTAGTTTGGTGTCCTTAACATACATTTATACATTATTTGACACTCTTCCCTCTAGAAGGTAAAGCTAAATCCTCTACCCTTAAGTGTGGGCTGGACTTAGTGACTCATTTCTAATGAATAGATTATGGAAAGAAGAAAATACTAATTTTAGAGTAGAGACATCTCACAGACAACACCTTAACTAAGTGATCAAAGTTAACATTATAAATCATGTTAATTTCATGTGCCTGTCCCCCTAAAAAATGATGTGATGAAAAGGGTACTTTGCCACTGTACTATTCGTTCCAAAAACAATTAACCTCAGTCTGATTATGGGAAAATACCAAACACACATAAATTGAGGATGGTCAATATAACACTTGATTATATTGACCTTCAAAAGTTTCAAGGAAAAAAAAAAGGCTGAAAAACTCATGGATTGGCTGAGATAAAGAGACATGATGATGGGATAAAATGTAATGTTGTAGGTTAAATTGTCTCCCCATAAAATTCATATGTTGAAGTTCTATTCCCCAATACTTTAGAATGTGACTAGATTAGGAGATAGGATTTTTAAAGAGGTAATTAAAAATAAATGAGGTCATTGGGATGGCCCCAATCCAATGTGACTGGTGTCCTTATAAGAAGAGATTAGGACGTTGACACACACAGAGGAAAGACCATGTGAAGACAGAGGGATAAGATGGTCATCCACAAGCCTAGGAGAGAGGTCTCAGAGGAAATCAACCCTGATAGCGCCTTGATATTGGACTTCTAGCATCCAGAGCTGGAGAAAACAAATTTCTGCTGTTTAAGCCAATTCTGTAAAAGTGCTAGTGGTACTTTCAGTCTGTGGTACTTTATTATGGCAGCTCTAGAAAATCAATATACAGTTTCCTTGACTGGATTTTGGAATCCAAAAGGACATTAGTGGAAAAACTGATGACACCTGAATAAAGTCTATAATTTAGCTAATAATACTGGGCACATGTTAATTTCTTAGTTTTGATAAATGTATCAGATATTAAGATGGAAGATGTTAATATAAGGGATAACTTAGTGAAGAGTATATGGAAACTCTCTCTAGTATCTTCAGATCTTTTGCAAATACATACTATTTCAAAATAAATGAATTTTTAAATCTAAAGGCAAAGAAAAAACGTACATAAGACAGGGCATCCCAGAAACAAAAGACATACACACAAAAAGCAACCTCGCCTTACTGTTAAAAAGTGAAGTAAAAGAGACACATTGAGGTGAAATCAGAGAGGAGATAACCATGGCTTAGGAAAGGGTGCCTAGGAGATGTTTCGCTTTTATTTAGCATGCTTTGCATGCCAGATTCTGAAGTGGGTGCTTTATGTACATTATTTTGTTTAATCCTTGGGCAACCTTCATTACAATTGGAATCTCCCTTCATTTTAGTCTTGAGAAAATTAAATCTGATCCCAAAAGTTTCAAAGAACAGGTGAACAGGGGATTCAGAAAGCACATTGTGTTGAAGAATCAACACAGTGAAAACTGAACCCAGGCTCCTCACCCTTACCTGTGTTTCCTGTATCATTAAAGGAATCACTCCCTCACTTTCTCCACGTATCCTGTGCATCAGTAAGATGAGTCACTTGAAACTCCTAAATATTTCTCTTGCACAAGTATTTGCCCTTTTATGTTGCTACCAAGATGGTGGTGATGATGATGAAGTGATTGTTGGACACACGTGAGGCTCACAAGGCATGTTGAGACTCGTGTTGTGAACTCACATTATACGAGAAAACTGACAATGGTTTCATAGTTCTGTTCTTACATAGTGGCTTCCATTGCACTTCTAAAAGGAAAAGCACCCCATGTCCTTGACAGGGTCTACAAGATAGTTTACAATTATACTCCTGTCTATTTCCCAAGCCTCATCATGGGATGGACTCGCTCTCTATTTCTGTATTGTAGTACATGCTCAATAAATATGTGCTAAATGAGTGAATAAAGGAAAAAATTCACAAGAGAAAGTATGTGAATGCAGAACTTAATTTTTTTACCATCTAGTGAGACAGACAAGTGACAGACAATTAAGTACAGTATCCTAAGTGCTATGAGAAAAGTGTGGCGAGAACAATATGTGAGGTTTAACGGTGGAGGTCAGGCAAGGAATGCCAAATTTATGACTTTGCATCTGAGTTTTGAAGGACATTCAGGAACTCACTCTTCATTCAAGTGGGAGAATAACGTTTCAGACTCAGGAAGTGGCATACACTGATATGCGGAGATGTGAGATAAAACCCGCATTGTTAGAGAGCTATAAGCTTCTGCCATATTTGATAAGAGCTCATCACATTTAGAATTTGCAGGCTGACCCAGCTTCCTGCCTTGAACCTACTGTTACTTGAACATAATGTCTGTATGTTTAAACACAGTCTTCTTTTCATCACTCTAGATATCCAGAAGCTTAAAGGATACTTTAGTTTTATATACACAGAGGGTGCCAAAAAATACATACACATTTTAAGAAAGGAAAACTGTATTAAAATTGTAATACTCAATATATACCGATAACAAAAGATGAATAAAAGCCACGGTTGACTTCTGCATTTACAGGAGATGCTCAAAGTGGTTACAATCAGCATCCAGACACTTCTGATTATGGCGAACTACTGTTTGAGCAACATTGACCAAAGTGTCCACTTGTATACATTTTTTTGGCACCCCCGGTATATATATGTATATGTTTACAATCAATAAATGTTAGCTGTTATTTGTCTACCAATATCAAATCTCAAGTTAAAGAGACATTTCTCTTTTACCAGAAATAAGATTGTAAACACCAGTAGTCATAACTGAACATAAACAAAACGAAATTCTGTATTTTGGAACTTGAGCTCTAGGAGTAGAGATGGATAAAAAGTCTGATATGTTTAACTGAGATGATACAAATTTCTTTTTGCTAAGGCATGAAGACAGAACATTTAGGTAGTGCATTACTGAAAAAAAAAAGAGAGAAAGAAACATAAATGGTTTTAAAAGCATCTGCTAGAGGGCATTCATGAGGCTCAATAGGGGACCCTGAACTCATGTTCCACGGGGAAAAGAAAAAAAAGTAAAAATTGTTTCATATCTCCATTCTTAAATTTAATGTAAGTTGTCATTAATTGCCGTAACCTAAATATCTAATCTGGCAGACGTGCTCCAGAAAAAGCATGTGTGTCTTAAATGTTTCAGAAATCTTCTTTGGTCCCGGGTTGATAACCACTCATTTCCGTGAATAATGCCACACTTCATATGTCTGAATTCTGGACATTAGTAATACTAGTGAGCATTTACATAACATTCTCTTTTGTAGAAATTCTCCCACAAGATGCCTTACAAGAATACATTATATACTTTATGTAGATGGGGAATAAATCAGTATTGAGTTCATTTAAGAAGAGGACTCTGAGGAATTCATTTGGAACCTGCAATATGCAGGCAGAAGAAACCCAGATCTGGGGAGCATAGTGCGATGCCAGGAGGAAGGCAAACCTGGCTGTCAATCAAAGCTCTGCTACATATCCCCTGTCATTTTCCTCATTTATGAAAGTAATATTATAATTCCTATGGGTGTAAAGAGTAAATGATCTTAAAAATGCATGGCAAAATATATCCTTAAATATTAGCAGCACTTTCCTCCCACCCCAGTATTTTATTTTATCCAGTGTCTTTCTATGGCAGACAACTAGGACATTCCACTCTTAACAAGTCAGAGAAGAATGACAAGGTAGAAAATGAAAAAGATACAAATAAAGCCTTGACTTTTTGTCTTGAAAGCCTTCTCTCAGTGGATTTCAGCCACGAGAGAATACAGATAATAGAAGAGGAGAATTTCCTCCACTGAAGTTAGGGAAGGTCCGCTTTACTAGGACTAGCAAGAAGGGTGCGGGATGGGTAAGCAAAGGGTAATGATGCACAAAACGTTTCTTAAAGGAATCTCGTGCCCGCCTCCTTGGTCAAACCCCCAGGTTTGAGCCTAGGAGGTTGGGTGTTAGAGCCTGAGTGAGGTGGGAAGGGTCTTCCTTGGGGAAAACTGAAGAGGCAGCCCAGAGTGAGGGGTCGGAGCCCAAGAGTGGGGAGAAAAAACTTTTTGTGAGGCAGTATTGGCCGTAACTTGGAGTGCAGTGTCAGAGCCTGAGGGAGGTAAAAGGGATGTGTGAATAAAGATAGGCAGCTCCTGAACAGGAGACTCATTCCATACAAGGAGTACTGATTAAACAAGTAAATATTTCAGGATAATGGGAGCCAGGTTTTTCACTGTTTGAGAGGGAAGGTACAAATATGGAAAGAGAAAAAACTAGATTGAATTATATTGTGTAGCACTGAATATCAAAGTATCAGAGTGAACTCATGGTTTTCAATCTAAATAGAAATAAAAATAAATTGAGGTGTGTGTATCTGTGTGTGTGTGCGTGTGCGTGTGTGTGCGTGCACGCACGCCCACATGCTAGCTAACTCTCTCCATTGAGAGGGTTGGGGGTAGTGACAGCCCAGTAATTAGGAACACACTCAGTGCCCAGGTCTTCGTTTGTAAATAATATGTTTCCCTAAGAGGAACTTGGATTTCTTGGAGAAATGACTGATTACAGGGCTCAGAAAAAATAAGATAACCCTGGAACATTATGTAGCATCAGAAAGTAAAGAAGGAATCAAAGAATGGTGGAAACATGTCAAAATAACACATGCTCTTCTTGACAAGAAGACAACTTGGAAGGCTTTTTATTAGACAAAGCTGAAAAAAGAGATCAAACAAATAAATAATAATTAAGACAAATTATATCACACTGAATAGAGTAGGAATCCATGAGTCCTTACTGATTAAAAAGTATTATAAATGAGTAACTGGAGGGAAGAGAATGTTTTCTTTGTAGTAGAATGTCAACTAATAAAAGTAGAAGTAATGTTGGCATGAGTAAGTCACCTTTTGGCAACCGTATAATAATTAATATGTCCAAGACACATTAATGATACTAACACAAAATGGTAATATTTGATGAGGAGTTAGTTACGTATATGTAACATTTTCTCTAGGATGAGTTTGCAAACTTAACTTATTAACATAACCTCAGGTATCTCTGCAAAAATACTTATAGATTACAAAACAAAAGAGTAACTTCCTAGTGGAAAACTTTGGCAGCCACTGTTTTAAGCAAAAGACCAAAATTAACATCATCAGTAATGGGACAAATCAAAATTGTATACCACCTAATAGCATGCAATGAGAAGAACATAGAATCTCTTTTGTGATATTTCTGACCAAAATAAATAATCAGAACTTAATCGTGAACAAACATCAAACAAGCCCAAATTGAGAGATATTATACAAAATAACCGGACTGTAATTTTCAAAGGATGAAATTTGTGAAAGCCAATAAAGACTGAAGAACTATTCCATATTGAAGATATGACAACTAAATAAAATTACAATGCATTAGAGGTAATATATCAATGGGAGTGATCTTACTATATTAATATTAATTTCCTGTTTTACTTTTTTCTTTTAATAATTGAATTATTTTTTTGAAAAATATCCATGTCTAGCATGATGTGGCATCATGTTGGCAGTTTATATTCAAATGGTTCAGGAAAAAAATGTGTTTTGTACTAGTTTTATGGTCTTGTGTCATTTTGAAATTATTTGAAATATTTGAAATAAAAAGAGACAAAGCTAAATGCGACTATATAGTTAAACTGATAGATGGCTGGTGTTCAGGCTAATGGGACTGTCTACAGCTCTAGCTTTGCCTCTAAATCACTGTGTGTACTTGGATGAGTCATTTCTCCTCCCAGGGCATTAGAATATGCATATGTTGGGCATTGTAATAGTTTTCTGGGTTCAGACACCTTAAATTTCTAGAATTCAGTCTTCTGGTACAGAAGACAATCTTTGTGAAGTTATAGTAGTGTGTTAAATTGTTATGTTCTTCTAGAATAACTTTTTGCCAGAGTTGGAATGAGAAAAATCCTTCTCGCAGTTTGCTCAGATACTCTGAGCACTGGGCTTTGTCTCCCGGAAGTGGTGAACAACACAGTGTCTATGTTTACAATGGCCAGTTTCCAGCTCCACCAATGATTTGATATGCTTTGACAAAAGGATAATATGGTTGTGGGCTCACATTTCTTCCCTACGCAACCTCAAAATTCAAATCCAAGTGTAGGGGCTGAATCAGTAGGGAAATCAATAGATGGTTGGACATTTTAATACACATTGTAAAAACTTAGTCCCCATGACAGTGAACGTAAAACACTTAAACTATATCTTAGGTCTGACTTAGTTGTATTTATATATACAATGCTTAGAGTACTAAATAGGACAACGCAGACAAACAGTAATTATTTGTTGAATGAATCAACAAATAAGTGAATGAAAGGATGCATAGATGAGAAAATATTGTATTGGATACGCAATTTTATTGGATCCTCTTCAAGGATAATTGCTAATTAAGTTCATTTATCTCTGGGTGGGCTCCAAATTAGCCAACTGTCTTCCTCTTATGATTTTTCTTTTTTTAACCAGCAATATCACCATGAAAAACACAACCTTATAAATTAGGTGTACCCATTTAGACAACACAGTATAATATACTTCACTGAGTGGTAAGTCTAATTAAAAATCAAGTATACTTTTTTCTAACTCTAATATGTATGTATATATATATATATATATATATATATATATATATATATATATATTTTTATTTTATTTTTTTTATTTTTATTTATTTATTTATTTTTTTAATTGGGGAATACTGGGGAACAGAGTTTTTCTCCAGGGCCCATCAGCTCCAAGTAGTTGTCCTTCAATCTAGTTGTGGAGGGCGCAGCTCAGCTCCAAGTCCAGTCACCGTTTTCAGTCTTAGTTGCAGGGGGCACAGCCCACCATCCAATGCAGGAATTGAACCGGAAACCTTGTTGTTAAGAGCTCACTCTCTAACTAACTGAGCCATCCGGCTACCCCTCTAGCCCTAATCTTTACAACAGTGTTGCTAACACTGTTGTCTTGCTTCAGGCCTTGCTTTATTATATTGTTATTGTTTCTGAAAGAGAGAGAGAGCGAGAGCGAGAGCGAGAGAGCGAGCGAGCGAGAGAGAGAGAGAGAGAGAGAGAGAGAGAGACTTTTCAATTAAATTTCCTTTATGACCAGTGGCTTGTTAATGGTTTCTTCATATAGGTCCTCTGCATTTTTGGTAAGTGAATTCGCAGTTATATTTTTAGTTATCATATAAATGGAATTATTTTTCTCATAAGTATCATATTTTATAATAATTGTTCAAGAAAAATTCTAAATATAAAAGGGTAGCATTTCAACAATGGAAAGGTTATTATTTTCATAGCCACATCCTATTACTGCTTGCTCATAAAATGCTGTAATTCCCAGCCAAATCAAACATAACTTCAGAATAAGGGTAATGTAAACTCTATTCAAATGGCATAAATATTTCATTAGGCATTTAATTTCTCATTTATGTTTTTATAACATTTACTTCAGAGATATGGGCTTCAGGACTTGTCTTGAAATGGGAATGATTTTCTTTAGTACATACTGGAGTTCGTTAATGCAGACTAACTGTACCTAAAATGGAATTTTAACAACTGACAAAGGCAAGGAGACAGTATTCAATAATAGCACTCTAGTTACGAAAGAATTTAAATACTACAAATTCTTCTACTCACAAAAAAATAGTAGGTTCTATTAATATTCATGGAATATGAGAAATTAGATTAAGAAACAAAGAGGGGCAGGGATTCTGAATGTCCTGGAAGCCAAAGCCAAAACAGAACCACAGCAATTCCTTTGTTAGTCATACATGTGTGCATGTGTGCACACATTTATTTTCTAGTTAACAACCAGGAATGGTCTCCACTCGCATATACTCTCGGACGTATTTTAGGGACTGGGATGAAAGTCTTAGAAGTACATTTCCTGGGATTTACTGCCAGTTAACTCTAGTTTACATTTCATCGGTGACAGCCAAGAGATGTAGAAGTAGGAAGCATGGCAGCATCCTCATTACAAGTGTGACATCATTGCCTGGCACGTGACTTTGGCAGTCTGCACCCATGAGGCTGTACAGCAGCTTCCCCAAATCTTGCAGGCAGTCACCTGCTTTAGTGCTGCAGGATCTGGTATCCTTGCAGAGTCATACAGCTTCTTACTTCCTTGAGATCACTGCTTTTTCTGACCTTCACAACATCGTCCCTTACAAATATGATTGTATCTAATATCTTGTATTAAATTCCTGAAATATTTTCTTGAGCAAACCCTGATGATGAGTATTTGGTACCATAATAGGTTCAGTAAACAGTCACTAAAAACTTGGAACCTAAGATTGATTATGTGGCAGATACACTTACCGTTTCAACTACTCTCCCTGTGCTCCCACACATTTCCTATCATCCTTTCAATTAAGTGGGACCCGATACCTAGTTCTGCCATAATGGTCTCTGAGAAGAAGCTTTTGACATTGCTTTTGATATAAAAACCAGGATATCAAATAATTTTTTGTCCAGATCTTGTGTTCCTATAGGCAAAACAGGATTTTGTTCTCAGGTGTCAGTCATCTATCTATCTGTTCCAGTACTTTGAACAGTGTTGCACTGAGACGCTGAAGTTAGAGCTCAGTGCCTATCAAGGGTGATACTCTTATTTTACCCTTATTTATACTTTGGATGCAAAACCAAGTAAAACTAATGTATTTCATACTATAAGGATTTACTCTTCATATTATACAAGCATAGTTATACACTTAAAAAATAAACAAATGTGCAGTTTACAAAACAGCATAAAAATGACATTTGTTAGATGTTTGTGGATTGGTTTCTATAGATAATATGTATGTCCTTGAGCTATAAAGTTATCTATGGCCATATTAAGTATTGAAAACTCTCTGCATGTATTCCATTATTCAACAAATGCCTTTTTAGCACCTTCTTTGTACCAGGCATTGTTGTAGAAATAGTTATTATTATTATTAGTCAGCTTGAGCTGCTGTAACAAAATACCACAGACTGGGTGGCCGAAACAACAGAAACTTTTTCTTACTGTTCTAGGGATTGTAAGTCCAAGATCGAGGCGCTGGCAGGGTTTGTTTCTGGTGAGACCTGTCTCCTCCGCTTGCAGATGATGTCTTCTCACTGTATTCTTCCATGGCCTTCTCTCTGTGCTTTCAGAGACTGAATGCTGATGTTTCTTCCTCTTCTTATGATGATACCAATTAAGGTCCCACCCTATGACTTCAGCTAACTTTATTGCCTCCTTAAAGACCCTATCTCCCAGTACAATCACTTTTGGGGTTAAGTCTTCAACATAAAAATTTGTGGGTGGAATACAATTCAGTCTGTAACACCACACAAGCAAAATGATCCGAGTTTTATTATTCTCAAAAGGGCTCTATATTAAAGAAGTTGCAAAGTTTTTTTTCCAGAATGTATCAAGATTTAGAAAGAGCACCAGTTTCTAATAATTACAATATTCAATGCCACAGAAAGCATTCCAAAGGCAGGTCTTCCAATTATTAACATTGAAATTGTATTTACATAAATTCTATAAAAGTTTTGTGAACTTAGTGATGCAAAGTTTTTCTCGTTTTTACTTCCCAACAGTTGATTTACTTTATTGCTGTATTTGCCTCCTAACTTCAAGATTTTAAATTGTATCGGAACCGCTGTCACTGGCAGCAGACTCTGATTTGGAGTTAGAGGAAACCCATGCCCCCCAGAGAGAACTATTTGAGACAACCTCTGCCCAAGGACATCCCAACTCCTCGGAGCCTTTTTGCCCCCGGTGGTATTTCCAGGCCTGTGAACCAGGAAGGCTGCTGTCGGTTTACTTGTGAAATTCTAAAGCATATCTGGCACCAATGGCAAAGCAACTCCTTCTGCCCTATGAGCATCTTAAGCTCTTCTACCGAAAACCTTCTTCCCAGGCAGAGGGCAGGGTGAAGAAGGAACGTCGGTCCACCGCCGAGGCGAGCAGCAGGACATGCCAACAAACCCTAGCAGATCTGGAGAGTGTCCTCAGCACCTAGAGGATCTCTTTGCCCAGACACTAGTACCGCGATGCTCATCCTCCTGGGAGGCAGTATCCTAAGTCCCAAGGAGTAGTAGGAGCTTGTTGTAGGAGCGGGATAAGCTTGACCAGAGCCTGAGCACAGCAGCTTGATCCACCGTCTCTCCCGAGCCCATTTTCCTGGCTGATGCCTTTTGTGAGCTGCGGGCTTCTCTGCTCATGGGCACTACTGTCACCGCACAGGGGCACCACGACTGTGGAGAAGATTGGTTTCGACCTAAGCTAAACGACAGAGTGCCCATATGGGCCACAGCCTGACTGTGACCCTGTCCTGTGGCAGACCCTCCATCCCAGTCACAACCTGGGAGGATTACGTTTGGTTCCAGGCACCAGTGACATTGAAAGGTGTTTACCAGTGAATGGGGATGCTTCTTAACCATGAAATCAATGGCTCAATGGTCTTTCTTCTGTGGCACCAAGTCACCCCTTTCTTGCTTGGAGGTAGAGTTGTTTCCTGGTGAGAGGTATGTTCTGGCCTTCTGGCTGCCCACTTCCCCTCTTCAGACTTCCGGGTGTGCTGATATGGTGTGGCTGGTGTAATAATCATGACTGAACAACATCTTTTACATCAAAGGTAGATTTTCCCAGAGGGTGCTGGGTCAGGCTTTTCTGTCTGGGGCTGGAAAGCAAATGTGGGCCCATAGATACACACTTTTATGAAGGTGGCCCTTTTCTGCGGCCTTGCAGAATTTTCACCAGGAACATAATGTGGGTGTGACTCATGAACTCAAATATAAAATGAATTAATTCATATTAAAAACGTATTTTAAAATGTATCTTCAAAAGTGATCATTGTTAAAATGTGAAAAGTATTCAACATATGCAAAAGTAAAAATCAACACTTGAAAGTGATTTGAGAGGTCATGTACTTGTAATCTTTGATATTAAGCAAGAACTGAAACAGTAAATCTGACATTTTGTTGGATGGGTACGTGTGAAAGAAGTATTTACTCTTTTGACTTTACATATTTTATCAGTTGGGTTCATTAATTATGCCTGCAGTGTGGGAAGTTTCCAATCCATTGTTATTCTGGCACATGTCAAAGAATATACTGATATTTTACTTCAGTGTCAAATAAAAATCTGCAGAAGAAAAATTTCAGGTCCCAAGAGAACAGTGATATTTTAAAACAGAAAGATTTATTATAAAATGAAATGTCCCTTACTCTATGCAGATAAAAAGAACAATGGTTGCTTTATAAATTATCTGATTCTTTTATGGCTATGTGACATTAAAACAAAGTGAAAATTCAATATTTCCCCATATCCCTTTTGTTGTTCCTCTGATTCATTTAAAAACCAGTTCTCTTCTGTGTTAGTTCAGACTACTACAATAGAACACCATATACTGGGTGACTTAAACAACAGCCATTTATTTCTCACAGGTCTAGGGGCCAGAAGTCCACGATCAGGAGCTAGCATGGTGAGGTTCTCAGTGAGGACCCTCTTCCTGGGGGTCCATTTCCTGGTTTCAGATGGCCATATTTTCCTTGTTGGAGAGAAAAAGTGCTAGCTAGCTCTTTTCCACTTTCTTAATCGGACACTAATCCCATCATGGGAACTCTACTCTCATGACCTAACTTCCTCCCAAAGGCCCACCTCCAAATACCATCACATTAGGGCTTCAACCTGTGAATTTTGGAGGGAAACAAACATTTAGTTCAAAACTTGTACCATCAAGTTTTAGATGTGCTTATAGTTTCTAGGTTGTAGTTAATGAGCATATACTCTTTTCTTTCTTCTTTTTTATATTATTGCAAAAAGATAAGAAAATAAAATTAAGATTTTTTTTTTTCAATAACCTATCACTTTTTAAAGTCAAAATGTTTTCCTTTTATCTTTTTTTGGTCTGTATCAGTGGTTTGCAAACTCCAGTGTGTATCCAGAATCAGGTGCAGGGAAAGCACAGATTGTCACACCCTTCCCCTTCCCCCCACCACCCACATTTATGATTCATTGGTCTACAGTGAAGAGTATCTTTTCACCTTTCTTCAATATTTTCCATCTTCTTTACTTTCTCTGCCTTATTCTGGGTAATTTCTTTAGATCTCTCTTCTAGTTTTTTTTTTTTTTTTTTTCTTTTTTCCTTACCAGTTTTGTCATTAGTAAATATTTCTGAATTCATTGTGGATTCAGAGAAGAGAGATTCGTTTGATGTGAACCCAGAGAAGGAATTCATCTGTTGAGATGGACCGCCATGGTCAACCAAGGGCCCAAATTTTATGAATAGCAAGAGTCTAGTGAACATTTAGTGACAGGGACTCCTCCTGCACTCTGTAGACCCAGAAGAAAGTCAGACTGAAATCTTGGTTTCCCACAGTATGCCCTGCTTGTTTATGCTGTCTAAGTCAACCACTGCAAGGAAACCCTGGTTTCTTTCTACCAATGGACTGAGAACTGCCCTATCCAATCAAAACTGTGCAATTTGGACACTTCATTTACATAAAAGAGACCTAATTGAGAACCTGGCAGGAACTTAAACAATAAAAGACGGCTTTCCCTGTGCCTCAATGGAACACAATTTAGTTTGTTACCTATATCTGTGTCTCCCAGGTTGCTGTCTTTTTACTGAAATAAATGCATTTATTCCTTATTACAGTCTAAAATTAATTTTGGTTTATAGAATGAGCAAATGTTTGGCTCATTTTGGGCCTACATTACTATTAATCTATACCGATGTATTACGCCATTGGGTAGGTAACTCAACTACTGCATTGTTCTTGAGTTGTTTGCTTACACACTCTCTAACACTCTAGTCCTTCCAGGAAAGCAATCCTGTCCGGTACCATCTTCCTGTCATGTTACCCTGAAACATGAACTCAGCTTCCTTGATGCCAACTGCTTCACTAGTGTGTTAGTTTTCTGTTGCTGTGTGATAAGTCACCATAAACTTGGTGGCTTCAAACAATTCATATTCATTATCTCACAGTTTCCTGGGATCTGGAGTCTGGGCATGACTTAGCTAGATTTTCTGTTCACGATTTTACAGGGCTGCAATCAAGATGTAGGCTGGACTGGGTCTCATCTGGAGGCTTGACTGGGGAAGTTACCTGCTTCCAAGTTCATACAGGTTGTACACAGAACTCACTTTTGTGTGGCTATAGCACTAAGGTTTTCTTAGAAGCCACCTACAGTTTCCTGCCACATGGCCCTCTCCATAGGCAGTTCAGCGCTTAGCAACTGGCTTGTTAAGGAAGGAAGGAGAATCTCTTTCACCAATCTGTGAAGACAGCGTCTTATATAGCTGTCATGCAGGGTCTCTGGTCCCACTCTCCGCATAAGAACGCAGGATATGGGGAGGCCAAAAATCACACAAACACCTAGTTGTTTTACACCAGTGCCTTGATAAATAAGTTCTTTGCTCTGAAGTAGTAAAAAGAACATGAAAAGTAAATCAGACAAAACTGGTTTCTCATTCTGGTTTCAATATGATGAGATGTGTAAAATTTAGAAGTAATTTGATCTCTCAATGTCAATGTAATAATATGGTGAGGAAAAGAACACTTAACTCATAAGGATGTGTTGATGCAATAAAAGCATTTAGTACATGGTGTTATCATCGATAATTATCTTCCCTTTTATTAATTTGCCATCTTCTGCATATAATGAAGATTTTACCTGGGTCCAAAGCAAAACTGAAAAAAAAGAAAAATCACACAAACACCTAGTTGTTTAACACCAGTGCCTTGATAATAAGTTCTTTGCTCTTTATAAGATGAAATGAAAATTTGAATTTCTAATGCAAAATATTTTACCCAGTTAAATCTACCTATTGTTTCATCCTCTATTTTAAAAACATACAAATCCACATCTTTGGTGTCCAGATGACTCAATTGGTTAGAGTGCGAGGTCTGAACAACAGGCCTGCAGGTTCGATTCCCACATGGGCCAATGAGCTGTTCCCTCCACAACTAAATTGAAGACAGTAAGCTGCAGCTGAGCTGCCAGAGGGGTGGCCAGATGGCTCAGTTGGTTAGAGCATGAGCTCTCAACGATAAGGTTCCTGGTTCAATTCCCACATGGAATGGTGGGCTGTGCCCCCTTCAACTAAAGATTGAAAACGGTGACTGGACTTGGAGCTGAGCTGTGCCCTCCAAAACTAGATTGAAGGACATCTACTTAGATCTGATGGGCCCTGGAGAATCACACTTTTCCCTAATAAAAAAAAATCCACATCTTTATCAATAACTTCATAGATTAATTTGTGTATTTGTAACAATGTTTATCAAGGTAGAAAAAGATGTGTATCTGGATGTTAAAACTTAAAGTTAAAAAAAAAATGCACAAGGAAGTATGATTATTAAGTTGTTAAATTCATATATTTACAAGGATGGTTGAATATGCCAACTTCTTCTAGAACACAAGATCCAAGATTAATATCGGTAAGAAAATAATTGCAATTGCTAGTAACAGAAAAGAAAGTTAAAAGTGGCTTATTTTTTCCAAAATATGAAAAATTGTCTAACATTGGGTAACCCAGTGATGGTGAGATGCATCTGTAGTCATCAGGGATCAGAGTTCTTCTAACAATGGAACAGGAAATAATGTGTATTGTAGACTAACACAACCTTTGCCACGGTCTGTGCCTTTGGGAAAATTTTATTTCCATATTTAAACAACCTCAGAATTTAATCTCCTCAATATCTGTGCAGTCTTCTTCATTAGTTCCTGATAGTATTTCTTTGGATCCAGTGACATATAAGCTAAGATATAAATCTCTGCCTAACATACTCAACATAGAATGATGGGGACAGGGTGAAGCCTAGAATTGCCATATTAAAAAATGCCCTCAGGAAAAGAGAGATTGGGAAACATTTCCAGTCACTGGCCATCCACTAATCATAGCCTCTGGGGGACTGTGTAGACGCTGTCCAGGCAAGCCCAAAGTGTGGCCTCAGGCTCCACTCTTTTGGTATAGACTCTTGTTTAATTTCTGCATTTGCTTTCTGGAAGTCTATTTATGTATGTGTGTGTGTACGGATGTATCATGTATGTCCATTATCCTGCAAGCATAATAGTAGCCTATCTAGGTTTCTCTTCCTACTTTTCCCAAAGTCTTTAAGGTGAGAACCACCCCATAACCTGTTATCTCTCAGTGGCCGAAATTTAGGCACACAGATATACCTACCTGCAGTGGGGACCAGAGAATGTAATCTTTTAGTTGGGCACATTGCTACCTTAAATAAATCAGAGTCCTCTTATTAAGAAAGAAACTTATTAAGAAATTACTAAATATTAGGAAAATAACAGCAATTGCCATACAGCTCATTATACCATCAGGAGTCCTTCATAAGTATAGATAAAATGTGACAGTATGTTGTGATCACAATAGGAAATTGCTTAAGACAATCATTGAAGTTGGAATTATCCCCATCCCCCAGCACAAATTAGCTATATTTGGAAGAATTATAACGCTATTATGATAGTGCAGAATTTCATACAATATCATCACTACTTGGCACCCTAGAGTGTGTGGACTGTGGTAAGACTTCTGTGACATTCAGCTAGGGATTGGTAAGGATGCTCATGTGGAGATCCAAATTGTGGAACCAACATAGATCGCATTACAATGTCTAACGTACATTGATTAATTTGAGGTTGATTCAGGTAAGTTGTGATATTCATGTATTTTTGTGAATATATTCCATTTATACTAATTTAAGTGGGCCAACTAATTTCTAGGTGGTTCTGGAGATTTATCTTTGAGGTCATCCAGAAGTCCAGTTGTCAAGTTGAGTGAAGAGTGACAAAAATTCGGCAATGGTTAACAGCAGATCAATCAGGTAGACTGATGTCCCTGCGAATAAGCTAAAATAGGCTCAGAAAATCAAAGCCAAATCTAAGCCATGAAAACACATGGAGTGAGAGTGACAGTAGGACATCAACTCATCAACATTTCTAGGGGCTTACCACTGAAAGACCAGGTATTCTGTTTATAATACTAAGAAAATTCAAATCCTCTACTCTCTATCATTTCTGCAAAGTCACCTCGTAGAGATATTATTTGTAACATTATTTTACTTGCTCCAGAAGCATATATGGTCTATTGTTGCCTACAGTTATTTATACGTGGTTTTAATACTCAGAAAAGGAAGATATTGTAAGAAAGGAAGTGAAACCAATACAGAGCAAGAGGTTACTTACTGTGTTTCCCCGAAAATAAAACCTAGCCAGACCATCAGCTCTAATGCGTCTTTTGGAGCAAAAATTAATGTAAGACCTGGTTATATTATATTATATTATATTATATTATATTATATTATATTATATTATATTATATTATGACCCGTCTTATATTATAGTAAAATAAGACCGGGTTTTATATTAATTTTTGCCCCAAAAGATGCGTTAGAGCTGATTGTCTGGCTAGGTCTTATTTTCTGGGAAATACAGTAGGTTCTCCGGTTGCCCATTACCTACTGTGATTTATGTTATTACTTCCCCTCATTGGACTCTTTTATTTTTCATTTATAAAAATTGAAGACTTTTGAATTTATGGCTTCTAAAATCTCGTCTCACTTGAACCTTCCATAAATCTAGGTATTCAAAAAACAAGAAAAGTTATTTTCAGTTATTTTTTAAAAATGCAGTCCCTTTACACTGTGCTGTTAATACTCTCTTCCCTTACATGGTGAGAGCACATTTTTGAGTGTGGATAAATAAGTCCTGTGTTTGTTCATGACCCTCAGGTAGGAGCCCCAGAGGCCACTTCTGCTGTGATTATATAACTGTGCTCTCATCTGAAGTTTCAATGTCCACATGCTATGAAGCTCCCCACACAGAGATCCTAGGGTCAATACATCCAGGCAGAAAGCAATATTGTTCTGGCTTCTTGAGTCACCCTTATTTCCACATAAATGCTGCCTACTACAAAAGACAATGTGACTTTTGCACCTCTAAGAAGACACTGATGAAGTCATTTGGGGATGTCATTTATGTTTCTCTGCCGATTCAATTACTTACAAATTAATGGAGTTCTGCCTAAGCTTTTCTGATTTTTTGGCCTTTCCCCTTTTCTCATCTGAGTGGACAATGGAAAATTTAAGCACTGACAGTTCAAAATTCATGAGTTTGGCCACCAACTTTGCACATACCTCTACCAGTACAAAAGGAAAAAGGATATTCTGTAAATGGATGTTCTCTTTTAATCTCTAAAACAAACTGGGGTAGGAATCCATCCTACCATTTTTAGATATAAGTAAACTATGGCACAAAAGGTAAAAGAATATGTGTCATATTATTAGTGAATCAGATTCAATATGTCTGATTCCAAACCTAGATAATGAAATGAAGTGGGTAATAAGGGACAAAAAAGGAAGAGTTAGTCATCTGATGAAATCTGGGATCTTCAAGCAGTTGTTGAGCAAAAAGTAAATTTTAAATTAGAAACATGGCCTCATCCAGTGAAACATGATTAATGTAAAGCTCAAGAGTTAATAAGAGCTTTCTCTGAGAGCTTTTTCATTTCCTGAGCTTTCTGGACAAGCACAGAAACTCAATATATATGTATATTGAATAGAGGATATATAATATAGGTTCAACATATAGGGGAGTGTGTGGATTAAGTACCTATTCAGTGAATAAAGATGTTTGAAATGCATAGTTAAAGAAATCACTGTTTCATTTGTGGGTTTGTCTTTTTGTTAAAGACATCTGTATTATATTGATGGTATCTGAATAATCATATAAGTTTGTTGAGAGTTTGTATCTACAACACTTAAAATTTCTTTGACCTTCCAAAACATTAACTGGGATGATTCCTGTCATTTTAATAGGCACTCTATAATTCAGAAATGTGTTTCTGCTGGTTGTAAGCAACTAACTGAAAAAAGCTACAGGAGCTTAAATAAATAGAGATATGCTTGTCTCAAATAATAAGTCCAGAGCTCTGTGGCTAATGACATTATTCTAGTAGCTTCTATATATCGAGTTTTGTGCTTATTTGAAACTCTTGGACTTCATTTTTTTTGGCTTTATGGTCACAAAACAGCATCTGCTTCTATAGCATCATATCTCCATTCCTGGAAGAGGGGAAAGCAAAGGGCAAAGATACTTTCCAAGCAATATGTCTCATTTCCTCAGGAAAGAAAAATAGTTTTGGAATTCTTACCCAGAAAGACGTTTTTAATGTCTCCTTGGAAAGCATCAGTTTTTCACGTAGACATCTCTAGTTGGAATGTGCTTTGGTAGAAGAGGGTCATAGATAGTGAGGTAAAACAAAGCATCTCATTGTCAAATCAGACACATATGAAAGAGAAATCTTACCCCACATACAGTTTTATTAGTAATTTCAGGAATACAGATGATCAAGAAGCACATTGAGGTCTAAGAAATCAAAGCAACGCCTCAGGTCTTTTTACTTTCTTTTATTCCCTGCACTGGACACACACTTGGCTCGGAAAAGATAAGGTCTCTAAGTTAGATACAGGAGTCGAAAGAATTTAGGCTATGAACCATCTCCATTTTATACCCTGGCTTTGGTGATATTTTCCAGAGAATCATGCCTCATAAATCCATGAATGATGTTTCTTTTTTTCTTTTTCCTTCTCTTCCACCCCTTAGCCTCCTCCTCCTCGTTTTCTTTTTCTCACTTCTCTTCATCCTTTTCTCTGTTACAAGCAATCTTTAAAAACAGACATAATTTTTCAATAGATATAAGAACCTCTTTCTAATCAATATTATTAGTCTATTTGCTCACAGGTTCTGTTATTGTGCTCTCAAATATATTAGATGGTGTCACCTGTCTTTCTTTTCCTTCCCCTAAGAATCTCCCCGTGGTAAAGGGAGTAAATAGATTATAGGTTTCAATTTCTTCCTCTTCAGATGCAGTTGCACACACAGAGACAATAAGCTAATTATATTCACTGATACGGAAGGTCTCTATAACATTTTCCCCAGTGGAGCACCTATTTATAAAATAACCAATCTGGACTCAATATCATTTTTTTTTTTTTCAATGACGTTTAGGTTGAAAAAAAGAACACTGTCCTTGAAGACTACTTTACTCTGTAAGGTTTGACTTATCCCTTACATTTTTCCCCTCTCCTCTCATTATTAATTATAAAAAATAATTTAGTCTGCCATGAGTTTAGTTGAAGATATGTTTTCTCCCTTAAAGAATGATTTACTTATAATGGATAATTTTTTTCATTCATGCAATAAATATTTACTGGGCACCTATATATACAAAGAAATATGCTCGATGCTAGAAACACGATAGTTAAGGTGACAGATATAATCTTAGCTCCTCATGGACCCCAGAATCTAGGAGAAGAGAGATCAAAGCATAAGTAATCATTCAATTTCATAATTATTAATTTTGATCAGGTCTTTAAGAAAAACACATGTCAGTGTCATCTTAGGGAAAGGTACAGGGAAATTTCTTTTGAAGGGTTTCCTCATATAGGATGAAAAGAAGTAGGCATGAAAACAGCAATTCATGTCAAGCGAGTAAGAAAAATACTGATTTATTATTGTATGTACTTTTCTTATTTCATACATATAATGACTCTGCAAGCCAGGTATAATTATCCCATTTTGCAGGTGAATAATCAGAGTTGAAATAATTACCCAATGTCAGTTGGTTAGCTATACAAGGTTGGATTCAAGCCCACACATAGATATTGTATTTGCAATTACACTCCACCTTAGTCTTATTATCTGTAAATTGGTAACTTAATAGTTATTTGTTGGATAAATGGTTTTCATTTTCTAAACAGTCATTTTACTGTCCTTGTTGTCCTAGGTCTTAAGGTTATCACCTGAGATATGTGAATATTTTCAAAAGGATAAAACTAAATATGTGTTTGGGCTTTTTAAATCAGTGATCTGTTACCTTGAGTATCTCATTTAACTGTCTCCTTGTCTATAAATTGTCATGACGATAATAGGCACTATTTTTGATACTTACCTTCTGCTCAGTGCTTAATGTGCAATATCCCCTTGAGCTTCACAACTTAACTTTTGAGTGATGCATTATTATTTCACAGATGAGGAGACAGAAGTAAAGGAATTGAACACAGGCTGTTTGACTCACGTTCACCTGCTTTAACCAGTATTTACTACCTCAGCGTTACTTAAACGTCATGCCGCTGCTATTAGACTGGGCTCTTTCCATTGTGATAGTTTAATAAAGAGTGCTCATGGAATAACTTCCAGAACTACTGTGCACATGGAAGGTGGAAACTACTGTGAGTGTGGTGTGTGAAACCTCCTACTGTGTATGGAGGGTATATGCATATTAATTCTAGAGCTTTGGCAATTGCTTATGGGTCCTGAAACTCATGTTTGCAAATCTTCCTCAGAAATTTTGGCATGTCACTGCATATGAAGGAGGTGGGATTTACATGCGTATCTTTTGCCCGACTTAGCTGAAATCATAAACAGGTTTACCCCTTAATCTCTCAAGAAGAAGGGTAGTACTTCACTTACCAGAGGAGCACAGTTCAATCTCCAAATGACTATGTCATCTTTAATCTGAGCCACAGGGCGTATAATGTATACTCAGTATGTAGAAGTTATCTTCCCCTACTAAAGATAGATCTATTCTCCCACTATATCCATCTATCCTGATTTTGAAGATCACTGCAACATTGCTTATCATGTCTCATGCCCGTAAGGTAGTGAAAAGGTTAATGTTATGAAAAGAGCTGATAAATGGCCTAGAAGCACTTTGCTATCACAGATCGCTAAGACCACGTTACTCTATAATTGCAGGCCAGAGAGAGGAGAGCGTGAGTAGTTCTTATTATACACATGAGGATTCTGCACACTTCAATCAAGGCCCTTCTCACCTCTTTGTATCTAGACTAAATTAATCTAATTGATTTGCTCACTTGTCATGTGCACGCTTTGCCTCATCCCTGACAATCTGTCCCCTTTCTATCACATTAACAAGGTGATTCACTTCCTTAAAGAAGAGGAGCTTCTGGGTCAGGATTTGGACCTAGATTAATGGTATTTTGTTGCTTTGCATCCTGAAAGAGCGCGCTCCTCTTTCCATGTTAAAGAAGTCTAAGACTGAATGGAACAAATGGGGCTAGAACACGGAAAGCATCATCGTTCAAAGTGTAAGCTCATGCCAAGGTACTGGGTGTCCTTGCTTATGCCTGACAAAGCTTATAATAGTTTTTATTTTTCCCTCTAGGGCAAAGGAAATGTCACAGAGGCAAGCAAGACTCTGTAAATAATCCTCAATCTAGAATCTTAATTCTGACTTCTAAATATCTGTCATGTAATTGTAACATCCACTGTTCGGGCAGACACTACCTCCATTTTAGTGGCCTGTTAAAGAGAAGTGACTGAGTTATGAAAAGTTCTTCTGACCCACATGGTTTGTTCATTAAATCCTTTTTTTTTTTTTTTTCTGGTGTAGTGCCTCCCTTCATTCTTTACAATTAAAAATCAACTGATTAATGCAGATCTTTGATGAAATTTACATGTTGGACCAGACTCTTCAAAGCCGTATATATTGGCTAGATTTCAAAGGAAATTTTTATAAGATTTGTGTTACCCTTTGAGCATGAAAACAAAAGTTTAAAGAAAAATAAGCATTACAGTTCATTAAATAAGAGATTGATGGTGAAACAAAACAAAGGAGCAGTGTAAAACTGCATAGTACCTATGAGTTTCTGTTTCTCATTTGTTTGTCTTGTTCTTTTGTTGTTTTTGGTTTATATACCACGTATCAGTGAAATCACATGGTTCTCTGCTTTTTCTGTCTGGACACAGACAATAGTTTAGTGGTTGCCAGAGGGTAACGGGGGCGGGGGGTGGGGGGTGGGAGATGAGGGTAAGGGGGATCGAATATATGGTGATGGAAGGAGAACTGACTCTGGGTGATGAACACACAGTGGGATTTATAGATGATGTAATACAGAATTGTACACCTGAAATCTATGTAATTTTACTAACAATTGTCACCCCAATAAATTTAATAAAATAAAATTAAAAAAAAGAAAAAAAGAAAAAGAAAACAAGATCCTTAAAAAAAACAAAAAAAAAACTGCATAGTACTAGGAATTAATTTAATGTCATATTATAGTAGGTATTCCCACAAGCTACTAAATACTATTTGTCTATATATTAAATACAAGAAGTTACTAAATAATAGTCATCTGTTAAATAGTGTTAAGAATCTATTAGGTAGGTGCAAAAGTAATTGCAGTTGGAAAGGTTAAAAATAAATGCAAAAACCGCAATTACTTTTGCACCAGTCTAATATATTCTACGTATAATAAACCCTGTTCTTTTCATGACAATCAAAACCCAGCACACACCTATCCAAAAGATGAACTTGTCTCAAAGATACAGTAAATGGCGCCCAAAGGTAATCAGTGCCCAGAAACTATTCAAACTGAAAAAAGTGATGCATAGTGAGAAAGAAAACAAAATGTTTCTTTGGATGAGATAGCATTTATTTTAATTTTTTTTTTAAACCAGTGTTAAAAAACAGTCTTGTTTATATTTGATTTTTTCTGGGTTCTTATATGGTCTTGAGTAATGAACATTGACAGGTTATAAAGATAGAGAATATCTCTTCTCCCCAACAAATATTTGCTTAGATTCTAAGGGGGATAAACTCAGAGATCCTTGTCTTTTTTCTTCCAGAGTTTGTGGGGTTTTTTTTGTTTTTTTCCCCATCCTAAGGGTAATAAAGTCTAGAGATGCCCTTGTTTTATCCCTCCTGTGACAATTGCTTACATTCTGGCATAGAAACATTTCTCTCCGCCCCAAGAGAGGACTGGTTTACATTCTAGAGTAAAAGATAGTATTTTATCTCTTTATCTCTGGAGGATGAATGGAAGGTATACCAATAGTTCTATATACCTTGAGTTCTTAAATTTTGGAATTCCTCTCCTGTGGTACAAATTCTGATGCATATTCAGGTGACATCTGGCTCTCATTGTACCTTCTCAAGAAATTTGAAGTGTCAGGCAATTATTTTATGTACTCTGTGTATAAATAAAAAGATCTGTTCCCTACACTACAGATCTTGTGTGTGTATGTGTACATGTGTGGTAAAACACACATGACAAAATATACTATTTAAAGTATACAATTTAGTGACATTTAGTATATTCACAATGTGAATGCAAATATCACCACTATCTCATTTCAGAACATTTTAATCACCCAAAAAAGCAAGCCTTGTACCCATTAAACAGTCACCTCTGTTACCACCTCTCTGTAACCCCTGGCAACCACTAACTTGATTTCTGTCTGTATGGATTTGACTAATCTGGATATTTTGTGTAAGTAGAATCATACAAGATGTGATCTTTTGTGTCTGGTTTCTTTCACTTATTATAATGTTTTCAAGGTTCATGCATGTTATAGCATGTATGAGTACTTCATTTCTTTCTATGGCCACATAATTTCAGTGTATGGATATACCACATTTGGATTATCCATTCATCGGTTGACAGACGTTTGGGTTGTTTCTACCTTTTAGCTTTAGTTAATAATCCTGCTATGAACATTAGTGCATAAGTTTTGGTTTGAACGCTCGCTTTCAATTTTTGAGGCTAAATGCCTAAGAGTGGACTAGCTCTGTCATATGATAATTCTATGTTTAACTTTTTGAGGAACAGCTAAACTCTTTTCTCCTATTCCTGTACCATTTCACATCCCCACCAGAAATTTACGAGGCTGCCAATTACTCCACTTGTTATAATACTCGATACTAAATATTTTTAATTATTATTAAAACCATCTTAGTGATTTGAAATGATATCTCATTGCGATTTTGATTTGCATTTTTCTAGTGACTAATGATATTATCTTTTTATATACTTATTATTCCCATTTGTATGTATTCTTTGGAGAGATATGTATTGAAGTCCTTTGCCCACTTTTTTTCTCTTGGTTTGGTGCTATTGTTGCTGCTGCTGCTGCTGCTTCTGCTCCAGATGCCACACTCTGAGAAACAAAAGGTACACAGATGAGTTAGATGCACGCTTGGCTGTCTTTAGGAGGTCAGATTGTTTCATGGAGACACCACTTCACTCCATTCATCTTTTGACTCTGCTTTCCTCTGTGGTGAACTCATTTTCAGGGAAAGATTTCCAGAATCTTCTCTTGGCTCATATAATCATTACAGCTATATGTCTCAAAAGAGAAGGAGTACCTTCGTCCGGACAGATGAAGAAAAATCCCAAGGCTGAGTATGATTTGTTCTGTTCAGGTCAAGTGTTCACGTCATGTGATTGAGATCCCCACCAGATGAAAAGGAGCAGTACTTCCAGAAGAAATGCTGCTGGATAAAAAGTAACATACCTACCACCCTGCTCTTGGAAAATCAGCACTTCAAAGCCAATGTGTGGGGGCAATAACCTTAACCATCTGTGTGTCAGTCAGCGTGAAATGCTGAATCCAAGGCTCGTCTCTCCCTAACCAGAGCTTCTCACCACCTCCCATCGACCTCCTGTTCTCATTCTTCTCTAACATGTGTCTGCGAGAGTTAACAGTTTATACAAGGAAATCTTGTCATAAGAAGACCTGAATAGTCAGGAAAATATTCATTAGAGACACTTAGAATGGTTTTAGTCAAATCAACATGAGAAATATAAAATTTCACTTGATTTCCCAGACTCAGGATGACTTAGATAAATGCTAGTAAAGTGGTTAATAGAAAATTTCTTTAAGTGCTTTGTTTCCTTATATAAAAATTAATAAGTGAAAACACAATAAGAACATTTATATTTTATGGACCTGAGGCTACCTTTGAGGAAATAAGTGTCAAATAAATCTATGTGATTATTATAAGGCAGTTCACCATTTACCTCAAGATGGATGTTAAATGTTCCCCTTCTTTATAATTATACCTGTCATGGCAAGAGTGGATAATATCATAGACACATCCATGAATTCACAATTCTCTGACTGGTTAAAGTACAGATAATAATGTAGGTCTTATCCTCAAATATAGCTCTAGTTCCTCTACCCTGATAGGGCAGGGGAAGAAACAAGATGATTGTTGATGCTGTACCTTCTGAATGCCTGGGATTCCTGAATTCTCTCCCTTCCCTGAGAAATTCTGAGTTTCATCTGGCTTCTCGCATGGCTTTACTGCTGCTGAGGCCATTTTTCTTTCTTTCTCTTGGCTCTCCTCCCCTTTTCTTCTTCTCCTTTTTTTTTTTTTCTCTCAGATGCTATTTGTATTACCTCCTTCACAACAGCTTGTCTCTCTCCATATACTGTTAGGGGTTTATTCGCCATAGATATAACTGCACTAGACAATACAGGGGTCCTCAGTGAACAGAGAATTTTACAGCACCTAATGAACGGTTGGTCAGATTATCAACTTCCTCACCAGAGGACATGTTCTGGTCCTGCACCATTCATATATGTCCCACCTCTTCCACCCAACCTGTCCAACATTATGGGAGCTTTCACTTCTTATTTTGTAACATCACATCTCCACTTCTGCTTTCTTCTCAAATTCTTAAGGATCCTCTGAGGAAAATAAGAAAAGTAGTCAACCTTCTTTACTTATTTACCAGGGGCTGGCATAATTCCTATACATATATAAACCCCTTTCTTCTTCCCAACAAACATATCTGGTGGCTATAATTATTAGCCTTATTTTTTGATGAAGTAAATAGACTGTCACAACTGTCCAAAGTGACAGAAGGTATAAGTGGAGGAACTGAAGGTCAAAACCATGCAGTTTCTACCTGAGTCCAAGTTACTGAAGTATTGTAATTAGGGTAGGGCTAGCCTGCCCCAACAGCCCCAAAGGTTGAGATGAGATGATGAGAACACATCAGGTATTTTTGTTGGCATATAACGAAAGTGGGGTTCTTGTTGGTGTGATGCTCTGTACTTCCTGATGACGATGGGATCCAGTATCCTTCATCTCTCAGGACTTATCATTTTTATTCACTTGGTAGAGGAGAAGGAACATGAAGGGGCACAGATGGGAAGTTTCCATGGGTCAGGCATAAGCACCACCACTCACACTCCGCTGTCCAGATCTCAGTGACTTGGTCACATCTGATTGAAGGATAAATGGAGAATGCAGTCCAGGATCATTCAGAGAAGAGGCACGCCCAGCAGTTTATCACATTGACTTCCTGACATCTCATATTTTCCAAAATGTGTCTAAAAAATACTGATCCCCCAGCAATAAAAAGCAAAACTCCCATGGAGGCAGCACCCATATAATACAGTGCACAACACATATTGATCAAATAAATATTTGTGGAATGAATGATCATAACTATCTCTATTATCTCTAAAATCATATGAGATTGTATATCATTCACGTTTGCTCCATTTTTATTTTTAGTTTTGAAATAGTAATATTTTAATATTTGTGATTAGACAATATTACAAAAATATCTTATGAAATGCAAGTTTAATGTATTAGTACAATATAGTGGTTTCCATGGGTGACAAATTAGGCTTTTTAAAATAATACCTTACCCTACCTTTTTTTAACTTCAAAGAGAATTTTAAAAAACACATATTCGTAAGGTAATCTGCACCTTCATTAAGAGATATGTTATATTGAAAAATATAATAACAATTTGCTTTATATGGTATGATGTCCCCTAAATTAAGCACATGATACATAATGTATTTTTCCTCTGTGCAGTAGCCCTTCCCTTTAAATAGCTCTTAGTTTGCTGTACTAAAGGAATATTATGATTTCATAGGCATTGCCTAAGAAAGAAATTTAATTACCATGAGTAATTTCAAAATTCATTTAAGAGATTGCAATGAAATATTTTATGGACAGTTAAGGTGCTAAATTATTGATTACCTAATCAAATTCTCAATTACTGACTAACTGATAAGGAGTCATCTCTCCAATAATAAATATTCTCCAAATGCAATTGCAAGACTGACTCCCTTAGCATCCATCACACTCCCTTACAAGTTAGGGATTTCTTAAGTCTCTGCCATTCATTTCTATTCATAGCTCTGGTTTATTAGTTTCTGTTCACAGTCACCCCCCCCCCCATCAGGCTCCTTTTCATGGATGTCTAATGTGCCTAGATGTGAACAAGATGACATCAACATTTGAAAAGATTCTGAGACTAATTATCAACAGATTGGTGTTTTTCTGTTTCAGTCCCACCCACATGTATAGTATGAGTATGACAGGTTTTCTGATGACTCAGCTCAACCAAACATTGAGTTTGTAGCTCTCGGGCTGATAGACTATGGGAATCCCTTTCCAGCCAGTGAGCAAAGTCTGGTATTAGCCTGCTCCTTTTATGTCAATTGGATAGTGGTCTAGAGTTATACCTCTGTATGTTGTATTTGATCATAGTTTTTTTTTTTGTTTTTTTTTTTTTTAAAGGAAGAAAATCTTGGAAGAAACAGAAGAGCAACAATTCAAAGCCATACTTTAGAGATGTAATCATGATAATTCCACCCTTTTAACAGCTTGTGCTTGTTAATCCAAGTTCTATACTTATTGATTCAACAAATGTTTATCACAATATTTTGAATGGTAGCTGCCTTCACAGAATTTGATACAGAGGATAAAGGCAAGCATATAATTTTTATTTGTATATTTCTTTAAATTAATACATAATTTAAAAGGGAAGAAATAATTTGATAGATTTGTAGAAGGAGAACAAAACCCAAGAGGAAAAAAAAAAAAAACAGGTAAGGGAACCAGATTTGAGAGAGTCAAAATGTCTTTCTGTCAAAAGTGAAACTTCAGGTGAGAACTGAAGATACAGGAAGAGTGTGAGGAAGGATATTCTAGGTCAGGATTTCCAAAACTTTACTTACATACCTACCAAGTTTATGATTTTTGCCATATTCACAAACAACCACTAATATTTACGGAATATTTATATTTGGTCGATTCATTTTTTAATTTAAATTAAAATTGTTTTAAAAAACAAGTTTATATCATTTCCACGAGAAGAAAAATCAAAATCATGTATTATAAGCAGAAGGTACCTCTGAAAAGAAGTATAACACAAGACATATAATTAAATTTTAGCTAACTATTGCCTACTGCAGAAAGTTCTGAGCCTTAGACCTTTCCTTTGACAATTTAAAGGGGGGTATTAGCAATCTTAATGTTGAGTAAATAAACAAATAAATTCAATTAGTATGGAAGTGAGACTTTCTCATTGATGTATCTAATTAGAAGACAAATAACCTTTCCTATATTGTGATACAATGATACCCAAAGCCCTGTCTGAGCATCAGTTTGAAATGGTTTCTTACACCACTTGTCGTACCTATCTCACACTTGTGGAGACTCAGACCGGGCATTGAGGAGAGCAGAGGAGAGGGTCCAGAGACAGGAGAGACAAAGAAAGATCTGAGAAACTTGGAATCATAGATTATAACTTGAACATGATTATGGGGAAGCAAAGTGCCAGAATTGGAGATAGAGATGTAAAAAATGGTCTGATTATATAGGACTTTCTAAGCTATATTCAGATATCTCTTGAGGATCACTGGTACATAGGGCCGTATAATTCTTTTTAATGAGATGGTTTGAACTGGAATAGTCAGAGGTTTTCTCAGCACTTCTCAATGTGCCCAGCACTGCTATTTTGGCTCTGGTCATGCCATGGGACTTTGATTAATGAGGATAATTTGTAATCCATTTATCATGTGGTGAATGCTTAAATTACGTATGCAGACTTGATGTATTTAAACTTGTTCCCAGGCAAAGGAAGAATATTAGCATAAATCATTGAAAAATGAAGGGTCTCATTTAAGTCTGAATTAGGGACATCATAGGAAGACATGTCCTTTTCAAGGGCAAAACACTCACAGTAGTTACTCTTTCTAAATCAATTAAGAAAGGGTATTTTAAAGGACAGTATTTACAAGGAAAATGAGTTGAGATCTGAGAATAATTTTCTTAAGAATATAGGCTATGATTTATATATGTATTCAAACATCTTGAGGAAAATGCTGAGACACCTGCTATTTCATCCTTCTTTGAGCTAAGAACTTCCTACTAGGACCAAGGTAAAAGCCCTGAACTTAAGACAAATTCGGCTACTTTGACTCTTGTGAAAGTTGTGTCCCATCTAGAGAGTCAATGGTACAAAGAGACTTGCCAGCTTCAGTTAATGCCCATGAGCAGTTGTTACGGACTGCATAAGCCTAGTCTCACAAGCCCTACTCAGTGTAAAGCAGGACTCAATAAATAGAAACAAACTTTTACAAGGAATATGTAGTAAAGCCCTAAATTCAGGTGGGACTATCTATTTGTAGAGGTAAACAGTGCTGAAGACCTTGGCAGAGGTTTGTTATACATATATTAGAAGGCATATTTTCATTCAAAAAGCCTCACATTTTCCTGATTCTGATATATACACAAATGTATGTGTATAATGATCATAACACTTGCAGAATATGTACTAAGTGCTTATTGTTTACAAGTATTACACAAAGCACACTACATGGGTTAGCATATTTAATTCTACATGTTGTTTATATTGATGCCTTTCAAACATTTTTTGATCAGAGCTCACAGGAAGAAATGTATTTTACATGTTACTAAGGAAACAAACACACAAAGATGTATTTTGTTCTGTTGTGTTCTGTGGTGGTTGAGAAAATGTTGATCTTGTTCTCCTAAATTTATTACAAAAACCTCTCATGGGCTTGGGACACACACAATGAAAAACACTGCTCTATGTGGTAAATATGTAGGAGTTAGGCATTTATCTATTTGATTTTCTAAGTGATCAGCCAGTGATTTGAAATATACCAGGGGTACCAAAAATATACAAGTGGACACTTTGGTCAACATTGCTCAAGCAGTAGTTCACTGTAATCAAAAGTGTCTGGACGCTGATGGTAAACATTTTGAGCACCGCTTGTAATTGGAGAAGCCAAACGTGACTTGTATTCATCTTTTGTTATCGGTATATATTGAGTATTACAATTTTAATAGTTTTTTTCCTTTCTTAAAATGTTTGTACATTTTTTTGGTACCTTCTGTATGTGCATATGTGTGTGTGCTTTCAATGCATAGGAAATACTACATGTGTTCTGTGTGTATATGTATGTGTGTATATGATACTGTGGTGTAATATATTGTTTCATTTTCAACTGGTTTAATCAACAAACAACAAACACTATAAAGACAACTGGCTACATTTTGGGCAAAAGTAAAGTTGTTATACAATTTCACACCTTACTGTGAAATGCAAATTAAAATAATGATGAGATACTTTTTTTATTATCACTCAGTCTCTGCTGGAGTGAATTTAAATATGTATAAACTTTCTGCAGGGTAATTTGATAGTGTGTATCAAAAGCCTTAACAATATGTATAAACAATGAACCAAAAATTCAATTACTAGAAATTTATCCTAAGGAAATAATTAAGCGTATGGTCAAATTTTAACATAATTAACTGCAAAGCTGTTTGTTTACAGTTGTTTGTAGTAATGAAAAATTTGAAAAACCAAATTTTTCAACAAATGAGAATTGGTTAGATGTAATAGGAAACGTTCATACAATGGAAGGTTCTTATGCCGTTAAAATATCATATGTGGGATGATTATACACCAACGTTGAAATATGTTTACAATTTGTATATAAAGAAAGAGAGATAATTTAAATAAGTATAAGATGAAAATAAATTGGCATTAGTTACTAGAATGAGGGGTTGAAATTGGGTAAACAGAAAGGGAGGCGTACTAATTACATCAAGAGATGTTATGAGACAAGGGAATCATAGTGCATCTCCCAGATATGGGAAAAGTGGAGAGCACAGTGAGGCCATGGAGAAAAGAAAGAAAAAAAAAAGCAATGGAGGGAAGGTGTGGTGGTGAGGGGGTCAGTGAGCTGGAGGAAGAGAAAGTGGAAAGAAGAGGCTTAAGATGTCCTCTACAGTATTTTGCTCTCTGATGTGTTTATTTACAGACCTCTCCAAGAAAACTGTAGGAAGGCTGACATTGCTCACCAAGGCTTTATGAATTGGATTGCTGTTTATTGGACTAAAAATCTAGGCTAAGCCTGATTCATGACGTGCCCAGTTTTATTTGTGTTACTTTAAAAATATTTAATGAAATAAAGTACAATACAATATTTAATAATATGATTGAACTTTACTGTTTCATACTCTAAATATTTTCTTTCTCCTTGTTAAGACACAACTACTAACAAGCAATGTAATCCCGTTTTATTCTGTATCCTCACCTGTAAAATGGGACAGTAGCGAATTACTTGCCTTGCTGTGTTGGTGTGTGCTGGTTAAAAGCCTGTTGGAGTATCTGACGTGTCAATCCATGGTAGTTGATATTTTAATGCATCTTTACTGAAAGCTCCAGGATTGCATGTCTATTAATACTTCTAATATCTTACTGTGTTATCTAAGTTTGCATTTACTAATTTGTAATGATAAATATACCTGACCATTATTCTGATTCTCATTATTTATACTTGTTCTTAATTTATTTGATTAAAACATTTTTTTGAATTCCAAGGAAAGCTTTTAGGAGTTTGATTGTGATGTTGGCATTAGGCCTGGCCTTTATTTGTAAAAGATTAAAATTTTCATGTTTAACTACAGTATGAATAACTGACACAGTCACAGCATCACTATACTCTGGCAGTGTTTTATGTCCATGATATTAATTCATTCAAACCTTATAAAATTCTATGAGACAGGCATTAGTAATACGTAGCTGGGATTTAGAGTTGAGGAAACTGAGGGACACAGTGGTTAAGTAATTTGTTTAAGGTTGCAGAGCTGATATCTGGCAGAGTTGGGATTTGAACCTAGGACATAGGTAGGGTTCTATGTCTGCTCTCTTCTACTCTACTTATGCTTTCCCATTTTCATGTTCCTGGTTTACTACCTCAGTGAATATGTATGGATTTTTCATTTCAGAAAATACCTATTTCTCAGGATGTGTATTTCAGAATACATTTAGTTGATATCATGACTATTATAATTTCTTTCACTTATTTTCTAGCTCATTATTGCTGGCACATATATTAAACAATCCTTATTTCCACACTTAACCTTCTAGTCAGACACAAATCCTTTAATATTATAATCTTCTTAAAGAATCCTTTTGTTTTTTAGGTATATAACCATATAATGAGTAAATTATCAAATTATTGGCCATTTTCCCTATAACAAATAAATAATTAATTTATTGTCTCTATTAACTTTGCTTCCTTTCCATCTAATTGATTAAGCAAGTTTTGATTAATATTAAGTTATACTGATTTTGATAATTTCCTTTATTAGTAATTATAATGGGAATTCCTTTCCCCAATTTTAACAAAAAATATGCAACCGCTTATTGATTTTAAAAAGGAAAATTTTTGCCACTATTCCCTTTTGAAACTATACTTTTGTGTTATTATCCTTAAGTGTTAAGTGTAATTATGTGACTTACATAATTATAGGTGACTTCTTCCTTTCTTTTATAAGGCTTCTATAATATTATTTTTTAAATTACAAGTACAAATAAATTAAGTTGGGGAAATCTGACCATGATGAATAGATAATTTTTACATTTATACCTTAATGTGACATATACATTTTTGTAATGAAAAACTTCTGTGTGGACCTGTCTTTTTGCAAAGCCAAAGTTAAGAGTTAATGAGTACATACTAGACATTATTTCCAGAGGTCACTGAGACTTTTTAAAGCAGATGTTTGGACTTGAAAATCATTAAGGGGCAATTTGCTCATCATAATTAAGATAAAATTAAACTTCAAAGTGGTTCATCAAAGTTTGGAGAGTGTGTTCAGTAAAACCAGTTACAGGAAAATCACCGTAACTGCAAATATGCTGAATGAATGTAACACAGAAATAAGCAGTTATAAGGTTTTAGATAATTGGCTACATTCCATTTTAAGTTATTTCTTCTCTGACGTGTATATTACTAAGGTAATTAATATTATTCCAAACAAATTTAAACTGAACTTCATGGTGATGATATTAAGAATCATATATTCAGCGGATTCTCTTCTCTTTGCAGGAAATAAGTTTGCAATGCAGAATATTGGTTCTTCCAACACTGACAAGGTTAACATAGTGATTGACATTTTGCAGAGTATAGCTGAGAGAGAAAAATTGTTATAGCTCATGAATAAGCACTATGGTTTTCTTTGACAGTATTCAAGAGAATATACAAAGCAACATGGAACATAAAATCCTGAGACTAAATTATGCAATCAATCCTCATTATTTATGGATTCTATGTTTGTGAATTTGTCTACTTGCTAAAATTTATTTGGACACCCCAAATCAATACTCACAGAACATTTGTGCTCATTCATGGACTGCCCAAAGGGGTTGGGGCAGGGAGGGGGGAAGAGGGGAGGGAGAGAGAGAATGAGAGAATGAAGAGAACGGCTCTGATTCCTTCTATTTTCAGTTCCTTGTTCTAGTTCCTTTGGAGATCAATTGTTCATGCTGGTTCTTGAGTTTCATGAAATGCTCTAGAGTCTAGACCTTTGCAATAAATGTTCTTTCTCCTTCCCCCTCCTCCCCCCTTAGGATAGAGTACATGTGTTTTGTTACTTGTAAACAAACAATCCGCATTCATACATAGATGCAAGGAAATTCTCAAATCTGTAAAAAATAACTTTACTTCTCTTAGTATTTTCAAGTTATTATTTTCTTCTATTGGTTTCTAATGCGACTATTGAGAAGTTAGGTGTACTTTAGGAAACTCATTTCCCTTTGATTTCTTTGACAACTTTTAGGTTTCCTTGAAGTTCTACATTTTCATAATAACAGGTCAATATACTTTCATAAATTAATTTTCATTTATTCTATTTAGTACTCATTGGGATGCTGGATTGGTGAGCTTTAATAAAAATTTTTTTCATTCATTTTATTTTCAAATAGTTAGATACCCTTTATTCTTTTTATTTTCTCTTTCTTAAAATCAAATTAGAGCTATGTTTGAGTTTTTCATCCTCTCATTTATATGTCCTAATTTTTAATTCATATTCATAAGTTTTTATCTTTGTAACACTTTGGATAATTTATCCAGTTGTCCGAATTTCCTATTAATCTCACTCTGTTTAATGTGCTGCAAAATAGTCAATGAGTATAATTACAACTTTTATAATTTTTTCATTCCAGGGAAGTATAATTTTTTAATAAAAGTATCTTTTTCAAAGTCAATACTGTCTTATGCATTAGTCATATTTCCAACTTTGTCTTTTTTATTCCTACTATGGTTTGGATATTTGCGTCCCACTAATATTCATATGTTGAAATCCTAATGTCCAGTATAAGGGTATCAGGAAGTGGAGCATTTGGGTTGTGCTTAAGTCATGAGGGTGGAGCCCTCCTGAATAGGATTAGTGCTCCTATAAGAGTCCCCACAGAGGTTCCTAGCCCCTTCCACCATGTGAGAGCTGTCTGCAATTCAGAAGAGGGCCTTCGCCAGAACCTGACCTTGGACGTCTAGCCTCCAGATCTGTGAGAAATAAATTTCTATTGTTTGGAAGCCACTCAGTCTGTGGGATTTTGTTACAACAGCTTGAATGGAGTAAGATTTTATATATATATATATATATATATATATATATATATATATATATATATATATTCATTGTTTTATATTTTGTATCTGATAACCCCAGTGTTTCAAGATTTTGCAAGCCCAATTCAGCAGGCTATCATTTTTGCCGACTCTTCCTCATAGTGATGTTACTTAAAGCATCTTGGAATATTTTTTAAATTTGGAGCTCCTCTCCATTGGCATTCTACTTATGGAAATTCAAAGAAGGCCTCAGTCTAAAGCCAGTCCTTCCATGTAGCACTTTTTAAAAATTGGATTTTTAGATATATTGCCAAGTATTGAGTCACCACATTTTTTGGACTTGGCTTCTCTTTCCTTGTTTACCAAAAGCTAAGAATAAAGCAGGGATTTTCAAGCATTTCACTCTGATGGAAGACCTCCAATTTAAAATGCCACTCTGTATAGACCTAACACATTTGTCTGCTGTTCCCCTGCACAGTTTAAAACCTGGCTTTTGCCATCGTTGATTAGCCAATGTCAGCAGGGCTATTCACAGCAGAAGTGTTACCTTCCAGAGTCAAACTCTTTCCAGGCACTGAGGAACAGAGAGGAAAACGGAATAACAAATGAAAGATAAACACACAACAAAGTTTCACAAAATATTACAAATAATATAAAAGGAACAACCTTAGCAATCAAAACTGAGATCTGAGAAAATGGAATTAAAATATCAAATTAAGTATATTTCAAAAAGAATTAAATTATCATAAGGGAGGATATAGGTCATATACAAGAAATAAGAATTTTACTGTACAAGTATTCTTACAAATGGTAACAGAGTCAAAGTTAACCCAAGAATGGGAAAATAGGTTAATATTAGACTTCAATGTAAAGCCAATACAAACATATAAATGAAAATAAGAATGTACGTATTTTATAGCTTACATTATTATTTGCTTTAAGTCATTTCTCATGGGTTTCTCATGTTTCTACACAGTCTTATGAGCAGAGGCATTGACAGTTTTTGTCTGCGCACCTTTTCAACCATGCCTCTATGGAGAACAGATAGAAATAGTATCTACCAGGAGAGCAGAGGATAGATTTGTCTACTATCCAGTATATTAAAAACATAGTCTCCATCTTGGGCAAAGGTTGGACTATTTGTTCTATATCTCATTTTTAAAAATTGAATTTCCTAAGCTTAGGGTTCTTTAACTGTGACATAAATACATTACATGCATAACATCCCCGTGAGCAGCAATACGTTGACTCCATGGCATCTGAGATGAAGGGGAACCAATGCAAATGTGAAACTCATGTTGATTGCTACGTCATGACTAAAGAAGTCCTTTGTCTCTGAACCAGGTATCTTGGATCTTCTACCAGCATCAATAAAAATATGGCAGCCTAACTTGTTAGTTTGCATATATCTGCTGACACAAAAGAATGCAATATATGACAACATTGATAGTTTCATTCTATGGAGGAAAGAATGATTTAGTAAATAAATTGCATTGGAAAATTTGTTAGCCATATGACTTCCAATGACAATAAATCTTATTAACAAGGATCAATGGGAATCAAAGAAAATTTCACAGAAAAAATTAACATATCCATTAGACTATATGGTTAACTTCATTAGCAACCAGGAAAATGCAAAACAAGGATGTGTATGTTTTTTCCTCATCACGTTGGAAAAAATATAGAATATCACAGTGATGGTTAATGTGAATATAGAAGGAAATTCTAATACATACTTAATGGGAATACAAATTATATAAAGTCTATGTAGGGAGCAAGCCTTCAAGGCTATCCAGGTCCATCTCTACTCACACCAAACGGATAACGGTGGTTATCTCTGGAGAAAGATGAGGGATAAGATGTATGAAGATAACTCGTGATTTGTACATTATGTATTCTCTATGGTTGAATTTGTTTACCAGAAGAAAAAAAATCAGTCTATTGTTTGTATCATTCAAAATTAATATAAAATAAGATATTGTTCTTAGAGTAGTGGGAGGGATAAAAGCATGCTGCTCTTCCTAGTAATATGCAATTAAAGGTATTCTGAATGTCTGGGTAGGAAAGGAATGTTTAAGTATGAGGAAATGCATAAAAATAAATTTAAAAACTTTCTGCAGGGCAAAATATAGGAATTCTTGCAGTGCTCTCAGCTAAAGTCACTCAGCAAAAAACTTAGCACAACCCCAGTTGCTTCTTTAAGGGAGCTATCACAGTCTGTGTTAACAGGCCAGGACTTTTGCAACTGTTCTGTTCTACAAATAAACTTACGGCTGCATATCTGGCTTCTTGCCAATGGAGACTCCTACTAGCTGAGAGAAGACAGCAGAAAATAGCCCCTAAACAGAGAGGCAAGTCACTACCTTTTGGCATCTGACCACAAACATGAGACAGAAGTGTTTATTAAATCTGGCAGAAGGTAAAACCTTTATGGCTTTTAACGGAAGCTGCATATGAAGTGAAGTCAGTATTTGCAAACACAGATTCACCTCTTCATCCTTTCCATTCATCAAATTCAGAAACTCCTGTTGTGTTACTGCTACATCAACACGCTGGTGCAGAGAAACAATTTTTTTTTTAACTTTTATCTTTTGAAAGGGAACCTAATTAATCTGTGATTGCTACATTCCTTTTACAGATGTAGTATCTGTTTTGCTTCATTGGGTTCAGCAGTTGTGACAATTGGACCTGCCATCCTGCTCAGCAAGTGGGACATCTCAAGTGTCAATGAAAAAGCATCGAGCCTCATAGAAAGCTTGTAAGAGTTTATTTGAGCCAAACTTAGGAAAATTGCCGGGAAGCAAAATTTCAATGGATTGAGAAAATGCTCCGTGATTTTGCTGTTTGCAGCTTATTTTATATGTAGAGTCAAAGGAGGAGGGTTACATGAAATCCACTGGTGGTAGATTAAAAAGGTGGGAGAAAGCAAAGTGGGGAAATCTCTGGGATTGGATAAAAGTAAATTGGAGAGACAGGTACTTCTTTCACAAAGGTGGGTACAGGATAGTTAATAGTTGCCTTTTTATAGCACATAGAGATGGTAATTAGGAGACAGGAATAATAATAAGGGATTCTGTAGTTTCCTGCTGTTGTCTGGAAAAAGGGATTACTAACATTCCAAGGGTATGTTATTTTAGATGCAAAAAGACAACAGACAGGCTCA
Source organism: Rhinolophus sinicus (assembly GCF_036562045.2). Classification (NCBI taxonomy): domain Eukaryota; kingdom Metazoa; phylum Chordata; class Mammalia; order Chiroptera; family Rhinolophidae; genus Rhinolophus; species Rhinolophus sinicus. The sequence goes on from NC_133757.1 coordinate 58,183,893, forward strand.
CTTATGGTAAAGATTGACCTTTGTCAAGGAAGCTACAGGCCAAGGATGTGACTACCGGCCATGGTCCACCTGAGCTAGGAATTTTTATGTTCACTGCATCCTGTGTGGTTATTTTCAGTCTCCTGAGCTTGTCAGGTTTAACCTGTGGTCCCTTTTCCACCCACACATGAATACTGTAAAAGAGGCCCAACAAAAACCCCATAACAAGTGCTGATCTGCTGGAAAGGTCCAGATTCATAAATTGTTCCCTAACTCCTACATGGATGTCTGATCACAGTGTCAGCTTTCTATCCCATTGAATCCTGAATCCTGCTGTATATTTCCTTTCCTTTTTATAGATGTTGATTTACAAACAAACCATTTATAAAAAAGGAGGAGGACAGAATCAATGTGTATCAGAGCAAGACAGTGTCCCCAAATGATTCCATTTGTGGAAGCTCAAGCTTAGATAATACCAATTACATGACAGATGGGATGTAGTAGATTGTTGAAAAATTGACATTCAACCTATTTCATCAATAAGTGGTTTAGCAATAAACAAAAATAGTAATGGTCTGTTGTGCTAAATGTGATTGCTAATTGCTCTGCTCTAATTACTCAGAACTATAATAAAATATGGTTATCTTTATTTTTTCTCCATGAGTTTTCCTGCTGTTCTCCATTTATAAATTTTCTCCTCCTAAATCTTTGGTTACAGAAATTTCACCACTCTTTTAGCAACAGATCCGCAAGAAAGCCAACTGAATTCCCAGTCCCTGAGAAGAGGCATTCTTGAACTTTAGTTACTGTGGCTACCTCCATCCCAGCAGGGATTACAGTTGGGCTGGGTGTCTCTTCTATGCGCTACCAGATCTATATTCATTCATCTTCACCATAGTTGCTACCCTAGAAGGCTGACTTGTACAAACTATGAGGGATGGTCATGTCATATTTATGCTTTCTGGAGCTTCAGCCAATTAGAAGCCATGGAAGGAGAGCAGAGGGAGAGGATAATAGGGTCATGGGTTTTATTTCCTTGGATTCTTCCTTGGATTACCATGTTCTTCAAACCCAAATCAGTACTTCTTTCAAGGTGGTCTCCTATAAAAACCACCCACTATAGGCGTACATTAAATCCTCCTTCCCTTATCTCTTTAGCAACAGTGGTTTTATAATTCTGCTGTGAACAAGTAAGCCACACATGAATACTGTAAAAGAGGCACAACACAAACCCAATAACAAGTACTAACCTGCTGGAAAGGTCCAGATTCATAAATTGTTCCCTAACTCCTACATGGATCTCTGATCACAGTGTCAGCTTTCTATCCCATTGAATCCTAAATCCCGCTGTGTATTTCCTTTCCTTTTTGTAGATGTTGATTTACAAAGCCACATTCATATTTCTATTAATAGCCCCTCTCCAAGAGATATATCCTACATAATAAACTTCTCCCAAATTTTGTGACTTTATCAACAAACGTTTTACGTTTTCTCATAATTCTGGAATTCTGGCAGAATCTGTCTGTCCAATTCTTCTGTTTGATGTGGCACTGAGTGGTTCCTTTGGTGGTGTTTGGTTAAAGGCTGGATTGGTCTGGAGTGTCCAAGAGGGCTTCACTAGTATTCCTAAAGTATTGCTATGGCCGCCTGGAAGGCTGGGCTTAAATGGCCGTTTTCTTTTATAATGTGGTCTCAGGGCATTTCCATCTTGTCTTTACAGCAGGGTAGTCAGCATTCTTACATGATAGATCTTAACATAGCTTAAAGGGATCCTCTCTTATTCAGCTTGAATAGACCAAGATGAAAGCTGCCTCTTAGAAACTAGGCTAGTATCTGGCTGTGTTAGTTTTCTACTACTACATAACAAACATCCCATCATATTCGTAAGTCCCAGTCACATTCAAGGGGAGGAGATGTCACAGAGGACATACACCTAGAGGCAGGAATCTTGGGGTTACCTTAGAAGTTTGCTTACCACAGCCCTTCTGAGGTCCCCAATGATTCATAGCCCTCCAAAATGAGAAATACATTTATCTCCTCTCCCAATGTTCCTAAGAGTCTCATGCTGTTATAGCCTCAGCTCAGAATCCAAGAACTCATCATCCAAATCATGTAAAGATGAAACTCTGGAGTATAAACCATTAAATTCAGTTTCTGCAGCAAAATTTCTCTTCATCTGTGAACCTGTGAAACTAAAGAGATGAGTTACCTAGCTCCAACACTCCCAGCATACAATGGTGAGATAAGTATTGGATAACAATTACAGATATTCTATTTCAAAAGCGGGAACATTAGAAGATGAAAAGGAGTAACTGGTTCCAGGATGTTCTGTAATACAGCTGCACAAACAGTGCGATTTTTCTTGAGTCTCAAAGATTAGGAATAATCCTCTGCTAGGTCTCTAGGCTCTGCCCTCTGGGCTATTCTTTCCACTCTTGAGTCATCCTTCCTTTTCATGAAAATAGAATGTGTGTGGGTCTGAAGCGTTTTATTAGCCTGCTTCCTGTCAATAGAATTTTCATGTTCTGAAGGCCTTCTTCCATCAGATTCTCTTTGTCCCGTTCTGTCCAATCTAGCAGTATTTCTGCTGAACAAAATTTCTCAAGACCATGAAGGGTCTTCAATGGATTTTACTGGTTTTCACTCCATTAGGCATAAAGCTGCACTCTCAAATCTTTTTGATCTTTCTGAAGCTTTAGCAAAAAGTTGTAGAGTCAGGCATTCAGTTTACTGTTTATATTTTTTATATTTTCTCTGTAGTATGACGTTTTGACATTTTAAAAACTTTTCTGGCGGGGGAGAGACATCCTCTCCCAGGGCAACACAGTCCTTAGATACAGCAAAGGGCTCGGCCAGCATCGTGACTTTTGGATCTGCAAACTAACCAATCCAGAGCCGTGCCTTCTCTATCTGGCTACTACACACCAGGAGGCAACATTCCTGTGCCTGAGTTGATGGAGAAACTGACCTAAAATGGTTCCCTGCCATGGGGAACTGAGCTAAAATGATGGCCCGAGCAAAGAGAGAAGTCCCCAACCTAAGCCCAGCCCACTTCAGCATAATCCCCTCTAAGCCACACCCCGAGCCAATCATCAGATGACACCTACCCCTTCCCCAACTCAAGGAAGTCCTCAACCTATAAAAATCTGCTCAAAACCTTGCTAAGGGCTCAGTCTTTTGGGAAGGATCCCACTGAGCCCGCTGGTGTAATAAAGCTGACTCTCCTAACTCTCTGAGTGCCGCTTGGGTTCTTTCCGGTCCTGGTATCTGTAACAGAGTCATCTCAAGCCAGGTACCAGGCAACCAGAGACCACACCTGTAGCCCAGAGACCACTGGAGTTATTCAAACTAGCCACTCCTAATATATTTACTCTGCTTGCTTTGCCTTTCCTGCAGAAATCCCAATACAGACTGGCCTAAAAATTCCTTTGCTCCTGTCTTCAGCCACCTGACCAAAACCTAGTGCTTCCCTGTGAGAATTGTGGCATGTGGAGACACTCCTTTCTAGGGCTGTCAGTGTCACTTAACCCTCTAAGTAATTCAATTTAACACTGTAATTTAGTTTAGGACTTTTTAAAAGTTTTTCTCTTGTCTTTGCTCCCCTCCCCTCCTGCCAGCTTTGATGACTCAGTTTACTCAAGGCTGTACGCACACCAGCTTTAATGATTCTGTCTACTTAAGGCCTAGGTCTGCCTCGCTAATTTACAGGACAACTGGCCTTAATGATTTGTTTTCTCAAGATTGCAGGCTACCTCCTAAATCTGTTTACATTGACTTGAATTTATAGCTTTCGGACACCTGCTTTGTGAACAGCAGATTTCCCTCCTTCAACAGAGACTATTTCAACTTCTCCTAGAAACATAATCTTAATTAACCAGTGAATTTTCTGGTCAGTACCAAGGAGGTAATCTGTCTGGTGGCCCCATAAAAAGAAGAGGCAATTTACATGATAAAAATCCCTGCTGTTTCCTTCCCTCCAAAAGAAGAAATCCAGGTCAAAAAAATAATCTTTTATTTTCTTTTGTTCATAGCTCCCTTTCCCTACCATTCTTCCCATGAAAAACCTTCCATTTTGCACGAATCCTCAGAGCACACTTCTGGTTGCTAGATGGGATGATGCCCAATTCATGAATTGCTTAACAAAGCTAATTATATGTTCAAATTTACTCAGTTGGATTTTGTTTTTTCTTTAACACTGGTAACATCCTTAATGTCCACATTTCTATTAAGAATCTATTCAAGCCAACTGAAAATTTCTGAGTCACCTCAGTATTCTTCTGGTCTCTACTCATTGCCCAATTGCAAAGCTGCTAACATGTTTCAGTTATTTGTTATAGTAGTGGCCCATTTTGATACCAAAATCTGTATTAGCTTTCTATTGTTTTGTGATAAATTACCACAGACTTATGTTTAAACAACATAACTTTATTATTTCTGTCAACAAAACATCATTCAGCCTAAAAAAAAAAGCTTATAAGAGTTTATTTGAGCCAAACTGATGACAATTGTTGGGAAGTAAAATCTTAACAGATTGAGGAAAGGCTCCATGAAATGACGGTTTGCGGCTTATTTTACACATAAAATCAAAGAAAGAGGGTTACATGAAATCCACTGGTGGTAGATTAAAGGGGTGGAAGAAAGCAAAGCAGGAAAATCTCTGGGATTGGATAAAAGTAAATTGGAGAGACAGGTACTTCTTTTACATAGGTGGGTGCAGGATAGTTAATAGCTCCCTTTTAATAGCACATAGAGATGGTAATCAGGAGACAAACATAATAGTAAGAAAGGGATTTTGCAGTTTCCAGCTCTGGTCTGCAAAAAGGATTACTGACATTCCAAGAATGTCATTTTAGGTGCAAAAAGACAATAGACAGGCCCACTTAAAGGCACAGATTAACTTTATGAATGAAGGTTTTGGCTAAAGATGTGACTTCCCAACATGGCCCACTTAGTTATGAAAATTTTTTATGCTCACGCCATCTTACGTGGTTATTTTCAGCCTCCTGAGCTTGTCAGGTTTAACATGTGGCCTCTTTTCCGTCCTCATTTCTCAGATCTGAAAATCAGAAGTAGTAGGTCCTCTGCTTAGGGTCTCACAAGGCAGAAATCAAGGTATTGGCCAGTCTGGGATCTCATTTGAGGATGGATTCCTGTTTTCTTGTTGATTGGCATTCAGAGGCTACTCTTGTAATGGTGATGCTGTATCTTCTATTTTGAGATTTAAAGCTCTAGTGTAATTCTACTTAAGCGTGTAGTTTAGCTTGGGAATTTTTGAAAGTTTTTATTTTCTTTGCTTCTCTTTCTGCCCACCAAACCTTAATGACTCTATTTACTATTCATTTACTGTGCTTACCAGTTTCAGTGGTTCTGTTTACTCCAGACCTTATGGATATTTGGCTCAGTGACTTGAAAGAAGTTTTTACATCTGCATAAGATCCACTCCTATCCCTGAAGCAAACCAGAATCTTGGAAGCTCATTTTTCCAGGAATTGCCTCACCAGCATCCCCTTTCCTGTGTTCTGCCTCTCCTTCCATACCTTTAAAACCTTTTGGCCACACTGGGAGTGGGCAGATGGCCTTTAGACAGGAATCCACCATCCCAGAATGGCGGCATTTTGAATAAACTTGCTTTTCTTTGCATCAACCTCGTCTCTCAAGCTTTTGCTTGCGCTCGGTGAGCAGCCGGACCTTCAAGCCCCGTAACACTTTCATTTCTTAAAGGCTCACAGTTCTGTGCCATGAGCTTCATGCCACAGGCCCTCTCACAACATTGTTCTTTTCAGCTTTAAGACCAGCAAGAGAATTTCTCTGATGTTTGGAAATTTCTTCCTTCATGAAAGGCCTGTTTCTTTCAGACTTATCTGATTAGTTCAGGCTCACTCAGGATAATGTCCCTTGTGATTAACTTGCAATCAACTTATTTGTGTATTAATTGCATCTGCAAAATCTCTTCCCCTCAATTTGTAACATAATCGTGGGAGTGATACCTCATCAGAGTCACAGTCTTACACTTAATGGCGGAGTATTACACATGGTACACACAGAAGGATACACAGTATTGGGGGCCACCTGAGAATTGTGCTTACCACATTGACATAGTGTAATTTCCATTTTCCAGTCAAAGCATCATAAGTTTCACAGATTCAAGGGGAGGGGGCAAAGACCTGACTTCTCAATGGCAGTTGCCTCAAAGGATGTATAACCACTTCTAATTCATTTCTGTCCATATTCTGGCCACAAACTAATTAGATTCCTGCAATATACTAAATAGACTCCTTCTGAGAGCCCAGAGTCTCATCCCATTCTGGAATTGCTTGAAGTTTAGGATCTCATCATCTAAATTGAACCCAGGTAAATGAAGCTCCTTGAGTGCAGTTCTTTGAATATGATTCCTCTTGGTAAGAGGAATCAACTGTAAGAGGAAAAACTGGCATCTGTTCTATGCCTCACATGTCAAAACTCACAATGGGGTGACAGAAAGGGATAATCATAATAGATAATACCTCTATTCCAAAAGAGAGGAAATGGAAGGTACATAGCACTTACTGATCCATAGTAATTCTAAAGCCCAACTGGGCACATTTTGTCAACTCAATTAAACTCAGTCTTGCTTCCTGGGAATAATGCTCTGTGGCTTTTGTCTCCACCCTGTGAATTATCCATTCTTTTCCATAAGACATGGCTGGTGTTTTCAGCTGAGTAGGCTTCTCAGCTTAGTACCTGCCCCAGGTAGATTGAGTGTCCCTTTTTTCATGTTCCATCTCTGTCCTTTTCAAACTAAGTCATTTAAATAAATGTGTTGGCCTCCTTTTTTTTTTTTTTTGTCAAATTGTGAGTAACCGCATTAAACATAACCACACTTATAAGTCTCTCATAGATTGTCTATCCTGTCCCTGGGATTCCTGGGGCTGGAATGGGGACGGTATTAATTTGCCAGGGCTGTTGTAACAAAGGACCGCCAACTGAGTGCTTCATTATAGCAGTCCTAGCAAAACAACAGACATTCATTGCCCACAATTTTGGAGACCAGAAGTCCAAGATTAAGGTGTTGGCAGGGTTGGCTCCTTGTGAGGGCTGTAAGGATAAACCTGTTCTATGCCTGTCACCTAACTTCTGGTGGTTTGCAAACAATCTTTGGTATTCATTGGCTTGTAGACACGGCACCTTAATCTCTGCTTGACATTCACAGGGTGTCTCTGTGTGGGAGTCAGTCTCCAAGTTTCCCGTTTCATAAAGACACCAGTCATAATGAATTAGGGTTCACCCTAATGACATCATTTAAACTTGGTAAACACCCTATCTTTGAATAAAGTCATATTCTGAATTACTGGGAGACAGGATTTCAATGTATGAATTTTGGGAGAACACAATTCAACTCCTAAGAAGGATGCTGTGCTGAACATTCTTATAAACCTTTTTGAAACCACCTACAAGGCAGACCCATACTATTCTTAGAAAGCTGAATCTTTCTCTGGCCCTATAAGGGTCTTAGAGATACACACTGACTTTATCTTCACCTTGAAGTCATACTTTACTGCTCTTGATTTGAATTTTGCCTTAAGGCCAGTGTTTACTTTGAGAGCCATCCAGGTCTTTCACATTCTTTCTAAATATCAGACTTTGTCAAAGCTACCTTGGAGCTTCAAAGAACTGGTAACCCTCTTTAATCCACTACCACCTCTTGTAAACAAACCTTTGAAAAAATGAGCCTAATTTGAATCTGCCATCTGTTTTCTGTTGAGAACTTGACTGATACAGTAATGGATATCAGAAGAGGCTCCAGGAAACAGACCTTTAAAATGAGATTTTGAATTTGAATTAATCACATATTCAAGGGTACAAAGTTAACCTGTTTTTTGGGGGAGAAATGGGATTTGAATTATCTTAGGGCACACAATCACATCATGATTAATCACAATACCACCAGTGGGGATATTAGGATGCAACACAGGTGGAAGGCAAGGAATTGCAGGATCATTGAATGTGATCATTAGTTGCTTCAGCAAGAATAGCAATTATAAAACTTGTGGAGTCATGTGTTTTCTAATAATCCTAGTGAGTATCCATAAGGGCAAAGAGAAAATAAAATCTATGAACATGTAATTGTGAACAGAGTTTGCCAAGGTGGGGTCATTTATGTCAAAATAGAGCCTGGAGGCCATGAAGAAGTTTGTCTTACACATGTTCCATTCAGCATGTTTCTCCATGAACTTTTGAGCTTTTCAGCTGTGACTGTACTTTAACTCCTCATTATGGCAACCAAACCATTTGCGTTTCTTATGTACTTTGAAAGGAGTCAACATGTTTTGCCAACCAGTATCCTGCCTGTGTATATTGGGCTCAACCAATTCCCATTAATTACCCAGAAGCCTTCATTTGCATAAAGAGGACCAGAATAAAGACAACACATGCAGCCTGAGAATTTACAAGACCTGCCTTTCTTTGTTCTCCCTGATGTACATTTTAGGTTGCTACCTGAATATGTGTCTTGGGGTTGCAATCTCTGACCTCAAATGCTTTTTATTTCTCTTTTAGCTTAAGCCGCTTTCTTGGGGAACATAACTAAAAACATATATGAAAACTTTAAGACTCCCTGATAGCTTTGACAACGTTCCTTATTTCGTGTAGCCACATGACAGAAATAGCTTAGAACAAATCCAGGAGTCTGGTGATGAGTTATAGTAAGTCAATAATGATAAAAGTTACACAAACTCAATTCTACCAAGTCTATTACACTAAGTCAAGGAAAAAACATAATACCCAGATAAAAGGGATGGAGATATTTGGGCAGATATGGATAAGGGTGAGCACTCGAGTCTCCAAATTTCTCTATAAACCCGTTGGTGGCAGAAACAGCGTTTTCCCTCAATTAAGGTAAGTAGCTCTCTCCTGCAAAAGAGACTTCCAACGTCTGCAACTGGGAATTGCCTCACCATTTCACCTGTATCATCTCTGCCTCTGATCTTTACTAAAAAAAAAAAAAAGGGGGGGTGAAATCCCAACATAGCTGAGACCACGCAGCACAGGAATGTAAGATCTTACCTTAAGTAAGGAAACTTAGAACTAATTTCGGCTTTATTGGAAGGGACAAGAGTATACTTGTTTCTGAGCAAGAGCTTGCTGCCCAATGCACATAGAAGAAGCCAATGCTATGACATCAGCCTTTGAGGAAAGAAAACTTTTTTGCTCAGTCAACCAGGAAGGAGACAGGAGGCAAGGCTCCAATCTGTCTCCCTGATCGAGGGTCTGGGTGGATTTAAGGGGTCAGCGAAGGGTGGGCTGGTATACGGAAGTGCTGGTGGGGCTGATTCCAACTGCAGGGTTTCCGGACTGATCTACCTGGACAACAGACCCTTTGTTTCTGAAAGGATTCCAGTGATCGAGTTCCAGTCATGTCCCAGCTCTTCAGTTGAGAGGGGCATATGTGTGTGTGTGAGTGTGTGTGTGTGTGTGTGTGTGTGAGTGAAAGTTTGGTTCTAGGTGTTATTGAAGATCAAAATTATCTCCTCTGTGCATGCTTCAGCTGCATGACCTGTGGTTTTGTTCTATTGTCTCTGAAAAACAACTCAGTATCTGGTTAAAGACAGCATAAGACCAGCTTGAGTTGGTTTTGTGGTTACATACTGTTTTTTGGCATGTCCCAGGCCTATTTCATCTTTCCAACCTCTATATTATATCATAGTCCGAAATGACCTTAATCTTCTTGACATCCCATAGAATTTAATGCAAACATATGTCTCTAATAATATATACCATTTTGATCCTTATAGTAGATTATATTATGGGCTCAAATCTTTATGCCTCCCTTTTTCTAAGCCCTTTATCATGTGACTTTTGTGTCCCTTCTGTAAAGATAGACTATTTTTTGCTACTTGTTGACATTAGACTCACCATTTCCCTCACCCTGGCCAATGGCATGGAGGCAGAAATGACAGTGTGTCTGTTCTGACTTAAGGCTTAAGAGGCCTTCGTACTTCTCCTTGTTATCTTGCCCTTGTGCTACCACCAGGACATGGCCCTATGACCCAGTAGGTACCAGGAGGAGAAGGACATACTTGTGTAGCAGAGACTACACTTTGAAGCTGATGCATTCAAGTCGACACAGACTAAAATGAAGTCACACTAACTGATCTATAACCTTAGTGAGAAATAAATGCTTACTTTTTATGCCCTGATATTTTGTGGTTATTTGTTACATAGCATTACTAAGCAATATTTTATTGACAGACCCAGAGAAAGTTAGGATACTGTCATATCGATAACATTTCTAGGTGTGTAGCAGTCCGGGTCATAATGGGATATCCCTTTCAAAGTGAAAGATGAACCCTGTTCTGTACACCATAAAAAAAGAGACATAAATACTCAGTGGACCTTTTAGTATTTTAGCAGCAACATATACAGATCTTTCTGATGTATGATGTTGTTTGTGATCCTAATAAAATATGTGTTCTACAAAATTGTGCACTAAATAGAGCAGATGTGTTTTACGTTATTTAATGTTTCTATTCCAGGTTCACCTACTCCCATCCCCATTACTTTTTGTCAAGAGTACCGGAAGTAGATGATTTAAGATTTAGGTATTAGTAGAACCAAAATGATTCATCCCTCATTTATTTATTTATTTATTTATTTATTACAAACTTTTCCCCAGATGAAAATAAAAGGTAGGATGTTAAGCAGTAAAAATGGTAAACAACAAAAGATGATTTCTCTTGCATTCCAGGTCCACTCTTCACTTTTCTTTCTTCAGCTCACTACCAGGGCAGCTGACTGGCACAGATATCTCAATGGCTCTCTTATCCTCCATCTTCTGGTTGGCTTCCATCAATGGGGAGTCATTTCAGGAGACAGAGGAAGAACATCTTTTATATTCCTTGGCTTCCTCCCTTCAAAATCGTTTTGGACTGGTTTCTCTTGACCAAAGGCTTTTCTAAAGGTTGCCTCTTCTATGCAATTGACTCAGTCTCTGTTAACTGCTTACTCCTCTCATTTTTTGGAGGTGATAGTACCTGTGCTACTGCTGGCCGCAGGATACTGAACTACCCTTGTTTTTTGCCTCTATACATAGTTCCTTTGCAAATTAACCTTCAAATTACCCTAAATTGACTGTGTCATTTGTTTTCTTATATTAGTTGACTGACTCAACAATCTACTAAATGTGTTTGATAAGGTGGCCATTTGATGACTTACCTATAAGCTTTTTACAGAAAGTAATCCAGTCCTTGTGTCCTTAGTGAGGAGTTGGCATTTAATACATTATGACTGGATAAACAAAAGAAAAAATAGATGAAGAAAATCATCCAAAGACTATTAGAATCAGTGTTAGAGGGAAAATTTAAATACAGGACTATACGCTTCTTACAAAGGGCTCTGGGTGGCAACCCATCATCTACATAAAACTTTTCCTCCTTATTCCTTGTGGGGACAGAGCCCCAGAGAGCAGTTTCCAGGTTCTTGGCCTCATATGGAGGAGTGCTGTCTCGGGTGGTAGATGGCCATCAGCTGTGGCTAGTTGGTCGTCAGCTGTAACCATTGAGCCATTGGCCACTAATATAACTGCTGTGGCTACGGAGGGAAGAGGAGCAGAGTCGAGGAGAGTGGAAGAGAGTCGTAGGTCAGTTGGCAGAAAAGCGGACAGCAGGTCGCACGTCATGTGAACCCAGCCTCCAGTGAGACCACAGTGGTATGACTCCCCTACCTATGGCTCCGTGGGTGTTCCTTTTGGGCCTGGCCATATCCTGCATTCTCATGTGGGGAGCGGGAGCAGAGACCCCGCAGGCCACCCTGTACAACATTCCTTCTCTTTGAAATCCTCATTCCTGCTGGATAAGCCTGAGCTGCACTGTCCGAGATTCAGGAGCTTACATACCAGGTCCAACCTTGCCCAGGAGTGAGAAACAAACCTGAGGGGAAAATCTGGATCATTTTGTTTCTAAAATCTGTGAAAATTAAATCATTAAAAAAAATCCCAGTTGGACCTTTTAGCAAACCAACATGTTCTTATTCTTGGAAATAATATGGAGCTCAACAGAGGCATGTGAAGTCCTTCCTCTGTTCTAGAGGATGTTAGATATAATCTTGTTTACATCTTCACCGAAACTTTGGAAAATAGAGAATCTGACGTTTACAAGCAAAAAGCCCCATGTGAGGACAGAAAACCAGACCATATCTTTGGGGGACTTAAGGCATAATTAGGATTAACTTTTTCAGTAAATATGTTTCTAGAATTAGAGATGGCAGAGGACCTACACGTTTATGCATAGGGATGCTGAACAATTGGCATGCAAGAATAGTGCACACATTTGCACTTCTGGGACATTCACCCAAAGATAGCTCCTTTAACTCCCTTCAAAAACCTAATCTTTTGGGGGCCTCTGGCACTGAGCAAAGTTGACTCTGGACTACTGATCATACATGGAGATTTCACACCCTCTCTTCCAGATAGAACGTGCAAAACTCATACTATCTATATGAATACAACTTTGCACCTTAGAAAACATTTTAGGAACTGCGTCCACCTTTTTGCTTTTTCTTACATTGTCATCATGAGAGTACAGAAGGACAGAACAACTCCTTAGGAACTCTTAGGCTGTTTTAGAGTGCTATACAGGTCCAAAATACTTTTGACCAATATCTGAGCTATTTAGGATTAAGTAACAACAAGAATAACAAAAAAAAAACCCTGAAATAATAGCACATATATATTGGTATGCCACATTTTTTTTCAAACATCACAGAAGTTTAAATTTGTGTTGTGTTTGCTTCAGAACATGCACCAAGAACAATAAAAGCTTTTTGTGATGGTGCTGCATCTATACTACTATAACCCTTAATGCTTGAATAGATTGAAATCAAATCAGAAGTAAAAAATCCAGAGAAAAGGGGCTGGGTCGCATTAGGTAAGAGAGGTAGAAAGTATTATGAAAAGAAGAGACCTCCTCTTCTCAGATGAGAGAACTCCAAGAGGAAAGACTCACCAGACTCAGATATTACATTAGTTCTAACACATTGGAGGATAATTCTCAATGGGGTAACAAAGCACACCGCTGGGGGCAAGGGCTGGTAGTATGAACTCTGCTTGACTGAGACAACAGTTAGAGGACACATTTAGATTCTTGCTGGTTCTCTCATTCTGTCTTGGGGGAAGGAGAGAGGAACCAGAGAATGATTTTGCTGTTTATTTTAATAATAGGGAAAGTAGAGGAAGGTGTACATACATTGAGATAGAATCAGTAAGAAAAAAATGTTGACTGAGAGGATGGAAACTAGCTATTCTGACCGTTTTAATAACATCTGGAAAATTTTCAAGTCTCTGATGGAGATGCTCTGCAGATGGAATATTTGTTCTCCTTTTTGTCTAAATAGATTTTTATTGGCTCTAATTTTCAAAGAGAACATTTTCTGACATTGTGTTTAATTTCTGCTATAGCATGTGGTCAAGAATAAAAGAGAAAATACTTGATTTATCCTTGTATAATTAAAATGGCATTTAAAGAAAATTTAAATCACACTTGTAATGCAGTTAGAAGAACCATATAAGTTCATAAAATTTTGTTATAGACATGTACCAACAAAAATATTGAATAAAGAGAACATATATACTACATGATTAAAAGTAAAAGTGGTGTTCCCATATTTAAAAAATAAATTTTAAAAAATCCACCCAGTAACTTGTTTTGACAATATTCTGCTTTTAGCCTTATATCATCTTCAATAAGCATTTCATTTACCTAATGAAAAACATACTTAAAGTAATGAGTACACAGTGTTTTAATTTGCATATGCAAATACATTTAATCACTAGAAATAGCTGGCAGAAAGAAAGTGTATGTATATAATTATTTCAGTTACTGCCCTCTCCTTCAAGTTTATGGAAGTACTTTATAGCTGGGATTAGAGATTAATACTTCTTAGGGGAAAGAGACTAAATTCTTCAATGTAGGAAATGGTCATAATGAAAATAATAGCTACCAATTATTGAACCCTACTTAGTGTTATGTACAGTCCACATATTATTTCAATACCTAAGCAAGGTAGGTAGACATTATTGTCCTCATTTTAGAGATGAAGAAACTGAAGTTCAGTGAAGTGAAGTGATTTGCTGAAGGTCACACATTAAGTAAAAATGTTGAAATACAAAACCAAATCTGTTTAACTCTAAAGTCTGACCTCTTTCCATTATATTAGGAAAACCTTCAATTATCAATTCATGTTGCCACATTCAAAAAAGTCTTCATTTTCTAATGCTTTATATTTAGTTTGATGATTGAGAAATAAGATTGCCAATAGAAAGTGGTATTTCAAAGAAAGAAATGAATGCTGGTAATACCACTTGTTCACATGGATACTAGTAGTTGTTTTAGCTCCAATAAAATATGTAGAAAATTCAACATACGACTTTTAAATAGAACTTGAAATTAAATATTAATACAAAATGATAAAAATAGTGTTCCTTAACTTCAAGAGTTCGTCTTCCCAAGTGTCAGTCCAATGGAAGGGAATGAAATCTTTATGGATTGAGATACAGCTATAGTTCTAGGACAAAGCAGAATAGACTGTAATGACTAAGGGAATGTTCTTAAGACCTTACTTTGTATTTAAGGAGCTACAGATAGCCAAAAGAAGGCACACATTTCATGGGTCCCATACTTAGCTATAATTCACTTTTCATTATTTGTATAGATAATAGTAAAGATAAATAATATCAGGGTGCCAAAACATGTATACACATTACTTGCATTCGTCTTTTGTTATCGGTGTATATTGAGTATTACAATTCTAATACAGATTTTTCCTTTTTTAAAAATGTGTATACATTTTTTTGGCACCCTCTGTATTAAAGAAAATAAAACCCAAGTTTTTAACATACCCTATGTTTTTTATTTGCCTAACAGTGTTACTTCACCAATTCTCATCACTCTCTTTTCTAGTCATCTTCACTATTAAGCATTTCCCTAAGTTTATCTCAATATTGATTGACTCCACACCTTTGGGTATTACTATTCTCGGTTTGACAAGTCATTCCCTAACCTCACCTGGAGAACCACTACACTTTCTTTAAAATTTAGTTTTATTTGAAAACTCTACATCTGACACCCCAGTCTGTATTAAGAGCCCATCTCTGATTTCCAATTATACCTTACATGAAAGCCTTTATAACAACTCTCATATATCTTGTAATTATTGTTGTTGGTTGTCTGGTCTACTAATGCCAGTTTTCTTAGGGTAGAGGTCATATTTTTCATATCTGACTCTTTAATATCCATCAAAATATATGGTATATATTAGAACCCCACTAAGAATTCTTGAATTAAAAGCTAAATGAATAAATAAAAACAGAAAATGTCTGCTACTTACTATATTTTCCTTTTGACTAATTTCTCTTCCATTTCTCTGCATACAAAATTTTGTATAGTTGCAACTAGATGCATTCATTTGTTTTCATATTCCTTTGTATCATTAGCAGCCATGCGTATATTCCAAATTCTGGTAAGGTTATAGCATATCATCTTGATAGACAACAAGGTAGCCATAAGAAATTATCAGGAGGAAGGCAACAGATTCCAACAGGTTCCCAGAAACGTGGGAAGCAGGGTGAAAAAGGTGGTAATGCTTTGCTGTTCAGTGAAACAGTTATAGATCTGAACATCTAGAAATCATCAACATTTTTCATTCAGAAAATATATGAATAGCATGGGATTTTTATTGCTAATGTATTTTTGCTTACAGCCCAGAAACTTATATATATAAAGACATTATTTTTCTTTTCTTGTATTATGTATAGGTTAAGAGTCTTTTACTAGGACTACCTGAAAAGAATGAAAAAGAAACAGAAAAGGAACATTTGTTTACAGAGTCAAATAAGTGAAGAAGTAACATCCTTCTCTAATTTCTTCGTAAACACTAAATGAGCCTAAATCATTCACAGAAATGTGATTGTTTATTTCATTAGGTTAGGGACATCATCTTATCTTCACCTGTCACAATGGTACATCATTAAGTAGAAATTAAAATATTTTTAAAATTTGTATGATAGGCAGAATACGCCCTCCCCACTATCACCACTAAGATACCATGTCCTAATCCCTATGAATATGTTACCTCATGTACTAAAAGAGACTTCGCTGGTGTGGTGTGGTTAAATTAAGGATCCTGAGGTGAGGATATTATCCTGGTTATCCAGTTGGGCCTAATGTAATTAAAAGGGCCATTATAAGAAAGAGGCCACAAAATCTAGTAATTCCACTTAGGAGTATTTAACAAAGAAAAGAAAAACACTAAGTCCGAAAGATATCTTCACCCCCCTGTTCACTGCAACATTATTTACAATAGTAAAGATATGGAAACAACCCAAGTTCATTTACAGATAAATGGATAAAGAAAATGTGATAGATACAGATATACAATGGAATATTATTTAACCATAAAAGTAAAATCTTGCCATTTGTGATTACCTTGAGGGCTTTATGCTAAGTGAAACAAGTCAGATAGAGAAAAACAAATACTTCATTATCTCATTTATGTGTGGAATCTAAAAACAAAAGAAAACAAACCCAAGCTCATAGATACAGAGAACAGATTGACAGTTGCCAGAGGCAGGGGGTGGGGGTTGGGCAACATAGGTGAAGGTGGTCAAAAGATACAACTTTGTTATAAAATAAATAAGACATGGGGATGTGATATATAGCATGGTGACTATAGATAATAATATTGCATTGCATATTTGAAAGTTGCTTAGAGAACAGATATTAAACGTTCTCATCACAAGAAAAAAATGTAACTATGTGCATAGCATGGTGACTATAGATAGTAATACTGCATTGCATATTTGAAAGTTGCTAAGAGAGTAGATCTTAAACGTTTTCATCACAAGAAAAAAATGTAACTATGTGTGGTGACAATGTTAACTAGATTGATTTTGGTGATCACTTGGCAACATTATAAATATTGAAACAAAAATAATGTTATATGTCAATTATGCTTCAATAAAAGGATAAAAAATAATTTTAAAAAAGAGAGAGAGGCCAAAGAGTCAGAGATAGATGTGAAAACAGAAGCAGAGTGTCAGAGTGATGTGATGTAGATTTGAATATGTCACACTGGGTTTTGAGATGGAAGAGGGGCCACAAACCAACAAAGACAGGTGGTCTTTAGAAACTCGTAAAGGCAAAGAAACAGATTCTCCCCTGGAGATTTCAGAGCCTACAGTATCTAAAGGCTTAGATAATAACAATGATTGGCACATGTAATGGAAAACCATGTACCTTCCCCAAATATGTCTTCTTGGGGAAGATTTCAGCCTCCAGCTATGACATGATAATTGACACCAGACTTGCCCTTCTGTTATAAACACTACAAAACTGGACAAAACATATGAGACAACTATTTTCATGCATTGGAAAAGAAGGAAGCATATATCTAAAATCCTAGAGAAAAATGGAACTCCAGAATTAAGCCCCTATGTGTACTGATACTCTAGTTGGGAACAGTTCTGTGGTGCAAGGTGGAGAAGCCCAAGTAGAGGGATACATTTGCTAAATGAAAGAAGAAGAGACTAGATTTTTGGGATGCTGAATCAGGTAGAATGTGTAGGAAAAGAAGAAACTGCTAGACTGTGCATGAGCAGAGCAATACTTAAGCCCAGAGAAAGGAAGTTCTACGGGGCCAGGAGCTCAGTGGAGGCTTCAGAAGTGACAACGTGGTGGAGACTTTGGAATGCCAGCCCAGCCAGGGCAGAGAGAATTCAGTGTCCTCAACCATTCAGTTGAAATCCCAGGTAGGTTATATCTTTGGAAATAAGAAAGCTGTCATAGAGTAAGGGCCATTTTGTAAGACTAGGAGTAAATGCAAAACCAAAAGAGACCTCCAAAATTAGCATTTGAGGACCAAAAGAATCAGCCAGGGATACAGCTGCCTGCCAGAATATAACCTAATATTCTTTAAAGAAAAGAATATAATCCAGAATTTCTACAAAGTATTTTAATATTTAGTGTGAAATAATATATCATTAGACATGTCTACGTAGATAGATATAGAAACAGTAAAAAATACGTAAAAAGGAATCATAACCAAAACAAAAATATCAGATGATAAAAATCAGTTCCTAGCCAAGAAGTTTCAGAAGTTGAATTTAACAGGAAAAAACAAAACAAAACAAAAACAAAAAACACACCTTTAAAGCAACCATTATGAATATGTTGTACAGCATATAGGAAATCATGATCATAAAGAGTGAAAAGATAATCTTAGCAGAGAAGTGAATTACTATGCTGTTTTGTATTCCTGAAACAAGCAAACAAATAAACAAATAAACAAAGATAGCCAAAAACCCACACTACAATGAAAAAGTACAATATTTGATCTGATAAATTCACTGTATGACAAAAGAGAGAATCAGTAAAGTTGAAGACAGATCAATATAAATACTCTGAGGAAAAAAGACAAAATGCTTTTTAAAAGTGAAAGGAGCCTGTGGCACTTATAGGAGCAGCTGGACACTCCCCCTTCACAGGGTAAACAGACATTACAGTGGGTTTTATCCAGTCCACCTGTCTACCTGTATCCTCAGGAATGATCTTTGTGTGTCAGGATGATGTACAATCATCTGTGATTGTTCCATAGTAAGTTGTGGGTCCTACATGAACCATGCTCTTCCGCTCCACAGCACCCAAACCAAAGACACTGTCTTTACTGTTTTTAAATATTTATTAAATTTATTGGGATGACATTGATTAGTAAACTTATATAGGTCTCAAGCATACATTTCTGTAACACATCATCTATGTATTACATTGTGTTCACCACTCAAAGTCAGTTCTTTTTCCATCACCATATATTTGACCTCTTTTACCTACTTCTACCAACCCCCCTCCCTTCTTACCCTCTGGTAATCTCTAAACTGTTGTCATGTGTCTATGAGTTTTTGTTTGTTTGTCTTGTTTGTTTGTTGCTTTCAGTTTTATATCCCACATATGAGTGAAGTTATATGGTTTTCGACTTTTTCTAATGATACTGCATTTAAATTAGTCACTCTCACCTCCTCCTTTTAGTAAATGAGAAGTTTCTTCAGGAAGTGATGATACTGATGCACAAAATAAAATAACTCCTTCACATTATACCTTTGCTTTAATAAGTTTTTTTATTTTGCCCTACCCCTACATGGACCATCTTCTTCGTGATTAGAGGCCTTAGAAGTACTTTCTGTTGTCCCTGCATGTTTCCCTTTGTGGGTGGCTTTGAGGCTAGTGGCAAAAATCAGACTAACAAAAATCTGAGCTTGGTCCATAATCAAGGTTCAATCCAGCACTTTCTTTCATTTTAGCTATTATAGATAAAAATAACCAAGTAACTGTACATTTGGCATGCTTCTTATTATTTTATATTTCCTTATATGGCCCAAGGAGAAGCAATAGAGAAAGAACAATAGAGATATTTGAAGATATAATGGCTAAAATCATCCACAATAAATGTAAAATTGCTTATATGCCCAAGAAGCTGAATAAATTCCAGCAGAATAAATTAAGAAAAAAAAGTATAACTGGACTAAACATCAATGATAGAGAAAAGTCTTGACAGCAGCCAGAGCAAAAGTATTATTTCATACAGGGAAAAATAACAAGAATTAGGGCTAATGTTAGAAACCATGGAGGCCAGAAGATAATAGACCACACTTACTTAAGTGAAGGAAGAAAATAAAATGTTTATGTATAATTTAAAGTCCAGCAAAACTGATCAAAAAATGGAGGCAAAATAAAGCTATTTTTCAGAAGGAAAAAAAGTCTGGAAAAATAATTGCTTCCAGAAGACCCACACTATCAGAAATACTAAAAATGTTCTTTACAGTCGGTTATTTTAGTCCAGATAAAAACTCCTTTATACAGAAATAAATGAAAAACACTGAAAGAATTAAAAGTATAATAATAATTTGTGACAGCAAAAACATAAAAAGGGATGGGGTAAACGTCTGAATTTGCAAAGGGGAATGAAGATAAGATGCTGAAGAAAAAGAATTACTGTATATATAAAACTTTCTTTTACATAAACTTAATGGTAACCACTCAAAAATAATCCAGAACTGAGACACATAACATAAAAAAAGAAAAAAAAACAGAGGAAAAAAAATTATAGAATATTACCAAACTGAAATAACAGACAGAAACACAAAGCCAAAGAAATAATGGAGACACTGAGCTATCAGAAAACAAAAGATAGAATGGCTATAGGATATTCATATGGCTATAGGATATCATATATAAATAGTCACCTTAAATGTAAGTGGACTAAACTCATCAATAAAAAGTCACAGAGTAGAAGACTGGATCAAAAACCAAACCCCAACCATATCCTCCCATCAAGAGACGCATCTCAGCTGCAAGAAAAAATATAGAATCAAAATGAAGGGGGGGAAAATGATACTCCAAGCAAATGGCATCCAGAGAAAAGCAGGTGAAGCATACCTATATCTGATGCAACAGACTTCAGGATAAAAAAGGCAACAAGACAAAAGGATAGACATTTTATAATGATAAAGGGGACAATACAACAAAAAGACATAACACGGATCAACATACAAGTTTTGATAATTAAGTTTGCGAACTTGCTGCAACGATGTTGCTAACCTTTTTTGATAACAGAGGGATCATTCATTATGAATTTGTACCAACTGGACAAACAGTTAACCAAGTTTACTATTTGGAAGTGCTAAAAAAGCTGTGTGAAAAAGTTAAACAACCTGAACTATTTGCCAACAATTCATGGCTCTTGCATCACTACAATGCACCAGCTCACACAGCACTGTCTGTGAGGGAGTTTTTAGCCAGTATCGGAGCCGTATTGTAGCACCCTCCCTACTCACCTGACCTGGTCCCCAACAACTTCTTTCTTTACCTGAATATAAAGGAAATTTTGAAAGGAAGACATTTTGACGACATTCAGGACATCAAGGGTAATATGACAACAGCTCTGATAGCCATTCCAGACAAAGAGTTCCAAAATTGCTTTGAAGGGTGGACTAGGTGCTGGCATTGGTGCATAGCTTCTCAAGGGGAGTACTTTGAAGTAACCATAGTGATATTCAAAAATGAGATATGTAGGACTTTATCTAGGATGAGTTCGTGAACTTAATTGTCCGACTGACCTCATATATGCTCCCAACCAGGGAGCACCAAAATATATAAAGCAACTACTAACAAAATTAAAGGGGAAATTGACAAAAACACAATAATAGTAGGAGTCCTAACTACCCTTCGACAGCTATGGATGGATATATAATCCAAACAGAAAATCAATAAGATACATTAGATCAAATGGACATAATTGACATTTAGAGAGCTTTTCATCCCAGAACGCCAGACTATAATTTCTTTTTATTGCACATGGACTATTCTCTAGGATAGACCATATGTTAGGACACAAAACTTGTCTCAGAAAATTTAAGAAGATTGAAATCATTCCAAGCATATTTTCTGACCCCAAGGCTTTGAAATTGGAGCTCAACTGCAAGAAGAAAGTGGAAAAAAACAGAAATACATGGAGATAAAGCAATGTGCTACTAAAGAACAACTGGGTCAAAGGAAAAATAAAAGGAGAGATCAAAAGATACATAGAAACAAATGAGAATGAAAATACATTGTATGAAAATTATTGAGATGCTGCAAAAACAGTATTAAGAGAAAAATTTTTATCATTACAGCCTATCTTAAGAAACAAGAGAAATCCCAAAAACCTAACATTATGTCTTACAGAACTAGAAAAATAATGAAACCCAAAGTTAGCATAAGAAAGGCAATAATAAAAATTAGAACAGAATTAAATGAAATACAGAACAAAAAGACAATAGAAAAAATTAATACAACAAAGAGCTGGTTCTTCGAAAAGATTAATAAAATTGACAAATCCTGGCTAAACTCACTAAGGAAAATGAGAAAAGACGCAAATAAAATCAGAAATGAAAGAGAAGTAATGACTGATAGCAAAGAAATATGAAAGATCATACAAGAATACTATGAGGACTATATAGTGCCATTTTCAATAACCTAGAAGAAATGGACAAGTTCGTAGAAATATATAACCTTCCTAGATGGAATCAAAAAGAACTGGAAAATCTAAATAGATTTTCCAATGGTAAGGAAATTGAAATAGTCATCCAAAACCTCCTCAAAGGCAAAAATCCAGGACCAAAGACTTCAATAGTGAACTCTAACAAACATTCAAAGATGATTTAATACCTGTCATCCTCAAACTCTTCCAAAAAATTTGAAGAAGAGGCAATACTTCCTAAATCATCTTATGAGGCCATTATCCTAATACCAACATTACCCTAATACCAAAACCTGGTAAGGATAATACAAAAGGAGAAAACTACAGACCAATATCTCTGATGAATAGAGATGCAAGAATCCTAAGCAGAATACTAGTAAATCAAATTAAAAAGATTATACATTACAATCAAGTAATGTATAATTCATTCCAGGGGCACAGTGATGGTTCAAAACATGCAAATCAATCAATATGACACACCACATAAACAAAATAAAAGATAAAAATCACATGATCATATCAAAAGACGCAGAAAAAGCATTTAACAAGATACAATGTCCATTTATGACTAAAACACAATAAAATGGGTATAAAAGGAAAGTACCTCAACATAATAAGGTACATATATGACAACACGCAGCTAATATCATACTTAAGTGAGAAAAACTGAAAGCTTTTCCTTTATGATCAGTAGCAAGACAGGGATGACACCTCTCACCACTGTTATTCAACACAGTACGCATATGAAAAATCCTAGCCAGAGCACACAGGCAAGAGAAAAAAATAAAAGGCATCCAAATTGGGAATGAAGAAGTTCAATTGTCACTTTTTGCAGATGACATGATTCTTTATATAAAAAAAAAAAACCTAAAGACTTCACAAAAAAAACTACTAGAAATAATAAACAAATACAGTAAAGTTGAAGAATACGAAATCAATATACAAAAATCCATTGCGTTTCTATATACTAACAATGAAACTTTACAAAAAAAAAATTAAAAAACAATTCCTTTTGCAATTGCAACAAAAAGAATAAAATACCTAGGAATAAACTTAACAAAGGATGTAAAGGACCTAGACACTGAAAACTGTAAGACTTTATTAAAAGAAATTGAAGAAGACACAAAGAAATGGAGAGATACTCCATGTTCATGGATTGGAAGAATCAACATAGCTAAAACGGCCATATTACCCAAAGCAATATACTGATTTAATGAAATCCCCATCACAATCCCAATGGCATTTTTTTAAAGAAAAAAAAAGAACAAAAAAGTCATCAGATTTGTATGGAATCACAAGAGACCCCAAATAGCTAAAATAATCCTGACACAAAAGAACAAGGCTGGATATATCACACTCCCTGACTTCAAATTATACTACAAAGCAACAACAGTCAAACCAGCATGGTATTGGCAGAAAAACAGACACACAGACCAATGGAATAGAATTGAACACCTAGAAATAAACCCACCTTTATGGGCAGATAATTTTCGACAAAGGAGCAAAAAACATACAGTGGAGAAGAAAAAGCTTGCTCAATAAATGGTGCTGGGAAAATTGGAAAGCCACATGCAAAAGAATGAAACTAGACGGCTATCTGTCACAATACACAAAAATTAACTCAAAATGGATCAAACACCTAAACATAAGAACTGAAACAATAAACTACACAGAAGAGAGCATACGTACTAAACTTACAGACCTTGAGATCAGACATGATTTCATGAATTTAACCTCAAAGACAAGGGCAGTAAAAGAAAAAAAAAAAATAAATGAATGGAACTATATCAAACTAAGAAAGCTTATACACAGCAAAAGAAACCATTAACAAAACAAAGAGGCAACCAACCAAATGGGAGAACATGTTTGCAAACAATACCTGTGATGAGGGGCTAATATCCAAAATATGTAAAGAATTCATACAACTCAACAACAACAACAAAAATGCTCCAATTAAAAATGGGCCAAGCAACTGAACAGACCCTTCTCCCAAGAAGACATATAAATGGCCATCATATATCTGTATGAAAAAAATGCTCCACTTCACTAGCTATTAGGGAAATGCAAATCAGAACTACAATGAGATACCACCTCACACCTGTTAGAATAGCTATCATCAAGACAAGTAATAATAACTGTTGGAGAGGTTGTGGAGAGAAAGGAACCCTCATATACTGCTGGTGGGAATGTAAATTGGTACAGCAGCTATGGAAAACAGTATGGGTTTCCTTCATTCTGTTAAGAATAGAATTACCGTATGACCCACAAATCTCCCTTTGGGTTTCCACCCCAAAAATCTGGAAACATTTATCCATAAAAATATATGTACTCCTATGCTCATTTTGGCATTATTCATGGTGGCCAGGACATAGAAACAACCAGTGTTCTTTGATAGATGATTGGATAAAGAAGGTGTGGTATAAATAAATATATATATATATATATATATATATATATATATATATATATATATATATATATATATATATATACAGTGGAATATTACTTGGCCATAAGAAAAAATGAAATACTGCCATTTGCAATAACATGGATGAGATTATTATGCCAAATGAAATAAGTCAGACGGAAAAGTCACAAACCATATGATTTCACTCATATGTGGGATATAAAACTGAAAGAAAAAATCAAACAAGACAAAGAAACAAACAAATTCTCATAGACACAGACAGCAATTTAGTGGTTACCAGAGGGTAAAGTGGGGGATGGTGGTAGAAGATACGGTGATGGAAATAAATTTGACTCTGGGTGGTGAACACACAAATAGATGATGTATTACAGAACTGTACACTTGAAACTTATATAATTTTACTAACCAATGTCACCCCAATAAATTGATTTGGCTGGTGCAAAAGTAATTTTGGTTTTTACAATTATTTTTAACCTCTTAGACCGCAATTACTTTTGCACTGACCTAAAGATAAAAATTTAAAAATAAATAAATAAAATAAAACTGTTAAGCCTACAGTAAGACAGATGAGGAAAGAGATAAAAATATAAAATACCAGTATTAGAAGTAAAAGATATTCCTGTTCCTCAGGAATAAAAAGGATAATAATTGAATATTATGAACAGTTTTATGCTAACACATTTTAAAAGTTACATGAAAGGGACAGAATTTTTTAAAACAACTTATGAAAACTGACAGAACTGAGAGGAATAGCTCCATATTTATTAAAGACATTGAATTTGTGATTATAATAACTTCCAATACAGGTACTTTCACTAGTGCATCACGTTAAATAGTAATAAAGAAATAATGCCCACCTTACACAAACTATTTCAGAAAATAGGGAGGAAGCACACTTGCTGATTCATTTTATGAGGCCTGTGAAACTGTGATATTATATACAGAAAAGGATATTACAGGGAATGAAAATTATAGACATATAACCCTCATAACCACAGATTTAAAAAAAAATTAAACAAAATATTTGAAAACCAATTACACAATACATAAAGAGGATACAAAATACATAAGCACGTAGTGTTTATACCAGGATAACAATTAACATTGGAAACTTATTCTGTGTAGTTAATCACATTAATAAACTTCAAAAAAATTATATAATAATTTAAGTAGATGCAGAAAAAGCATTTGACAAGATTCAACACCCTTTCAAAATAAAATATCTCAAGAGAGTAGGAATTGAACTGAAAATTCTTCAATCTGAAGAAAGTATTTATGTAAAGCCCACAGCTAACACCATATTTAGTGACAAAATACAGAAGGCTTTCCTTGTAAAATCAGTTAACAACAAGAAAACAATGTCCACCGGTACCATTTTTATGCAACATTGTAGCAGAAATTTCAGCTAGGTCAATAAGGCAGGAAAAATAGGAAGGGAAGAAGTAAAATTGTTTTTATTAGAAGATGATATGATAGTATATGTAGAAAATTCCAAGGAATCTAAAAGGGGGTAGACTACTAAAATTAATAATAGTATTTAGCAATATTGCTAAGCACAGTGTTAATATACAAAATCAGTTGTATACAAAAATCAATTGTTTTTCTATATATTACGAATAAACAATTTGTAAGAAATTTAAAACTGTAACATTCAGAAATAGTAAATACTGAGAAATAAATTCAATAAAATACTTCTATGAACTCTACATTGAAAACTATAAAACATTTCTGACAAAAATTAAAGACAATGTAACTCAATAAGAAGGTACTCAATGCTTATGGATTGGATGTCCCAATAGTATAAACATGTCTATTATCTTAAGTTGGTCTTTAAATTATGTGAAATACCAATCAAAATCCCAGCATGATATTTTTGTAGAGATTGTCAAGATGATTTTAAAACTTATGTGAAAATACAAATCACCTAAATTATACAAAGCAACTCTGAAGAAGAAAAACAAAAGACTTCCACACCTGACTGTAAGATTTATTATAAAACTATAATAATCAACATTAGGATGTCAATTACATGAGTCAAAGCTCACTGTACTGTACTTTTATGATATCTATATCTATCTATATCTATCTATATCTATCTATATCTATCTATCTATCTATCTATCTATCTATATATATATGACAATTAGATTTTGTCCCAATAAGAAGTGTTGAAAGCCATAAAAAGTAAATTATAAAAACATATAAAGGACTCTGTCTGAATCGTAGTCTATCTATCTAAATATCTATCTATCTATCTATCTATCTATCATCTATCAATTTTTCTGGGCAGTCACCTAAATTTTCTGCACTGTTTCTTAATCTAGGATACAAATGCATACTACCAGAAGGTACTGGTGAAGTGTATTCACAGAACTGAAAAATACAAATCTTCTTCGAGTCCTCGTTCAACCCAACCCATGTATTATCATTAAATGATATTCTAGCCTGACACAGAATAAGGAGTCATAAGCATTATCACTTGATGTCTTCAATTAAGTCCTAATCAATAATGGAACTTCTGGGTTTAAGTTTCTTAGACCTGGCTGTCTTTTCTGTGTGGCCCTATTTAAATTGGGCGAACACTTTAGAAACTCTCTGAGATCTTAATTTGGATGTTGGCCTGAAGGGGCAGGAATAGGAAATAATGGGACAAGCCAAGGATTAAAAAAATTATGTGGAATATTTATCAGTTTATTATACACAGTGGAAACTATAAATTCCAGCTCTTATTGTAGTTTAAGAACTTTTTAAAGCTATAAATAATTTACAGTGTGAAAGAGGTTGTAATGCAAACTACAGCTGGAGAGGAAAGGAGGACCTCATATGATAGGCCAAACCATTTGGGATTTACCTAAGATCAGTGAATTTTGAACCGCAGAGTGGCCTAAACAGACACCCCTTTTAGAAAGATCACCCTGGCAGCTTTGTGATTGATAGATTGGGACTAGAGTTAGAGAAAGCGTAAGGTGGTGATAACTGCAGAAATACAGATGATACTTAAATCTTACCAAGCCAGTAGCATCAGGGTGGTGGTATAGATGGATATACTAATTATGAGGGAGGAAGAATCAATATGACAATGATTAGGAACTGGAGTTGGATAGTGATAGAAATAAAAAGGTCTACAAGCCCTTTCAGATTTCTGGTTTGGAGGTTTCATGCCATAGTCAGCTTAAGAATGAACCAAGATAATCAGTTGATCTCTGGGCCATTTTCATTTTTAGGTCAAATCATCCTGAAAGGTTCAAGAAGTCTTTAAATATAAGACATCCAAAGAGAGATCTTCAGTAGGCAAATGAGAACGTGACTGGAGTTTTGGAGTAAATTCAGAGCTGGGCATAATTTATTTTTTAAATTAAGCTGCTGTAGCTCACTAACAAACTTATGGATAGGACACACAGCTTTATCCCATTACTCTACTGACACTTTTTTCCCCCACTGTATTCCAAGATACAGTTTCTGCTTTGTGAAATTCATGTCTTGTCACCCCCCGTACTACTTACTCCTAATCTCTGGTTTCTTTCGTTGTTCCTACTCTGTGCCCCTATTTAACATTGATATTCTTATGCTCATCCTTCTTTCTCAGTTTATACAGTTTCTGATATTTCCATATTTTCAATGATCACATATACCAACTATAGATTTTAACTTTAGCTCAGCGCTTTTGCCAAATTTATAGATTCAAACTTTACACTGATTATTTAGCACTTCTTCCCGTTTTTCAGGCTACTGGCACCTCACATTTGGCCTATCTAAATCTAAGCCCACAATCACCTCCCAAACCAGTTACTCCTATAGATTTCCTAATCTAAATTAATAGCATTTTCCTAGCTGTCTGAGATAGATAGCTCAGCATTCGTTCTTCTCCCTTACCTCCCATGGTTCCTGTTTGGTTTAGTCCTTAAATCACTGATTTAATCCTTGGCATCAATACACTTTGAAATAGATACTGAGCTGGTTGCTTTGCCTCACTGTCTGCTTCACAATGCTCAAAATGAGATTCCTGAACCAGCAGCAGCAGTTTCATCTAAGCACTTGATGAAAAGCTACTACATCAGAAACTCTGAGGGTCAAGCCCAGTAATCTGGATTCCAAGTGCTTCTGATTCCTGTGACTCAAGCAAAAGCAAGGCAGCCATTAGCAGCATGTAGCTCTATGACCTCGGTTAGGGCTCAAGGAGCCTGGATTCAAGGCATGTGAGCATATGTCAGGAGTTCGCTGGTCCGTGTTTAATTTCTTCACCTGTCAGTGGAATGGGTCCAGTGAGGTGGTCCCTAGGACACCGACAAGTATGCTTCTGAGTGTTGTGTGTTTTCATACGTTCTCTCATTTAGTACTAAACAGCACATTGAGGTAGTTATTATTTTTTATCCCCATCATATGTGTGAGTAAACTGAAGTACTGAGAGATCACTTCCCCAAATCATACAATCACCAAGTGAGTGCGTGATTCAAATAAAAGCTAATACCAGTGAGCATTTGTTTATTCTCTACAGTCTCCTTCCTTGAAGGCTCTCTGTGGAAAGAGTGGCAAAGCAGAGTTGCTAAAAGCAATAAAAATTGTATACAACATAGGTATCATATATGTAGTGTCATATATATATATATACTTATATTAATTATATTATATTATATATTCTATTAATTATATTATGTTATGACAAGCCAAGTGAAATAGTCTCAAGGTTTGATGGGTATTGAACTGTTCAACTCAGGAAATTGGTAAATTCGACCATGGATGATGAATGGCACCAGGGGGTTGATTCCCGTAACATTTCCCACAGGTAAATGTACTCGGGGAGAATTTCTTTGGATAAATATGTCATCTGCATATTTAAAAAGAACATTTAATCTCTTCTAGTAATTAGTCTGCAGATGTGTATTTTAGGATTGAGTGAGTAAATGAGTTTAAAGAGTTTGTTAATTTTGTGCAGAACCAAAGGCTAATTTGTTATTTTCAGAGGTTGAAATACAACATGGGCATTGGAACATTTTGCAGCTCAAAATAAAAAACATTCAGTGAAACGTTCAGAAGTATATTTGCAAAGATAAATAGCTATTTTCCCCCATAAGCACAGCCCTTTAAAAACTATATATATATATATATATATATATATATATATATATATATTTATAATTTATATATATATATATAAAGTATATATAAAAATTTTATATATATGTATATATACATAGATACGAGTTTAGACAATTGAGTTCGCAAACTCACCCTAGAAAAAGTGCTATAGCCCTCATTGCTGAATATCACTACAGTCACCTTCCAAGTACTCCCCTTGGGAAGCTATGTATGCACTGATGCCAATGCCTAGTCCACCGTTCAAAACAATTTCGGAACTCTTTTTCTGGAATGGCCAACAGAGCTGCCGTCATATTACCCTTGATGTCCTGAATGTCATCAAAATGTCTTCCTTTCAATATTTCCTTTATCTTCAGGTAAAGAAAGAAGTCAATGGGGGCCAGATCAGGTGAGTAGGGAGGATGTTCCAATACAGTTATTTGTTTACTGGCTAAAAACTCCCTCACAGAGAGTGCTGTATGAGCTGGTGCATTGTCGTGATGCAAGAGCCATGAATCTTGGCGAAAAGTTCAGGTCATCTGAACTGTTCATGCAGCCTTTTCAGCACTTCCAAATAGTCAATGTGGTTAACTGTTTGTCCAGTTGACATAAATTCATAATGAATAATCCCTCTTGTATCAAAAAAGGTTAGTAACAACATTGCAACAAGTTCGCGAACTTAATTGTCAGACCTCATTGTTGTGTGTATATGTATGCGTGTGTGTGTATATATATGTATATACACATACATATATAAAATCTTTCTCTCTCAGCTGTTCTCTAGAGTGTGCCTTTCTCCTTGGCTGAAAACACACAGCATTCAGCAGTGTCATAAGCTTGACTCCTCAGAATCACTTTTCCTCTCCTTGAATGTCTAATCCATCACCAGCTAGGAAGCTCTAGCTTCCCAAAGTTCAAATCCAAACACTTTTCCGTATTTCTACTGCCACCACTCTAATCCAAACTACCATTATCATTGGCTCAGGCTTTGCTTCTTCGGCTCTATTCCCTAATGTTTCCCCATTGAGAATTCATTATCTTTTAAAAATACAAGCTGACCACTTTACTCTCCTGTGTAAAACCAGATAGTAATACATTAATTCTCTGTTGCTGTTGTAACAAATTCAGTGGCTTAAAACTGCAAATTCATTATTTCGTAGTTTCTGTTACCAGAAGTCAGGAAGAACTCAACTAGACTCTCTCCTTAGGGCCTCAAGGCTGAACTCAAAGCGTTGGCAGAATGAGAGGGTGTTTACAGTTATGCAGGATAAAAAAATGATAGTGCATTGAGCTAGTTTAGAGATAGTAGCATAAAGGAAAGTTGAAGACTATTTTACGGAAGAAGCTAGAATTCTCACGAACTTGGAAAAAGATTATTTATTACAGGTAAACTAGGCAACAAAACAATTATGCTCAGTTTCCAAAAAAGTAGGTGATATTTCACCAGATTCCAGCATGTCTTGCTTTCCTTGTGGTATATGATACGGTCTTTTCACTTTGCAAATGTCCTGTGCATCTTTCTGACCTCTCAATATATAGTGTAACATCTAGTTATTCTGAACTTCTCACTACACCTTGAACAAATCGATAAAGTGAATGACACACATTTTTGTTTTCAGTTCTTGGAACATAATACCCCACCTTCTTTGCCTGGAAAAATCAGAGAGGAAAAAAAATAGCCAGCTTAAGTGTTACCTCCTCCATGAATCCTTCTCTTACTGGCCCCTCAAATAATGCATTCATTTCTATTCACAGGATCCTAAAGCAGTCTGATTATATCTGTTATCACATGGCTCACAAATAATAGATACAGGGTTAGGAGTGTGTACATATGTTCTTCTCCATTGTATTAGTCAGGGTTCTCTAAAGAAACAGAACAAATAGGATAAACGATAGATAGATGATAGATTATGATAGATAAATATATACATAGATAGATATAATTGATTCATTATAAAGAACTGACTCACCTCTTTATGGAGGCTGAGAAGTCCCACAGTCTGCAATTTAGAGACCCAGAAAGGCTGATGGGATAGTTCCAGTTTAAGACCCATGGCCTAGCCCCAGGTGAGCCAGTGGGGTAAGTGCCTGTCTAAGTCCAGGAAAAGACTAATGTCCCAGCTCAAAGGCTGTCAGTCAGAGAGAGAGAATTCTTTCTTACTCAGCTTTTTGTTCTATCCCATCCTCTAATGCAGTGGATGAGGCCTGCCCTGGGGAGAGCAATCTGTTTTACTCTACGGATTCAAATGTGAATCTCATTCAGAAACACTCTCAAAGACATACCCAGAACTATGTCTAACTAAATATCTGGGCATCCAATGTCTCAGTCAGGTTAACACATAAAATTAACCATCACATCCATTTACACTATGATTTTCAAGTTGAGGATATTTTCTGTATCTCTTTATTGCCTAACACAGCCAGGTACATAGGAGATGCTCAGTAAGTGTTTATTAAACAAATAAATACATTTTATTAATATTATCATCACTCTAGCCATTTAAGGTATACAAAAACAAAAAGAAGTACCATAAAACATGAACTCAGTGTGGCTGTGTGGTAAGGAAATCATCTAGGCGTTGATGTGCTCACTATTAAGGACTGTATATGTTTCCAACTGCACTACAGCTGACAAACTTAAAAGTAAACAAAGAAACCAGCTATTTTATTTTATAATATATGTTTGTGGAATGAATAAATGAAACCCAAATTAAGGAAAGAACTGTTAATGTTAATCCACATAATGGATTGAATGTCAACATCTTCATAAATCGCGCTTTGTTGCTTTGTGTTCTCTGGAATGGTAGGACCCTGCTGTGGAAAGTGTTCTAGAATCCTTCACCAGTTTTAGTTAAGCTACTTCCAGTTGACTCATTTAGAGGGAACTCTTGGGCAGATAATAAACCATCTTGTCCTCCTTCTTCTCCTCCTCCTCTTTCTTGTCTCTCTCTCTCTCTCTCTCTCTCTCTCTCTCTCATTTATAGAGATGATTATTATAGCATGTTATGTAAACTAACTAAATCATAGCAGAAAAAATTCAAAAATATCTTGAGATCAACTATTACCCACTGTTCCATTTTGTGCAGTCTAAATATTCTCAGAAAGGTATTTTTCAAGCCTTAAAAGCCTTCCTTAAATAAGACTGGCTTTTGTAAATTTGATTTAGAGTGAGGCAACAGTCTTTATGATTCTCAGACTTAGGGACATAACTATAATCTGGAGTAGACATTCAAGAATACAAATAAAATGGAAAAAGAGAGATCAAAATCTATGAACTACATATTTCCCCCCAAATAAGACCAGGTCTTATATTAATTTTTGCTCCAAAAGACACATTAGGGCTTATTTTCAGAGGATGTCTTATTTTTTCATGTACAACAACCTACATTTATTCATGTACAACAATCTATATTTATTCATTTATTCATGTACAAAAATCTACATTTATTCAAATACAGTCATGTCATCTTCTTCTGGAGCTTCATCGTAACTCTCCAAACCCCGAATTCCGGCTTGACTTTCTTGCGACTCCATTTCCTGTAGAACCATTGGCCCCAATCTCTCATGTCCAGCAATAGAGCTCTCCTTAAATGAGCACTTCTTGTCCATGTAGCCTGCTCGTAGTGCATTGGCAACACAACTGTCAGTGATTTTATCCCATGAATTCTTCACCCACGTCACGACCTCTTGTAGGCCAGGCTTCACAAAGTTTCCACACTGATTTCTCTCCATTCTATTTTCAGTGTA
Organism: Rhinolophus sinicus; assembly: GCF_036562045.2. NCBI lineage: Eukaryota > Metazoa > Chordata > Mammalia > Chiroptera > Rhinolophidae > Rhinolophus > Rhinolophus sinicus. The sequence goes on from NC_133757.1 coordinate 58,217,161, forward strand.
GTCGTTGATTTCCATGCGCAAATGGGCCTTGAACAACCTGTTTATTGCAATATCAAGAGTCTGGAGCTAGGCAGTCATTCCTGTGGGAATCATTATTTGATCTGTTCTTCCCTCTGCAAGGAAGTTCTTCATGTCTTTAGAGCAGTGAGTACTGGCTGAAGCTCAGATTAGCAGACTGTTTCGGCCACCTCGCAAAACAAGTGGCAGCATTAAATTGACCCGCTTCCTTATAACTGCTTGTGTGCACCAGGCTTTTTTGGTTTCAAAAACATAAATGCCTGAAACAAGTTCAACCTTATCTTTCATGCCATTAGTGATGATTAGAGGTGGGGCTTTCTTTCCATCCAGACAAATTGCCAAAATATAGGTAACACGTGTACTTTCGTAACCAGTGGAGGGAATGTAGATTGATGAGGCACCTCTCTGATCAATTCTCGTTTGAGATCCTTGGCCCATAAACACTGCAATTTCATCCATAGCAATCATGTTGGAGAGTTGGTATTTAGAAAAGTCGATGCCATCAACAAAGGACTTGAATGCAAGTGCATGTTTAATAACTTCAATATCTTCCAGCTTGAACCAGTGTTGTTGATCTTAGAGACAGTTCACATCACTGAAGGAAGGCATCCAGCCATTGTTGTGAGGCTTTGAATTCTTGGGATATTTCTGACTGTGGTGCCATTGCAAGAGCAAATGCTTGAATATCAGACCTGCGCACAACCAAAGCCTTTGCTCTCCTGTCAGCAATCCATTCACAGATGATGTCCTCCAGCTCAGGAAACAATGGTTGCTGACCTGATCCACACTTGCGCTTCTTAGCATTTCCCTCATCCACCTGTTGACTGAGGTTATCGTACTCTGCTCGCTATCTTCAGACCATTTGGAGATCCAACTTCTTTCTTTACAGAAAGCCATAAGATTCTTGCCCCAGGAGTCCTCCACGTTTCCTTTCTTGTACTCGATGGAATAGCTCTTTCTTTTTGCACTCATCTTGTCTGGGGGTCAAAGTATTATTCCCTTTAAATCTACCATTAAATCAAGTGTGAATTGAAGATTTATGAAACAGGAATGGCAACAAAAATGATGACAGTTAAAAATGATGGTCCACACAAAAGCGACGAAAAATTGCAGGCACCAAAATTCAGAAAACGTTTCTTTATTTCACACAAGTGTATTAAGTACATCCGTTACAACACACGACGTATTGCATTATGAAGAGTCATATTAGACACAACCCCATACGTTTGTTATCAAGTGGGCACATTATTCATGCGTTGTGTCAGTATTCCGATTGGTCATTCGGCAATAAGTCTCGAGTTCATCTGTTTACATAGGAGTTTACATCTTGTCCAAAGGCACGCGCTTGGGTATTTACAAATACTTAATTATAATTTATATTATCATTTATTTTAAGTATTAATGTCAATAATATTATTTATTTATATTTAATTATATATTAATATTATTATTTTATAATTCAATACGTCTGTCGTGTGTTGTAATGGATACACTAAATGTGTTCGTCTGGCTGACGATCTTAACTGGGACTTATTTTTGGAGTAGGGCTTATATTACAAATATCCTGAAAAATCATGCTAGGGCTTATTTTCTGGTTCGGTATTATTTTCAGGGAAATATGGTATACAGTAATATCCTAAGTTAATACACTGCTGGCACTGCCAACCAAGATTGTACCAAACCCCAGTGAGCCTTGCCTCTATCTACAGTTTTCTGGAACAAAAATATTATTATATCCCCATACGGCCATATCAAAATAACATAGCTACAAAATAGTCCTTGTTTGAAAAATATAATACACCAAGTTTTATTACACTGAGCAAATAATACTAATGAATTTTCAGAATAAATTGTGTCTTCAGCAATTGATCATTTTCCTGAAGTATTTACATAAACCATATAGTGTGGGCAGAAAAATAAGGCATCTACAAATTCCTCACAATGTATGAGCTGGGTAGAAACTTATTTCTTGGTTGCTGAATAAAATCAATACTTCACCGTAATGCACAGAGCTAGAAGGTGACTAGCAATAAGTTGGTCCAAGTACTACATTTCACAGATGAGGAGTTTGAGGGCTAGACCAGAATAAGAGTCATTCTAGGTTAAAAAAAAAAGTGGGGAATTGAAAGAAGGTGGTCAAAAGGTACAAATAAATTATAAGATAAACAAGTAGTAGGGATGAAAAGTATAGCATAATAACTATAGCTACCCCTGCTGTATGGTGTACATGAAAGTTGTCAAAAGAGTAATTCCGAAAAGTTCTCATTATAAGGAAAAAATTATTTTTCCATTTTTTATTGTATCTGTATAAGATGATAGATAAACACAATCAACTTATTGTGGTAATCATTTCACAATATAAGTAAATCAAACCTTTATGCTGTATCTCTGAAACTCATACAGTGATGCATGTCAGTTATATCTCAATAAAACTGGAAAAAATTACCTTTGACAAAAAAAATTATACAGCTATTATTAGATTAGATATATTAAATAATATTCTTACATCTAATATAATTATCAGTTCCTTTGACAAAAATTCAACGTTTTTATTCTTATACTTCTAATCACTCAAGTGTAACCTTTATTTAGCTTTTGTAGTGAAAAAGATGATGATTGTAGCAAATTGAGAAACAAAGTGTCATGATACAGACACTCAGGAGAGTCAAGACTCAATTCCCAACACCGGATAGCACACTATATCTCACAGAAAAGCAGGTAGGGAGGTTACAGGTATTGGTCCTTCAGGGCTGGATGAAAAAAGAAGAAATAAACCTGGTGCCATCATGTCTTATGATAATCAAGACAAACATCTGGTCCAACAATAGACTGACTATGTACTCTAGTTTTCACACAGTAGGAGAAATACACATAACAACTGAAGAAAAGCCACAGAGTATTCATATGCTGTGTTCTTAAAGTTAAGAATGTCCCTAAGTTCAACCAAGGAAATCAGATTCATCTGATGTTTTCTTGTTGCTTCCCACCCTAATGCACAAGTTGATGGAGTCAATAACACATCTTTCAGGTAGGAACACTTAAGATTACAAAAACCAGAAAACAGGTTGCTTCCCCATAATCTCTCTCCCTCTGAGTCACTATGACCTGTGCTGGCATCTGCACAGGTTAGTCCCCTCTAGAATATTATCATCCATCTAGATCAATTAGTTCTTTCTTAATGTCTTCAAATCCAGTATATGCATCTCTTAAGTTTTTATTCACCCCAGGAATTTGTCAGATATTTAAAACTGGGAGAGTGAAAATTTCATAATATCTCTGGTAAGAGAAGAAGGGAAGGGATCACAAACCCAAACCACTGAGCTATTGAGAAAATCACCTTGGCATGGGACAGAGAACTGTGGAGCCTCGGTGTCCATTACTGAGCATTAGTGGATGCCCCATTTTGCATGCTGCACTTATCATTACTGACACTTATCTATCCAAGTCTCCATGGAGGAGGTCCGCTTCACATAGAGGGCCATTAATTTCAGTGACCCTTACGTCGTGAGGCTAAATTAGCCTTGCCCTGGGAATAATGTTATCTAGACTGTCACGCAGGTACAACAAAATAGAACTTTTTTCACCCCTTCTTCTAGAAGAAATACAAAGAAAGACTAGTCAAACTCTTAAAAATTCTCATTATAAGTTTATTGCTAAAAGAAGGCATACGAGGTTGGACAATTAAGTTCACAAACTTTCTACCGTGTAAGTGCACCTGAGAATGAAAGCAGGATAGAATTAGCCTTTCCGTCCTCATTATTTTCTAAGCATCAATAATGGATATGTAAGACATGAAGCACAGGAGAGACCCATCAAAGTCTGGAGGTAACACATGTATGAGGAGATCTGCAGTATTGGTTACCAGATAAAGTAGGAAGTTACTATCAGATACTATCCATAACTTTGGGAAGGATAACAAAGTAATGGCAACTTATTCTTATGAGTACTTAGTATTTACTGTGCTCAGCACTGTTCTTACTACTTTATGCATATAACTGATTTACTCTTTACAACCAACATATGTTTGTAATTATTATTCTGACTTTACAATAATGGAGAAACAGAGAGTTAAGTAACTCACTTAAGGTCACACAGCTAGTAAATGGAGAAGCTGGGATTTGGAAGCAAGCCTATGCTGTAATATCCCTATGCTTACATCACTTAGAGTGAGTCCCCAGACCACGATCCCTGTTCTCCACAATTCTATGGGGGGGGGATCCCAAAGGTTTTCATAGGTTTCTATTGTAAATGGCAGCTGAGAATGTGGATCTACAGTCTTTTCAAAGACCACCAGGGTATTGACAGGACTAACACCTAGCTGGTGTGTCCCAGTATGGCTCAACTGGTTGTTAACATGGAAATCTTTCTGACTGATAGAAACAAACAACTGCCCTGACTCCTGAGCTCCTCCCACCTCTCAGTCCTTCTTTTTAGCACCATTCTGAGAGACTCCCCATGACCCATGAAATGGAGGGATAACATTGGCGTAGACTCCATTTTCCTGCTCTGGGTGGGCAGCATCTGTTCTGATTATAAGTAGTTGTGCCATACCAGTTGGAGTAACTGTTTTGAATATATCTTTAGGTACCAGACAAGGTGAGTGTCTTCAGAGGAATGTTATGTTGGGCTGCCTGCCTTGAGCCATACCAAAATTCCATATCAATCTCTCAGAGGATCCCCAAGGTGGGGAAAGCTGTACAGAAAATATGTATGTTTTTAAAGAGACTCCTGTTATCCACTCAGCTCTACCAGCACCAAGGATCTCCTGTGCCATGAGTATAGCAGCTGTGGGCTAGCATGGTGAGTGATACCTGTCCTCAATGAACTACTCCCTCCAGAATACCAATCCTGAATGCTAACTGTCTAGCCCTAATTCTCATTGTTAACTGGCAGTAGTGTACACTTGATGGTCAGGATAGATCGGTGTTTATGGAGAAGGGAGGATCACGTATGGAGAAGCATTAGACTGAAACTCATTAATACATCCTGGTTTGATAGAGATTCACTGGATTAGATCACATTACCAGGTACTTTCAAAACTGAATTGCTTAGCAGAAGGTAGGTAGCATGCTAGTAGAAATAAATTATATTTGCTTCATGTTCAAGAGTCTAATTGTTGAAATACTCGTATTTTTCCCACTCATGTTACAATTTATTATGAAATATCACAGGTGGAAGGAATAATGAAAGTGATTTAGGCAGACCTCTGACCCCCTTTTAAGAAACTTTTTTTTTTCCTATAGCAGTCTTAAAACATGGCCATCTAGCTACATTAAGTTATTCCATAAAGAGGGAGTAATGATTTTCCAAAGAAATACTAATTTTTAGGGTAGGTATGCATTAAAAGTTATTCCTGATATTTGCACTGTAATCCACAGGATGCTTTCACCCACATTGTCTCATCATTGTCTCATCATTACAACCCATGTTGTGACTCAGGGTCATCATTTAGGACATCTATTCCAATTGTCAGAACTTGGGAAATAGAAAATGTAGACAATTAAGTGAATTTATTATGATCTCAGTAGAGCATTCTCAAGAATTTTATTTTTTTAATCATCCTGTGATTATTTTGTTCCCTTAATTTTTCTTATTTTATAATAAAAGCAAGATATAGCAAATCTTACTTCTTACCACTAACAATCCAGTTAATTGAAAGTTCAATTAAGATTTTTCTCTATTACCGATCATGATTTGCCCATGCCCTCTCACCACCCCTGGATCCTTATTCTTATTCATGTTTTAGACTTTGCTGTGGCAGAAGAGAAGTACCTGTCTCCCTGGGGAGTGTGTGGGCTGTGCACATGCACTCGGGCGCACGTTCGTTCCTCTACCTCATCAAACTGTGTGAAAACTATCAATTTCCAGTACTTGAAAATTTACTATGTAGACATACATTTGGTTTAACAATGGCCTTTGAAAAATTAAAATACTTTCAGGTATGTCATTAACCTTGGTGTGAACTTTGATAATTCAATCAAATTATTTTGCTTCTACTTTTGTAGTAGCAATTAGGTATTGAAATGGGATTTGAGGTGAGGGAGTAGCACAGGGTAGAGAAGAGTAGAGAGAGGTGAGTTTTCAGCATATAGTTTTTGTGCAGGGGACACCTCTTTCTGGGTATCTGTAAATTAGGGAAAAGAGGAGGAGCAACAGTCAGAGTTGCTCATGGGAAGGAGAGAAGCAGAGACAAGATATCATCTTGGCAATAATAACATGGGCTAGTTCCTAGATAAAGGCTCTAAATATCCTGCCAGATTTCATTTCCCCATCATGTATTCATCCATCCAATCTACATTTATTGAGTCCCTACTATGCGCAAGACACTGTGCTAGTAGTGTCTGAAAAAAAGCAGTTGACCAACCTGGCAGGTGAAAGTTTCCAGGGAGATTGAAAAAAGACTTCGGGATGGTTATTTTCAGACCGGCTCAAGAAGCCTTTGAAGACCAGACTAAGTACCTAAACTTCTACTCTTAAAAGAGCCCTGTTTTGAGACTACAGACTTAATGTGGATACATTTCCGAAGAAACCATGATTTTCTTTCTAAAAAAATGTAATGCTCCGCTCTTTAAACTGCATTTCCAGAGAAGATTTCAGTAAAATGAATGTTGCCAAAAGGAACCTATAACTCCCTAAGGAAGCAATATTAATTAGAGAAATATGTGCCTCTGAATTCATCCAATTTGCATTTCATTTTATGGTTTATTTTTTGCAAACAGTTTACTAAATGATTGCCGTTGCAGATGGTTAAATTATTACCATCAGATGGCTGCCATGGCTGATATTACAGAAAAGGATAGAACCTGGTTTTTTTATAGATAGTAGAAAAAGTTCTTTAGCTTAAATAAAAGAGAGGATCCTTCCACTATGACTAGACTTTGATGGCAATAACCCCAATATAAGGTAATGAAGAATCAATCTGTTGGAAGATCCAGATTGGCCAGGAAAGCCTGCCATGAAAAACTTTCCCTTTATCTCTACAAAGCAGCTACCCCAGCTATTGTGACTTCCTTTAACAGGAGTGTCTGTTATGAACTTTGGAGTTAGGTAGGTGTTATAGGAAGATGCTACCCCAGATAGAGCCAACACTGGCTATTATGACCAATCATCCCAATTTTCCCAAGACTGTCCTGGTTTTAGCACTGAAAGTCCCACATCCTAAGAAGCCCCTATGTCCTGGGCAAACGGGGATTGTTGATCACTTTACTCCTGGTTCACAGTCTTCGTAGACAGCTGGTGCCAGCATTCACCACATTTGTGTGTGTGTGTGTGAGAACAAAAGTAAAGGAGTTCCAGAAAAGCATGTATGTCACCCTCCATGCATCAATACTTCATTACCACCTTTTAAAAATCTAGAATGTGCTGGTCTGTGATTATTGTTTTATTTTTGTAATTAAGAGCAAGTAAAAGATTTTTATATATGAATGCTATCCACTAGCATTTTTCAGGTGAAAGCACCACTTAAAAATATTTTACATATTAATAGAAAAAGTCATTTTTAATGATCTCCACTTATATGAAAAGCATTTATAATTGTAAAATAAGGCTGTGATAAGCCACTAAAGTTGGGCTTCATTTCAAATGAATGTCAGTACAATTCACCTAGATACAGACAGGCAGTGTTAAATCAAGCACAGATATTTTTCAAGCACAGATGTTTATTAAATATTCACCAAATTCTCATTAGACCTTTTGTCTGTTCCAGACTCTCCTCTGGGCTTGGGCATGATTGTGGAAAATAAAAACATATAAAGCCTCTATATTCATAAATATGCTAAGATTAAGAGAGAAGCATAGGGAGCTCTGAGGAAATTGAACAGAAGGAGGTAGCTGGTTGGGTGTAGCTGTGATGACGGATGTGGATGGTAGGAGAGAAAGGGACTCTTGGAGAAAGCAATCTTTAACCTAATATCTGCAGCATGTGTAAACTACAAGCTATTTAGGAGGTATCATCATCAGGTCTTGGCAATAACTTCATCGGCTAAGATGATACGGAGAGAAATATAAAGTAATTCCAAGGTTCCTATCTTGGGTACCTGGCTGTATGATGTTGCCATTTCTTAGAGATGACAGTTCAGTGCAGGAAAATAGTGAATTTTGCTTTAAAATTTAAAGACTAATTGACACCAATGGCAAAGGGAACAGTTGTGTAGGTAGCTGTCAGCTACCTACAAAAAAAGGTTTAAAAGTTGCCCTGAGTAATGAAGGATGGTGAGATCTATTTTCCTGAGTAGTGAGGTTTGTGTTCTTGAAAAGAGAGAATATGACTAACAGAATGAATGAATAAATAAAAACCTGCTGTCTTCACACAGTCTAGGAAAGGTGAGGGGCTCTTTCACATGCATAAATCAAGTTTTGTCCTACACTGTATTGACAGATGAATAGTATTCAGAACGAGTTATGAAATTAATATATTCTACTCTGCATTCTTAGACCATTGCTACTCAAATAGTTGTTGGCTAACTTACAGCGTTAGCTAGGGCAGCTTGCTGGAAATGAAGAGTCTAGGGCCTCATACGACCTAATTAATCAGAATCTGTGTCTCAACAAGACCTCCCAGTGATTGGAATGAGTGTTAAAATTAAGAAACACCGCTGTTGGCTGCCCTGAAATTCATGGTTTTGCCTGAGAGTATGACTCTCTTAAGAAATTCTGAACCACCTGGAAAATTTTGAGGACAGTACGGTCTTGACATATCACAAGAAACAGAAATATTTACCCAAGAGAGAGGATAATGTACAAAGAATATGGCTTTTTTTTCTTCAAACTGCTCAAGATCTGTCCTGTAAACTCAAACATTAAAAATAGGACCAATGAATAAAACAAAAACAAGAAATGGATTTCAGCTCAATATAAAGCAGAATTCCTAAAAAAAAAAATGTATCTAAGTATTTATAGGAGATGATTGTGGTAGAATCTATAAATTCTCTAACACTAGAGATAAACAGAAAACAAAGAAATCCATTAGTAATTATTTCATCAACTAATATGAGCCAGTTACATTGTGTTTTGTATGTTTTCCATTTTACTGGATATCTGCCTTCATAATCATTACAAAAGATAAAAAGCAAACAAAACATAGTGCAAACAACAAAGGATGAAACACTAAAAGCCCAGGCTGGTTCCATTAACCCTATTGGCTTGATTCCGTAGTAATTAGAATGGCCACAGTGAGCTTTACTTTTCCATTTCACTGCTGGTATCTGGAGACTCCCATTCCCTCCTCCCAATGCTAATTATCGCATTTTCACCCAATTTTTACCTTAATTTCCTACATGTGGATGCGTAGGTCCTCTTACATTTTATTGGTTGGCAATTTGAAATCTTTAAGTGGTAATAGGATTTAAGCATGGTTTATGTTGGCCATTACACCTTGTCTAAGTTGGAAACTGAGCAGAGTTCAGGGATGTGTGCAGTGTCAAGCTTCAGAGCTTTTATTAGCCTCAGGTCTCATTTGGTTTCAACACACACACCGAAAGTGCCCTTCTTCTCCATGATATTTCCTTTTGAAAGAAGATGCTTTCTGAATTTCAGAACTCAAAAGTGTACTGCTTGAAATAACACAGAGAAATCACTAGCTGCTATTTTATTACCAAGACTCATTACACCAATAATAGGAGTTTTTATGGTAAATACTCACAATGGTGCTTACAGGGAGTTGACTGGTAAGCTGTGGAACTTCTGTGCTACACACTGTCATTATGCCATTAAAGAAGTAATGACCTTGTAAAATAGAAAATAGAATAAATACTGATTTTTTTCTTCTTCTCCTAATTCATGCTCTGACTCTGGAACTGAATGTACAAATTTTTACTACAGCCTGATTGATCTGATACACAATTTAGAAGAGATACCTTATGGCAAGTGAAAGAACTTCTCAACTGTAGGTATCCAAGTTTTGCTTTAATTTGCATTATTATGGATTTTTTTCTGAGTAGTTCCTTCAGAACCTGATCACCAGACAGGATCGAAGTTCTGTCTTTTGGAGATTAAGGAGAAGATGAGAAAGAAAGCAACTGACACTTAACATTACCTACCGTGTGCTGGGAACCTTAAGCATATTTTCTCCAATGTGCACAGCGACATCACAATGAAGCATTATCACCACATTTTATAGTTGAATAAGCTGAGCCACAGTGATGTGAACTGTTTGCACACTCTGTTTGGAATGTTGTGCACATTGGATGTTTGTCTTCTCAACAATGCTGTAAGAAAGGGATCATTATCTCTATTTTGTAGACAAAACAATATGGTTGATATAGATGGTTTAAGGTGTTCATTTTTGACCTATTTGAGTCTCAGTTACATATATTAAAGGGTTTTTCTTGACAGTGTTAACGTTATGGACTGAATAATTCTCTGTTGAGGAGGCTGTCCTGTGCATTTTAGGATGTTTAGTAGCCCCTGGCCTCTACTGGTACTAGGTTCCCAGAGCACCCCCCTTGCTCTCCCGACAACGGGGACAACAAAAAGGAAAACAGTGCCAGATGTCCTCTAAGCGGCAAAATCACCCCTGTATAAGAGCACTAACACATAAGGCTAGCCATTGCAGCAAGCAAGTGACAATCCTGGGGTTCTAATGAAGATGCAAAAGAATGTAAATCCATTCAACACTTTAATAATTGCTAACAAATAGTAATTATAGTTAGCATTTATGAGTGCATCCTTACAAGGTGGATTTTTTTTCACAGATGGGGAAAATGAGGCACAGAAAGGTTGAATCATTTCCATAAGGTTGAAGGCTTATAAATGGTGAAATAGTAATGATTTTAATTCAGTATGAGGTTAACCCATATTTATATACTCTCCTCCTCCTGTGGCAGACACCTTTGGTGACCTACCCAACAGCCATTCTCACTCCTTCTGCCTTTTAGAAGAGCCAGCATTCCATCAGAGGGCCTGTCGATATCAGATACTAGATTTCCCTTCCCTCACAGCTGGCCAATAAGTCACTGATCCACCCTGAATGTAATGGGTTTGTTCTGAGGTGAGGTGGTCATATGGTTACTGGTGGTGGGCATTCTGAAAGAGATTTCCTCTTGGTTGAGAGAGATGTTCTAAGTGAATTCTCTCATTTCCCTACCATTTGGACTCAGAGAAATGGCATGTATTATGACCATGACACCAAAGTCAGAGTGTGAAAATCAAGGCTTTAAAGATTGGGGGCTGAAGAATATTATCACTGAGAACGAAACTGACCCGGGGACGAACTACCTCCAAACTTCTGTTTTGAGCAATAACGCCTCCTATCAATTAAGTCATCGTTTCACTTGCAGCTGAAATCACCTTAACTTACGTGCTCTCAATCAGCAGGCCCTCTGGATATCTGTTAGCTTGTTTTGGAACTCAGGTGCAGAAGGTTTAGTCATATTGCTCAGGTCCTGATACATCACTCCCGCTTGTAATAGTTGTGTCTTTCTTCCTTGTTATCCCCATTTCCTACTCCCATTCTCCACAAGCAACAAATCTGAAGCGTTTGATGTATATTTTTTTACTAGTATGCATTTATTTCAAATGTCAAGTAGTGTTTTGTTTGCATGCGTCACTACTTTGAATAATAAAAACAAAATGAGTAATAACTATAGTGTATAGCATTTACTATGTCCCAGGCATTTAGCTAAGTGCTTTTCATGCATTGACTCATTTTATGCTCAAAGCAAGCCTGGGAGACAGGCACTATCATTATTCTAACCTATGGATGAGGAGATGGAGGGAGGCACTGTGGGGACAGAGCCAGGAGTGCAGTTTCCAGGCTCTCGGCCTCATGTGGAAAGGTGCTGGTTCAGATAGTAAATGGCCATCAACTGTGATTGAATGGCCATCAGCTGTGACTAGTTGGCCGTCAGCTGTAACCAGTGAGCCACTGGCCACTAATATAACTACCGAGACTACACTAGCAGAAAATGGGGGCTAGCAAGAAGATGGTGGCTGAGCTAGTAAGTGCAGATTGCAGTTAGCGAGTCGGTCGGTTGGCAGATAGAAGTGGACGGCAGGTCGCACGTCATGTGACTCCAGCCTCCAGTGAGACTATAGTGGTATGACTCCCCTACCTATGGCTTTGTGGGTGTTCCGTTTTGGCCTAGCCACATCCTGTGTTCTTATGTGGGGAGTGGGAGCTGAGACCCCACAGGCCGCCCCGCATGACAGGCACGTAAATGACATTGGACGATAGACCTCATTTCCTTACTACATTTTTCAATCAGCACTGTGATTTCTGGGTCTACCCACACTGGTGTCTGTGCACATATTGTGTTGATTACGGAATGGTATAGTATTATGTTCATTCTCCATATGCACCCCTAGATGGCCTCCAAATTTCTGCCATCAGCGACAAAGGAAACGTGAATATCCTTATCCATGTTCACTAATAGAACCCTGTCTATAAGATATATAAAAAGCTACATATCCAGGGGCAGATACACAGTGAACATATGTTATTTACTTTACATAAAGTGTGTAACTTGATTATGCCTCTAACTGGCTGTACTAGACTTCATGACCACCAAACGTGCATGAGGGTTCTTATGCCTCCACATGCCAGAAGGCAGTAGCCAATATTATAATTTTTGTCAAACTATTAATACTAAAATAATAATATCTCATTATATTTACATTTATATTTTCCTAATTACTAACACATTTGAGCATATTTTGATGACTTATGGCATCTCTCTTTAAAACTTTATTACTAAAATATAACCCAGGATATCCCCCTCCTTACTAAAGTTGCACACCGTTTTCATTCTATACAATGACCAAGTGGGAAGACATTTCCATATGTTAAATATCAATAGCTTATTTGTGAGCAATCAGTAGATGAGACAGACTTGATAGTAAGAAAAATACAGAATAAAGATAACTCCTATTTTTTTTTGCTTAGTGTCGTGCGGGGAGGCCTGCAGGGCCTCTGGTCCCGCTCCCCACATAACGCAGGATATGGTGAGGCCAAAAAGGAACACCCACGGAGCCATAGGTAGGGGAGTCATACCACTACGGTCTCACTGGAGGCTGGGTTCACTGGACGTGCGACCTGCTGTCCGTTTTGTCTGCAACCCACCGACGACTCTCTTTCACTCTCCTCCACTCTACTCCGTAGCCGCAGCAGTTATATTAGCGGCTAATTGGCTAACTGGCTACAGCTGACGGCCAATCAGCCACAGCTGACGGCCATCTACTACCCGAGCCAGCACTCCTCCACGTGAGGCCGAGAGCCTGTAAACTACTTTCTGGGGCTCTGTCCCCACACTTAGAAAATTAAAATGGAAGATATGGAAAAAGGAACAGGTGCTTCATCGGTGGGGAGATGTGCTGAGATTCTCCTGGTCATTGCTGTGGTTAAAATTTTTTAGTCATTTGAGTTTCATTTACTTCCCCACTCCTCATTGAAGATCTATTCTATACTCCTGCATGGGGTATGTCAGAACCCGTGCTGTCAAATTGTTCAGCCTGCCATAATGATAATGCAATAATATAAAGATAAATGAGCCATGAACTTGGAGAAATAACCCAGTTGGGAGATTAAGATTTGGAGGGTATTCTTTAGGAAATGATGCTTCATTTTGTCACTTCATCCCACGCTTAATTAAAAAATTAAGAAAGTACCCCTAATTCCATATCCCTGTCCCTGCCTATGATCTCTCTCTCTTTTTCTCTCTCTCTCTCTCATCAACTTTTATCATTACCACTAACACCCAAGAAAATTACAAATGCAACAGACAGCCAGGTATAATATTTGCGAGAAACTACATGAAGCTCAGTGTTGCTTGGACCCAGGATGTGAGAAAGCGGAGCGACAGAGGACAGAGGTGGCCTGGGCCTTTGTGCGACATGTAAAGAAGCTTGGACTTTATTGTATAGCTGATGGGGAGCCAGTGAAAAGATCTAAAAGGGAAGGGATTTGGTCAGAACAGCAGCTCAGTGGATGAGGGATTTAGGGGATAGGATTAAAGAAAGAAAGTAACAATAGTAATTCACATGACCAGCAATGAAGTCTTAAATAAAACAGTGGGAAAGGCGTAGGGAGGAAAGACTGACTGAGGAAATAACACCAGCAGGACACATGCTTGATAATATGAGGAGCCTGAGTAGAGAGAGAGGGAAAGTGCAGAGTTCAAAATGGGCTTGAGCTTCCTGGAAACACAAATTATAGTGAGAAGAAAAGACACTAGCAGGCTGATTTTCTGAGGAAGTTCACCATTCTCTTAGGTCCACCATTCAGGAAGCAAAGATGCCCCGCTGTCACAGCACTAAGAGCCAAAGCTCTGAGCTGCTAAACCTGTCCAGGCACAGCTGTGTGGGATTTACATAGAGTAACTCATTTAATTCCTGTAATGACTCTATGTTGTTAAGTCCTCTGCTAACCTGCAGATGAGAAAACTAAAGCTCAGTTTAGGTGACCAACCAAAAATCACAGAGCAGAGGGGTGAGTTAGGCTCAGGCAGTGAGGTTGCAGAGTCTGCATTCCAGAGTAAGTGCTCTCACTGGTGAGTTTCAGCTTGATAGGCCCCACTAAATAAGTATTAGCCCTCCCCACACACAACCCGGGCAAACCTCTAGTACCTTCATCCACCTCTCCTCCTTGCTGCAGATTTCCACCAGGGAGAGAGCAGCAACCTGTGCCCAGGCGAAGGCTGCCAGAGTGGAGAGGGTATGAAGAGAGAGCTCTGTGAGCTTCTAGGCTACGGTCCATACACAAATACCCTTTAGCTGTATCACTGAAGGCTTGGCGACTGTCCTCATGACAACTACCAAGGCCATATCTGCAATACATTTTTATGAATGCTCCCATTGCAGTGAATTGGTGTCCAACTGCTGAATTGGTACTTTCTTCAGGTGACAAGAGAGAGGCTGTCATTAGGGAGACCCTGCTCACTGCACCATTTGTCATGTGAGGCGGCCTGCGGGGTCTCTGCTCCCACTCCCCACATAAGAACACAGGATATGGTGAGGCCTAAAAGGAACACCCACGGAGCCACAGGAAGGGGAGTCATACCATTATAGTCTCACTGGAGGCACTATAGTCTCACTGGAGGCTGGAGCCACAGGACCTGCAACCTGCTGTCCGCTTCTCTGCCTGCCAACCGACCAACTGACCAACCAAGCAGCCATGGCAGTTATATCAGTGGCCAATTGGCTAACTGGCTACAGCTGATAGCCAACTATCCACAGCTGACAGCCATCTACTACCCGAGCCAGCACCTTTACACGTGAGACCGAGAGCCTGGAAACTGCTCTCTGGGACTCTGTCCCCACAGAGGCCTAATATCTCCTGTTTTTTCTCAGAAGAATGGAAAATGTAATTCAGGACAGATACCTCTGTCTGGTCAAGTGTATTCTCACATATTAGCTGAGGTGTTTGAGAACTACCAGTCACAAAAGCTATTACCATCTGTCTTGTAGTGTGAGAGAACTGCCCATGTCTCTCCAACCCACCCAGTAGGATCAGGAGATAGCATCAGGCTATACAGATACAGGACATGACAGAGTGAGGCCCTTAATCCATGGTGACTTCATTCCCTCAGGAGTTCTAGCAAGGAGTTACATTAGTTGAACTAAGAAAATCCAGTTACCGCCATTTGAAAGACACAGTACAAGAGGAAAGTGTGGATTTCTGGAGATAAGAGGTCATATGTGGACATTTTGAGTGTGAGAACATCTGGGACAGCTAGATGGAAATATACTGCTGATATAGTTGTCAGAACTGAGGCAAGAGATCTGTGGTGAGCAGTGCATTAGGAGTTCTGTTTCTTATTGTGCTGATTTCTGTGTATTTTCTATTTCGCTGCATTATGATCAATTTTCTTTTATTCTCTGTGTACAAAAAAAGTTACTTTTATTTACATATGATATATATATATATATATATATATATATATATATATATGATAGATTAACCATATTGAACAAAGAATTTTCAAAGTAAGGAAAAGCTCATTGATAGAGGAGAAGGGCAGGGGTGTATGGGCAGAACCTTGACAAAAAACAAGGCATAAAGTTTTCATAATGGCAGAAGAGTTAGTTCAGCAGGCTACAAAAGAGTTACTAGAGGGTCCTCATAGATTGAAGAGTTTGGAGTTTCATGAATAAAAGCATGGCTGAAAATGTGTGCTAAAAGCATACAGAACCAAAAAGAGAAGGACCCAAAGGCAAGCCCCACTGAACGTGGAATGTCAGGGGTCCGTCTTCCTTAAGGATAGCAATTGAATACTGATTGCTGTGGGTTGGGGAATGCAGAAAGGGAAATGACGCAATAATGGCTAAATCAGAGGGAACATTTTGACATTATTATAATAATTCAACATTCTTCTGCAGTTTCTCCAATGCAATGCAATAAAACAGAAATATAAAGCATAACTACTGATTATCCAGGAGGAAATATAATCATCTCTATTAACAGAGAAAATGACTGCCTAACCAGAACATGTGAGAAAATTTTAAAAAATACTACAAAGGGTGCCAAAAAATGTATGCACATTTTAAGAAAGGAAAAAACTGTATTAAAATGGTAACACTCAATATATACCAATAACAAAAGATGAATACAAGTCACATGTATACATTTTTTTGGAACCCCCAGTATTGAAACTATCAGGGTTGAGTAAGATGGTTCACTACATTCTGTATGTATATAATCAATAGTTTTTTTATTATTATTAGTTTCAGGTATACAAAACAATATAATGATTAGACATTTACACCCCTCACAAAGTGATAACATCAACAAGTCTGCTACCCCTCTGACACTGTACATAGTTATTACAATACCATTGACTATATTCCCTAGACTCTACTTTACATCCCGTATGTATTACAGTGGATATTCAATATTATTTTATATTAGTTTCAGGTGCACAGCACAGTGGTGAGGCATTGATATAATTTATGAAGTGATCCCTCTTATAAGTCTGACACCATACAGTTTTTATAACATTATTGACTATTCCCCATACTGTATTTCACATCCCCGTGATTATTTTCTGACTACCAATCTGTACTTCCTAATCCCTTCTCACTCATCCCCCAACCTCCTCCCAACTAGCAACCATCAGTTTGCTCTCTGTATCTGAGTCTATTTCTGTTGTATTTGCTTGTTTATTCTATTCTTTAGATTCCACACATAAGTGAGATCATGTGGTAATTGTCTTTCTCTGTCTGACTTATTTCACTTAACATAATACCTTCTAGGTCCATCCATGTTGTTGCAAATGGTAAGATTTCATTCTTTTTTATGGCAGAGTAATATTCCATTGTATAAATGTATCATGATTTCTTTAATCGTCTATTGATGGACCTTTCAGTTGTCCCCATATCTTGCCTATTGTGAATAACGCTGCAATAAACATCGGGGTGCATATATATTTTTGAATTAGTGTTTTAGATTTCCTTGGATTAATACTAGGAGTGGAATTACTGGGTAATAAGGTAGTTCTATTTTTAATTTTTCTAGGAACCCCCATACTGTTTTCCACAGTGGCTGCACCAATCTGCAATCCCACCAACAGTGCATGAGGCCTTTTCTCTACATCCTCATCAGCACTTGTTGTTTGTTAATTTATTGATGATAGCCATTCTGACTGGAGTGAGGTGGTATTTCATTGTGGTTTTCATTTGCATTTCTCTGATGATTAGTG
The DNA here is from genome assembly GCF_036562045.2 of Rhinolophus sinicus. Classification (NCBI taxonomy): domain Eukaryota; kingdom Metazoa; phylum Chordata; class Mammalia; order Chiroptera; family Rhinolophidae; genus Rhinolophus; species Rhinolophus sinicus. The sequence continues at coordinate 58,234,809 of NC_133757.1, forward strand.
ACATTGAGCATCTTTTCATATGTCTATTGGCCATGTGTATGTCCTCTTTGGAGAAATGTCTATCCAGGTCCTCTGCCCATTTTTCAATTGGATTGTTTAGTTTTTGTTGTTGAGTTGTATGAATCATTTATAAATCTTGGATAGTAACCCCTTATCAGACATATCATTGGCAAATATCTTCTCCCATTCAGTAGGATATCTTTTCATTTTGAATAAGTTTTGAAGATCTAATGAACAGCATTAGTGATTATAGTCAACAATACTGTATTACGTACTTCAGAATGGCTGAGACTACATCTTATATGTTCTCACCACACAAAAAAAGGATAATTGTGATATGATAGAGGTGTTAGCTAATGCTATGGTGGTGATCATATTGCAATATATAAATGTATCAAGTAAATATATACATCTTAAACTTAGACAATGTTATTTGAAATTATATCTCAGTTAAAAAAATCCAATCCTAAAAGATTACGTAGTATATGATTGCATTTTTATAACATTCTCAAAATTATAAATTTATAGAAATTTTGAAGAAGTTAGTGGTTTCCAAGGTTTAAGGAGGAGTGGGGACAGGAGGGAAATAGGGGTTGCTATAAAAGTTCAAAATGTGGGAGATTTGGGCTAATGAATTCTTCTGTTTCTTAACTGTATTTGTCAGTTACTTGTGATATTGTATACAAACATGTGGATAAAATTTTTTCTCCCCAAAAGGTGTTACTATGGGGAAACTGGTTAAAATTTACACAGGATTGCTTTGTATTATTTTTTTCCAATTATATCTCAATCTATGATAACTTCAAAACAAGGATTTTAATTAAAATGTTTAAATAAAAACATACATGTATGAGTACATGAATGCGTTTGCTATCTATCTGTATCAATTTTTTCTTGGACATAACATGTCACTATTAAAAATAATATCAATTTTCACCTGAATATTTAATAAATTAAAAACAGTTTAGTGGTTACCAGAGGGTAAGGGGGGAGAGAGGTTATAGAAGAGGGAAAGGGGGGTCAAATACATGGTGATGGAAGGAGAACTGACTGGGTAGTGAACACACAATGTGAGATATAGATGATGTATTGCAGAATTGTACACTTGAAACCTATGTAATTTTATTAACCAACATCACCCCAATAAATTTAACAAATTAAAACGATACTAATACCTTACTTTTTTCTCCCCTATTTGGATAACTGATCATTTTTTAAAGCTGCCTGTTGTATTTTTGTTTTCCATTGAGTTAAGAAGATATGTGAATGATCAATTTGTGTCTTTCCTCTGTATTTTCCCTTCCCAATCTACCTCCAATCCATTCTCCATTCATTCCCTGTATTTATGATTTTTAAAGCAGGTTTTTAGTTTTTAATTATCCTGATCTTGCACTTTCATTCTTGGTGCAGGAGGAAAAGCACTTTGAAGTCAACACACATCTCTACCTTTGTAAAAGTCTGTGCTCATTGAAGAAATTGATGTCCACTGAGAAAACAGCCTTTCTGAGAGAAACAAGCAGCTCTGTGCTGCAGTAAGAAGAGGAGAGTGCCGCCGAGGGCCTCGTACTGCAGGGGAAGACAAACAAGCTCCTTGGTGGCAGCTCCTGGGTAAGGTGGCAAGATGTCAGAGGCGATGGATACATAAGAAGAGATGGACCTGAAGCACAGGGGTCCTGGCATACCCAAAGGACCCTGTAACACAAATATGGTTCAAAAAGGGCCCTACAGCAATGCTGAAGTGACACAGATTTGCAACCATATCTACCCCAAGAGGTTCCAGGGAGGACTGTCAACCACCTAAACCAGGGAATTCTCCAAAATTATCGACGCTATATTATGTCCAAGGGCATTTTCAGGCCTTGGGAGGGTTTGGGCTGCCAATAAGGACAAAAAGTAAATTTACATTTGTTTAGTGGAATGTAAGAGGAGCATGGAGTCCTCATTAAAGTATTTGGGGAGAGGTTCTTTCATACCTAAAAGGTAGAAAACTCATCAAAAGCAGATGGAACTGTCCTTCCTCTTTTTCCTAGCAAGTGGCTATTGGAGTTTTCAGCCAACACAAGTCTGCACATGTACCTCTAATGAAGAACACACTGTACTGATGTCAGTTATTTAATAGACTGGTGAAAAGGGCACAAAAAGGGAGGGTTCTATTTGGAAATCATGTTCCGAAGTCCATAATTTTAATAAATAACACTTTAAGAATCCTATTTCCTGGTTCTGAAATCGCTCCCTTTTTCCTGTGCGATCCAAGTTATGTTTGCACAGAACACATAAGCTTTGTCTTATGGGGACAATGACTGAGTTAATATCTTTTTTTGCTTTAGGATATTGTTCTTTTGTTACCCAAAGAGAGGATTCACCAAGCTGGTAAAGATTTTCTCGAAGATGTGGGGGCAAACGCCGAATGTGTAGACACTGAACCATTTCTCTAAACCTCTCAGCCGTTAATGTGATTATGAAACCCCAGGACAGGTTCCAGGGAAATCCATATGAATTTTGTTTTCATCAGCCAATAGATATTTGAGGAAGATGATTCATCTCCTCATAGTGTAGTGCCTTAGGTCTGTCTTTACGAAGGCATACCATCCAGTGAAATTGCACTGACTTTTATTCGATGTAATTTTGGTTCAATTTTATTAGTAACTGCTTTGAGATATTGGGTGAAAATACAACTATTCATTTCTTGAAAACTGCTGTAAATGGATTATTTATTGTTAGTTGGAAAACAAAATGTCATATATCTAAAGTACTATAAAAAGTAGAATTCCATTTAGTTGGAGACTATTAATTGAGAAGTTATGTATTTTTCTAAAACACAAAAAATATGCTGATCTATATGTAAATAAGCATTTTTAAGTAATAGCCAAGTAGCTGTATTTAAACATCTTTGTAGAACAATAAACATTAAACTACATTGCTCCTAAGATTTATTTCTGCTCCTTTTTACGTTCTGTGTTTTTTTCTGTATCTGCTTGTCACAGTAAGTACCACAAATGTGATAGATCAGAGCACAGAAGATGCTATTGGTTTCTCACCCTGTTGACCAGGCTGGTACATCCATCTGACAGCTACTTACAAGTACTGGTTGCGAAGGAATGACAACCTTCAGTCCTGACAACCTTTTTCTGGAACACTTCCCTCAGCCTATGGGCTCCAGCTTGCCCAGGTGGTATCCTACAGCTAAAGACTGATTGTTCTGAGAACACAAAACACCAGACCCCTGGCCTCAGGTGGAAATATGGATCCTGAGATCTCTGTGCATCATGACATACTAAATTACCTGAGACCATATCCTTGCTCAACTCTTTCCCTTCTGCTCTACCAATTTTCTCAGTTCCTTACAGATTTTTCCCTAAAAACTACCCCTTTAATAAGGAACGTGCAACCAATCCCTTTCTCAGTCTCTGGTTCTACATGTCCAGAGTTTTCATGCTGTATGTTCAAGACGAATAGGTATTTCAAGAAGAACAAAGTGGGGAAAGATATCTGTGTAGATGAACAGTGTATGTTTAACTTCAGAGCCAAACAAAACAAAACAAAACAAAACACAAAACAAAACACCTAAAGCTGCCAATATTCAGGAAGGTGCTATTTAGAACTCATAGCGTTAAATGGAGGCAGAGCAGGAAGTGGGGTCCTGATAAGAGGTAAGTCTGGAAAGATGGGTTCCAGTCAGCTTATGAGGGGCCATCTGAAGACCACAGAGGCCTGTGTTTGCATCTGGAGTTGGGGTGAATCCAAATATCTTATATGAAAGCTAACTCCTTCCTTCTTTGTGATTCCCTGTGATTTTCCCTGTGTCATGTGTGGGTTTCAGTAAGTGAATATGCTTAGTACATGTTGTGCGGGAAACCCTGCTCGCTGCGCCATTTGTCGTGCGTGGAGGCCTTCTCGCCGCGCCATCTTTCAGGCGGGGCGGCCTGCGGGGTCTCTGCTCCTGCTCCCCACACAAGAACGCAGGATATGGTGAGGCCAAAAAGGAACACCCACGGAGCCATAGGTAGGGGAGCCATACCACCACGGTCTCACTGGAGGCTGGGCCCACCGGACGTGTGACCTGCCATCCTCCTTTCCGCCAACCAACCGACCGATGACTCTCCTCCACTCTCTCGACTCTGTTCCTCTCTCTCGGCTCTCCTCTTCCGCTCTCTTTGGCTCTGCTCGGCTCTGCTCGGCTCCTCGGCAATCCTCGGCAATCCTTCGTAGCCGCAGCAGTCATACCAGCGGCCAATCAGCTAACCGGCCACAGCCCACGGCCAATCAGCCACAGCCAACGGCCATTCACCACCCTAGCCAGCACCCTTCCACGTGAGGCTGAGAGCCTGTAAACTACTTTCTGGGGCTCTGTCCCCACAGTACATTTCTCTAAAATACAATGTTTCTTTGGAGCAATGCAGTACTAAGTATCTATGTTCTTAATGCTATCAATTTAAAACATGCTTCCTGAGAAGCATTTTTTTTTAAATAAAAATGAGTCCTTGGGATTACACTGGCATTCTCTATATGTGTGTATGCACGTGTGCATGCACACACATTGACATATCTGCACACATTTCTGTCTGGCTACAGTGTTCATAACAGCAAAATATTGTAAAAACCTAAATGGCAATCAACTTGGGATCAATTTAATAAACTTATCATAAAACCATATAAAGGACTTCTACATAAAAAATAAAAATAATTATAAATATATGCATGTGTCTGTGTGCATGAAAAGTGTCAAAAGTTAATTATGATTATAGTTTGTCATTTTACTTTTCCATTTAAAAATTTTATGGAACTTTCTGATAATCAAAAAATATATACTGGGGTGCCAAAATAATGTATATACATGATTTGTATGCATCTTTTGTTATTGTTATATGTTGAGTATTGCAATTTTAATACAGTTTTTTCCTTTCTTAAAATGTATACATTTGTGGCATCCTCTGTGTATATGTGTATATATATTATATATATGTGTATATATAACATATATATATATGCATATATGTATGTATGCATACATATATATGTATTATGTATTAATATTATATATGTGTGTCTATATATTATATTAATAGATAATATATATGTATATATATGATATTAATAGATAATATTAAAAATAAAATAAACAGGGTATATATGAAAATACCTGAACCAAACATAATACATTTTCACAAAGAAATAAGCAACAAAATTTGAATAAACAGAGATAATGTTCCTGAACTTTAAAAAATTAAACTTTGTAAGAAATTAATTACCCACCAATTGATCTTGTAAGTATCTGCTATGTAATCTCTGCAAAAATCACAATGTGTATTTTTGAAACAACAAAATTTCACTTATAACCTTAAAATAGTATAAACTTTAAAACTTTCTTCCTCAAAAACAGTGAAATTGTCTTTTTATGAAATGTGTGGAATATATACACATTTGACCAAATACTAAACCACAAATAAAGCATCTGTGTATTTCAAAGTAGAAATACTACAGATAGTATTCTCTGATTACACAAGAATGTAAGAACAAAACAAAATATTCAAAAGTCCCTAACACCTGGAAATTACAATAAGAAATATATGAATGGCTTTCATGATTGATATTTTAAGTATTCTACAAGTTTTAAGTATTCTACAAGTTAGATTTGGATTTTTTTCTTAAACTGTCTCAGAAAATTTTCTAATTGCCACCCCAATAAACTTTAATTTAAAAAAAGAAAAAGAAACTATAAGATAAAGGCATGAAGTTTTACTTGAAGATAGAAAAAAAAGGAAGCAACGAATAACCTAGGGAAAGTAGAAGGATGGATTTAATAAAGATAAAAGTAGAATATAATCAATTAGAAACAAGAAAAATGCCAGAACTAATAAGTAAACCAAACTCTGAGTCTTTGAGAAAACCGATAAACTAGATAATGCAGAAGTAGAAAGCACAAATACATAAAATAATGAATGATGAGAGGTAAATCACTATATTTGGAGGAAACTAAAAGATTAACAAGAGAATATGTTGTTTGAAGTCTGCAAAATCTATTGAAAATCCAGGAGGAAAAAAGGAACATTTTAAGGAAGTTGCACTAAATTAAATGGAATCCAACACAAATGGAGCATCTGTGGACAATTCACTGTGGAAAAATAGAGTTGTGAAAATGTTACTGTGTCCAAAATCACCAAACAGACATTTTTTTCAGGGAAATTTTACCCAAATTTTTACAGATCAGAAAATCCTAAAGCCATTTAAAATTGTCAATATCAAGAAAAGAAACTCTCTTTTATGAAGTTAGTCCTTTGGTGATCAAAATCCAAGAAGGAATTTATAAAAAGACCAAACCAAACATTGTAATGTTTATTGATGAAAATGCTAAATAAATATTATTAAACACAATTCAGCCACACATTGAAACAATAATATGTGGCATAACCAAATGAAGTTTATTCCGGTCCAGCAAGAATGCTTCAGCATTAAGAAATCTATTCATTTCATCAAACAATGAATGATAGAAGAAAGGCATAAGGTCATGTCCATAGATGAAGAGGCCTTTGTTAAAGGTCTATGATAAAATTGAGCATGTATTTTGATTTTTAAAAACTTAATAAAAGAAGAATACATGGATGCTCTTTAAACATTATGAAATACAGCTAGCTCAACCCAAAACTCATATTCCCCCCAAGTAAACATTAGATGCATTCTCATTAGCCTTCTAAAACAAGGATGGCCACTATTACCATTATTATAATATCATTTTGAAAACATCAGCCATTGCAGCTAGATAAGTGAAAGATATTAGACATATGAAAATGAGAAAGGGGATAGTAATTTTTACTATTTGTCACTGATATGAATGTATACTTGGAAAACCCAAGATTCAACTGATAAAAACAATTACAATGATGAAATTCAGATAGATTTTTAGAATACAAAAACCTAAAAATCCATATGTAGAAATCAATAGTTTTCTTGTTTACAAATAACATCAAGAATGGAAACAAAACAATGGGAAAATACCTTACTTGAAACAATTTAAAAAGTGATAGAATACCTCTTAATAAACTTTAAAAAATACACTCTGGATATGAAGAATGTTTTTAAACATTCTTGAAAGAATCAAAGAAAGACTAAATACATAAAAGTAATACTGTAATCTAGAATAGAAAGACTCATTTGTACAAATATCAGTTCTCCCTAACTTTAGGTGACCCCAATATTAATAATTGATTTTTAACTGAACATGTATAAGCTACAGTTCATATGGAAAAGTAAATAAATAAAAAAACAGAAAAAAAATGTGAAAGATAAACAAGAAGGTACTTGATTAACATATTAAAATGCATGGTAAAACTAGATAAAAATAAAAGAGTGTGATACAAAGTCACAAACAAATATATATTAAGGAGACAAATAAAACCAAATACAAAATTTTGCTATTATATAAAGATAGAATTTTAAACAGATGGAAAATCATAAATTAAACAATAAAAGTGGGGATTGTTTTTTTGGTTCACAGTAGTCATCTAGAGAAAAACAAGATTTATATATAATGAACATCTTACACTAAGATAAATTCAACTGACTCAAGATGTAAATGTAAAAGAATCGTAAGTGTACTTAAAGGAAAAGTATATCAACAGAGAAAAATGTTTTATAATATAGGAGTGGGGAAGGCCTGTTCAATTATGAAGTCAAAACCCACAAGTCTTAAAAATTTGATAAATTGTATTACATTAAAAACATATTTATGAATGCAAAAGCATAAGAAAATCAAAACATATACGATCAACACAAAACATTTCACAAAACATATTACAAAGAATTTATTGCTTAGTTATGAAAACAATTTGTATTAACCAATAAGAAAAATGAACTAAATGGAAAATGGACAAAGTTAAAATGTTTCACTGAAAATAAGTTTTAGTGCTTACTCTCACTGATAATACAAGAAAAACAAATAAAAGACTCAAAGGATGGAGCTATGTTATAATGAAAGGCCACAGAGAATGGCATGAAGAAGTTCTGAAAAGCCAAATATTTCAGGGGTAAAAAAAAAAGTAAATAATGCATAACTAACCACAGACTAATACAAGATTCCATAAATACAAAATGATATGAACAAGTGAGTCAATGAATCAGTAAGCAATAAATAAGTAAATAAGAGGGAAGGAAAACTCCTCCTTTGAGTAGATTTCTATCCACTCAAAGCTGAATGAGTAGTGGAAATGGAAAATCACCATTTCTCTTTATCAATGGATTCTAAATTAGTCGGTGAATGTGTGATTAAAAAATAGCTACATGGTCTCAAAGTATCTCCCAGGGGATACTCAATAATCACAAAGGAAAAATTACAATACAGTGGAAAACCTGCCAGGTACTATCAAATTGCACATTACAAACAGGAGAACCAAGTCTATATCATGTGCCTCATGATACAATGAAAGAAAGACACATTATTACTTCTGTGGCATTCTTACCACAGAATTTAGTCATAAAGAGATATTAGGCAAGGAACAATTAGAGACATTATACAAAATAACTGGCCAGTCCTCTTCCAAAATATTAAAGTGATGAAGAGGAAGAAAAGATCTAGAAATTATTCCAGATTAAAGGAGACTAAGGTATCATGACAACTAAATACAACGTATGATCCTAAATTTAATCCTAAATCCATATAAAGATACTAATACAGTATTTGGTGAAATTTTGATAAGGTATGTAAGTTAAGTTATAGTTTCCCATCAATGTTAATTTCCTGGTTTTGGTAAATGCACTGTGTTTATGTAGGATGTTAATATCTAAGGGATATTGCTGATGTGTATACCAGATTTTTAGTAACTTTCGCAACATTTTTGCAAAAAAAATGTCTGAAATCTTTTCAAAATTAAAAATTAAATTTTAATAATTAAAAATGCCAGAAAAATATTATCTAGTTGTGTCCCACTGATAACTTTACTACATATATTTATTCTGCTGGAGATAAATTTATACCTTAATATTATATCAAATAATTTGTGCCAATATTTATTATTTTAATTATTGGCTTTATGTTTTCATTACAATTATTTTGCCTCTATTATTGTCTTAAATGAATGATGTAAATTTTAGACACCTATTGATTGTGTCTAAATGAAATGCATTGCTATTTTTTTTTCTGTAACAAGTGTTTTAGAATAAACTGGCAAAAATATAAAATGTTTTATTAATTAACAAAAATAACATTTGTTTCAGTACTCATGCTAGTTTAACCACTTGGGCTTAATAAGTACAAGTAAGCTACGAGCTCAAAATTTTACTGAAATTCTGTAATTTTAATTGAGAGCAATATCTCCATATTATGCCCACAAACAAATTTCATGAAATTATTATCTTGTGAGCAATTATTTAAAGTGGAGAGAATTTGCCAAGTATGGCTTATAATTAAGTATGGCTTGATGTAATAAAATGCATGTAACTAATTTAGCTAAGCTAAAAAGCTTTATTATCCTTAGTCTTTGATTCTAGAAATGGAAAATGAAGCAGGAATTTCAATTTGCATAAAAAGCTATAAGAGTATGTGCATATACTCACGGGGCTTTAATCTTATAAATTCTGCACTCTCTGCCAAGACCAACACTATCACTGAAAATTAATTTGATATCAAAAGCTCTAATTGTGCTGTAATTAAAACCCATCATTACCTTCCTTTTTAGAAAGGGGAAGTGTCCAAGCCCTCCTTGCCAAAGTCTGAGTTCTACAAGACTTTGTTTTAGACCGACTACTAGAGACACTTAATAAAATTTGAAAATAAGAGTTGTAGCCTGAAGAAGCATAATATGTCATAGTTGTGTTTTAATATCCTCTCCTGGCTGCAGGACTGTAAGCCACCAACCGTGCTCATACAATTTCACAGTAAGGAAAAATGACATGGTGTTAACGAGCCCTTGTCTCCTACAGGTCATGTACATTGTTTCAAAGAAAAACTTTGAAAATAAAAAAGAAATGAAGAGATAAAAAGGTATCAAGAGAGTGATATACCAATGATAAGTAAAAGCAATTGCCCTAGGAATGATGGGAGTCTCTGAACACAAAAGCACTGCAAGAGAACAAGAACCTTTGAGAGAGAGAGAGATGCAACTGGCCAGGGAGGGCAGTTAGCGTTCATTTGGTAGGTATCAGTCATGTATATTATGGAGACTCTAAATTAGTTAAATAGATAAATCAATCGATCTATCAAGTAAAAAGCCCATTTTTCTCAAACGAGATCCTAGACAATTAAATTCCCTTAAATGTACACTTTAAACATGAAAGTCATTCAATATCCACAGAGAGAGGCAGAGATCATCTCAACTAATTGTTCCCATACACTCTTTCCCAAATTTAAGTTAATTTCCTGTCTAGTGTTGATTTTAGCTTCATGCAAGTGCACACAAGAGCATGTCACTTTTCATTTAGTGGGGTTTAATAGTATTTAATAACTTCTGGCAGAAAATAAAATGGCAGACTCTATTTCTACATGCAAAATACCATTTAAATAACTAAAAAGAGGACATGAATACCCAGAGATACTGCAAAAACTGCAGAAGTTAAAACTCATAACAGTATTTTGTACATTTTGTACGTCCTTTTGCAAAACCCAAGTGAATCCAAGCACAAAGTTGTCTTCAGTGGCAGGCATACCTGACCTTCAGCTGCTGAGGCAGCAGCAGGCAGACCTGGAAAAACCAAGCACACCTGTGCGCGCTCTGGAAGTTTAAAGGCAATTGCTACTGTGTGCAGATTTCTTTAAGGCTAAACCTTCGAAATGGACAAAGATTGCATACTTGCTGTTTTATTTTCTTAACCTTGTTTTTGTGGAAACATGACATCTGGGATAGAATCACTGGTCTGCGGCAATGCAGAACACTGAGATAAAGATGTAAAGAATGGTGTTTCCACTAGTGGGTGGTCTGGAAAAGGACCTGTCAGCTCACTTGGTTCAACTCATTTTACAGGTGAGAAAACTGACGTCAAGAGAAAGTGACCTACAGGTTGTAGACCTACCTGGAATATAGCAAGTTCCTCTGATTATTTTATGATGGGGTAGATGTATGTTAATATTAAGACAACAATAATTTCCACAAAGATATTAAGCAGTATGTCCATTATAATTCTGGAAACATACATGCCAACAATTTTTTTCTGAGTCCTTTTGTCTTCTGAGTGTAGTTTTCAGGTAAATATTTATAATTGTTCAATTTTGCTTGTAGATTTCTGATTGTTAATAACAAATATGCATATAATATTTGTATAATGGAGGAAGATAGCATAATATTAGCAAAGTTTAGAATCGGTTTAAACTTGCTAACCCGATGAGGCTGCAGTATGAATTTTGGAAAAGCAATTTGCATGGTGGGTGCTTAATAAGCTTTTGCTTAGAGCCAGAATGTCCCACAGGGAGGAGAGAAGGCATGAGTGCTTTGCTACCCAAAGTGTGTGTGGTCCACTAAATAGAAGCATGGGAATTACCCAAGAGCTTACAGAAATGCAGAATTTCTGAACTCTGCTCTACCAAATCAGACTGCATTTTAACGAGGTCTCTACATGTTTCATAAACACATTACAGTTTGAGATCACTATTCCAAACTAGACCGTAAACCCTAATAGCATCAAATCACTGATTGAGTTTGAAGAGACATATGGAGGAAAGGCATGGAAAAAAGAGGGCGCAACATATAAAACTGGGGAAACATAAATGCAGTCATAGGAGATTTGGGTTATACTGCTAGCCTAGCCTAGATTATATAACTTCTTTGTTCGACAGTTTCCTTATTTGTAAGTGGGGTTAACAGTGCCTATATCTTATGACTACTTCAAGGATTACATGAAATAGAGTCTGCCATTTTATTTTCTGCCAGAAGTTATTAAATACTATTAAACCCACTAAATGAAAAGTGACATGCTCTCGTGTGCACTTGCATGAAGCTAAAATCAACACTAGACAGGAAATTAACTTAAATTTGGGAAAGAGTGTATGGGAACAATTAGTTGAGATGATCTCTGCCTCTCTCTGTGGATATTGAATGACTTTCATGTTTAAAGTGTACATTTAAGGGAATTTAATTGTCTAGGATCTTATTTGAGAAAAATGGGCTTCTTACCTGATTGATTGACTGATTTACCTGTTTAACTAATTTAGAGTCTCCATAATATACATGACTGAAACCTGCCAATTGAACACTAACTGCCCTCCCTGGTCAGTTGTCTCTCTCTCTCTCTCTCTCTCTCTCTCTCTCTCTCTCTCTCTCTCTCTCTCAAAGGTTCTTGTTCTCTTGCAGTGGTTTTGTGTTCAGAGACTTCCATCATTCCTAGGGCAATTGCTTTTGCTTATCATTGGTATATCACTCTCTTGATACCTTTTTATCTCTTCATTTCTTTTTGATTTTCAAAGTTTTTCTTTTTCAGCTTCGATTTTTAAAGACATTATATTTGTTTTTTTTCTTTCTTTCATTGGTCCTTTCCAGTTTTGTCTCAATTTCTGATATTAATTGTTTATTCTTCTTCTTGAGTTCAGTGACCCTATTTCTGAATTTTGCTAATTCTTATTCATGTTTTCCTTTCATGTCTTGTATCTTCTTAAGGTCTTTTAACTCATTTTAAAATAGTCGGTGACAGTTTCTCTTTGTTTTGTTGGCACATCTTCATAGCTTGTTCCCATAGTTTGTGAAGAATTTTGTCTGTTCCTGATTCTCATTTTTCTCTCGTAAAACCTTTGATTGAGATTTAAGCTTCACACTTTTTTGTTGCTCCAAATATGTGCACTTTCTGTTATTGTTATCTTTATTATTTTACAAGAGAGAGAAATAAACAATTTAGTTTATGTTATTTGAGGTTTTTCATTTTTTTATGTGAAATTCGTTTTTCTCATCTTTTAGATGGGGTAATTTTTTCAGGAAAGGTTTTCTAACTTCACAGTTAGATGTTAGAAGTCTCCCTCTTCTGTGCCTCAGTTTCTGGGATTTCCTGGCTGTGGTTCCCTTTTTGCATTTTTTATGTAGATCTTCTTGAGTTTTCCTCTCTCTTGTTCTGTGTTGCTCAATTCTGATTCAGTTCTTAGACGCTTCTGCTCGGCCAGGGACCCATCCAAAAGGGACTCTGGAGAGTATATTTTGAGAGTTCTGGGGGGCCTGGGCTGCTGTCGTTCTTCAGTTTTACTTAACCTGGGCCCTAGCCCTTACCCGGTTTGTGGAGAGCAAACACCTTCCCAGTTTCAGCTGCTGTTCTCAAGTTGATCCATTATTCTTTGCAGAGAACACCTATTGGCTCTTTGAGATGACTTCTGTTCTTAGTTCCAAAGGACAGCACCTTCATTGTTTGTCTTCCCACACAAACAGTGGTGCAATGCCGGTCTTGTGGCTATTGGTGTCTTTTGCAGTTTATGGAGATACCTTGAAACCTAGTTTTGTTGTAAATGTTGTCCATTTATTTTTGGTTTCACTATTTAGTTGCCATCTGTTTTTATGCAGGAATTCAAGGAGACCGAAAAATCCTGCAAGCATCTGATAACATTAGAAGAATGTAGGCTCTTTTACAAAGCATTGCAGTGCATGCATGGCTTAGGTTTAGTAAGTAGCCTTATAGGAACTAGATAGGAGCCATATTTGACTAAATTCGTCCCATTCATTGATGTGTTTTTTTTTGCTATCACTTGCATCAGTATCAAATAAGGGATTTTAATAGAGAAAAAATATCACTAACCCTTTATTGTATGGAACTTCTAAAAAAATTTTTTTTTTTTAATTTGGGGTTAAAAGGTGTTTAAGTTCTATGGGAAAATTAAAGCTGTTTATACAAAATCATAATCAGTCTAGATGAGGTGTTGGTTCGATATAGGAAGGAGGTTACGAAATATGAATTACTCAAAAAAAGAAGGAAAAGACATTTTAATTTAACCCACTATGAGCAGTTTCTCATGTTTAAACATCTAATGGGGATGGGGGCACATCTACACATTCCAACCTTGAGTGGCTGCCCTTCTAAAGTGCCAATGGATTTTTCTGCCCCCCTGGTATTTAGCTAGGTTAATAAACACCTGTACTACACTTTTATTTAACTTTTTATTAATCGTGTACCCCAATGAACAAAGTATATTGAAATCACAGAACACTTATCCTGGTAGCATTTTTCCTGAAATGCTCAACAACACCAGAGAATAAAACCCTTAGGAGGCACTTACTAAATGCTTGTTGATGGACTGACTAATACCATGGAATGATACCATCTATAGCACTCTATGGTTTGTACCAAACTGTCCCTATTATCCGATTCCTTTAATTCCTACTCAAAACAATAGTCAGTTAGACATTTTATCGATAAGGAAATGGAAGTTCAGAGAATGTCTAGGATTTGTTCAAGCTTCCTGGAAACACAAGTTTCCATGTGTTTTGCTGTTTCTACTATTCCATAGTTTCTGAATGGATGATTATTTTTTAGAGAGAATTTGCAATTCATGTCCTTTCACTCTGGCTTAGAAAACTGTGCTTTATGTGTAGGCATCCTTTTCATAAATGCGTTTCTCTCTGGTTATGTTTCCCATATGCTTATTTTATCACATTTAATGATTCTTTGTCTAATAAAGATGGCTTCTAAGAAATATATTCAGGGTTTTCTTTTTGCAAATTAATGTACTATAAAAAGCTAACGATGATTGATCACCTGACATGTGCTAACTACTCTGCTAAATTCTTTCACAGAATGTTTTATTTGATAGCCACACTAACTCTGTTACACTTTTTATGGACTAACCACTCCTGATTTTATACGTTTATTTATATAGAAGTGAAATTACTTCCCCAAGGTCACATAATTAATTAGAGAACCAGAGTTCAAAACCATGTATGAGTTCAAATTAATGTAGCTTCATTAGCAAAACAAAACAAAACAAACAAACAAAAAAAACTGACCTTACTCTCTGTGTTGGGATGCAATGTATGAAATTTACTACACTCCATATTTCCTCAAGGTCTTCTTATTAGAATATTTTTTTTTTTTTTTGGTTTGTTCCTTTTATGACTCTTGAACGTACATTTTCATTAAATAGATTTTTAAAAGTACCAACATCTTTACACTACCACAGATGCTTTTGTCATCATATCAGCTATATAAAATGTTTAAATGTAGTAAGTAGTCAAATGTTTCGTTTTTAAGTAGCAGCTCCTTTCCCCTGACAATGATTTCAAGCCCTTATTTCACAAGAGGTGCTCTTTAAGAGTACAAGTGGTGCATATTTATATCCTAGCTAGCTCTGAAACATTACTGTGTTGGTATTCTGGGAATCAGAGAACAAGCTGTTCAGAGAGGAATTTTACAGAACAACACTTGGTATTTCAGGGGATAGAACAGAATGTGAGTACGTGACTGAGTCCACTGAGTTCCAGAGGAAGGTCCATCTGAATGTGAAAAGCAAGAATCATGTAATTCAGGAAGGGATTGAGGGAAATATGATCTGCACCTCAGGGAGTATAAAGGGACAATTTTATTAGTTAGAATGTTTTCTCAGCATATCTGCTGTTTTCCCATGTGATATGTATAGAAAGATATATACTGTAATATGCATTGCCAAATACAGTGTAGTGGACAAAAAGTGCACCATGTACAGATGACATTGTAAGCAAAGTATTTCAATTAATTGATGATGAATGAGGCCAACATTCATAAATGTCCTCTTAAGAGGGTGATGAAGGAGTGAATCTAAAGAGAGTCCAGATCCTGTCTGCCAGAGTTGGAAAATAAAGGCAGATATTGTCATGGAATAGCAAAGGGTTCTTCCCCTTGGACCACACAATAGAAACCATCAGCTCCATCCAGCATAGTGCATCGAGGCAACAGTGAAGGGCCAGTGTCTGGCTAGGAAGCTGCGCATAGCAAGCACGGTACCACTGTGTAGATGGGTGTGAAAACCGCTCATTTGGAAAGGAAACTGAAACCTACTTTCTTCCTTAATTTTCTCCAGGACAAATGACTGGATAGACCCAGTGTGGTAAGGGATAGGTCAAGAGAATTGAAACACTTATTGCCATATCTTTAGAAGGGATAAGTGCTGACAGTACACGTGTCTCATCTAGGGAGAGAGGACTAGAGGGTACATAAGACTCCTTGTGTCTTTAAAATACTTCTTTATTTGGACAGCTTTAGTTAAAGAGTGTTTAATTTGATTTAATTTGATTAATTTAAGTTGACTCATAGCAGTTTAGGAAAAAGTTATAAATAAGAGTTATTGCAGAACTATAGGGTTTTAATTGTAATTCACCTTAATCTAGGACCATCAGAATCAAGGTAAGATTTAAGTAAGGAAGACATACTTCAAAATTTATGGGCTGTTGGGAGGAAAGGATGCTTCAGTGGGCTGACTTTATCAACAGTAAACTTCAGTAGGGACTCTGGTGACTTTACGTAGAGTTACTCAACATTGAATAAGATGTGGGGAACAGAGCAGGGGCAAATTGGGAGTTAATGTAAGAGTCTGACGTTTGTAGGAAGTAATATGGTTGATCCTAGAAGTTATGTGGATTTAGGAGGACCTCACAGGAGCAGTGAGATTGAGAAAGATACTAAACAGTCTTTATAAACCAAAGTCCTTAATATGGGACCATCTTTGTTGATTATTCATCCAACACCAAATTATTAATAGGACAAAAAAACATCCCGTAAGTATAAGTTTAAGGTGAAGTGACTTGTGCACTGACTTGTGCTCAAGAATTGATGTTGGGATGTAATGATATATATCAGGTAGGTGGGGTTAGCAGGTAGCAATTTTGAAGGTCTTCCCATGGTGGTCAGGTGCAGTAAGATGCTTCTGTAGATTATTTGGTCCCATATCCTCTCTAAGCTGAATTAACAGTTATCCACCTACATATTCTCCTTTAACCCACCTTCTGAATACTGATAATTCACCTTAGACAGAGCATTGAACTTGAACTATAAATAAGCAATAGCCCAGCAAACACAGCAGCTAGTGGTAATTAGAGAGCTTCATAGAGATGTGAGGTTCACTGCTGAAAAATGTGAACAACATTAATAATGTGTATGAGATGGAACCCTGGATTTTATTGCTCTGCTGTACCCTATAATCATTCAATCCTTCAACAAGTATTTAATGGAGTAAAATTTAGGGGTAGGCACTGTGACAAAGACTAGGGTACAATAATGAAAAAAAAGGAGACAATAATTACTCTCAGGGATCCACACTCTACTGAGGAATTCACACACACACATAGACTTTGTATCATACGCTGTTTCACTCTTGGAAAATTATGGGGTTCTCTGAAAGCACATGAAAAGAGCTCCTATTCCATCGTCTGGGAATTGACTGGGATGGAGGAAGAAAAGACAAAGAGAAGTGGCCTGGAGCAAATAGATCACCTCAATGCAGAGAGGTAATTTCTGCTTTGGTAGGCTGGCGAGAATCTCAAACAGTAAATGTTAAGAAAGAAGTGGTAGAGAACAATGACACAGTGGACGAAGATGCCAAACTCCTTTCTCTACTCCAAGTTATTTCAGGTGTGTGATCTGTATGTGATCTATCTGAGAGAGCAGGACAGGAATGGCATCTCCATGGAAGAGCTTTTCTAAAGGTGTGGGGTTGCACGGACAATTCTATGGGGAGATTGAAAATACAATAGAATGTATTTGCCACAGCATAGCGGGTTCCAGGTTTAAAAGTAATGGCAGAAATAATTGGGTGGAAGAAAGAATTATCAAGAATGAAGAAGCTGAGGTAATCAGAAAGAATATTTGAACCACGATACTTTTGACTAGAACCAGTAAACAAGAATAATGACAATCTGAACAATTGCAGGTTAGCTAGTAATTATAAAATTTCTAAACCCATTAGTTTCTACTCACTGTGGGCATTTTTAGCTCTCTGGAAAAATTCATTTATGCCCTGAATACACTGTGCCTCTGAGGGAGTGTCATCCTGGTGCTGGGCCACTGTGTTATAAACCTTGGAAACTGCTCAGAATTTGCACAAACTCAGTGTTTTTTATAAAGTTTCTTCTGAGACCTGGCACTTGGATGCCTAATTAACTTATCTTTAAGAGTCACTCTATATATAATAAAAATGAGAGCAATGAGAGAGAAAGAAAATTATAAGGAAGAGTAAAAAATAATTTACTTTGAAATAGGCTGTCCTAACCTGATTTTTTTCATTTCCTCCTCCATTACATTTTTGGAGAGTATTTCAAGCTTGACTTCCATATCATTTTCTTTTTTTTTAGTTCCTTCCACATTCCCCCACTCCTCCTCCCCAGAATTTCAAATAGCATCACTTGAGCATCTGTTACATGACAGACATGTGAAGCACTGTCGCTATAACCATGAATCAGCCACAATTCCTGCCATTGAAGAACGTGAAGTCTGGTGGGAAGATGTATCAACAAGGATTTCAATATAATACAGTAACTGCATTAATTCTATGAAAACACATATTTATATATCCATCCACCTACCAGACACTCAACACACATTTATTGAATCCCATCTATGTGCCAGGTACTGGTCAGACACTAAGAGTGAATAGAACAAAAACTGACCCATTTTTCAAGGACTGAGATTCTAACTAACTAGGATCTGCTCTGGTGGAGGAGAGAGTGCCTTGAGCAGTCCACACAGTAAAGGTGACAAATTACTTTAGAAGAACAGGAGGCATTGTATTGGGTGGGTAAAAAAAGAAATCATACTCAACATGGGTAACAGTGCAAAACGTGGAGACACAACAGGGTGGTGATTGTGAGGTGTGTCTAGAGTAGGCTGGTCCAGTGGGCAATTTATTAGGAGTTCTGTAAGCAAAAAATTTCATGAAAAACCAAAATTGGGAAATACTACTTAGATAAAAATTAAATAGACCTATTTACTGCAGAATTTCTTACGGCCTTTAACATGGAGAAGCAAATGTACATCCAAGAGAGGCCTATAGCTTGCATAATTAATAGATTATTTGACCAAAGATACCTTTTTTAGGGTACATTTTTTAAGACTATCCTTTTATAGAACATACCTTTGAAAATTATGGGCCAGAACAAGAGGCCAGGCCAGCGGGCAGCTACCAATGGAACTATAGGTTTATTCGCATCACATTGCAAAATGTGTTTGTACAATGCAGTTTGAACTTTACTGACTAAAGAGGTATGGAGGAGGGACACAATAGGTTTGTGTTATTATTTTTATTTGAACTAAACTAGTTTGCTTTTTAAAATGTTTAATCCTGAAACATTCAATATAAGGAAGCATACAGAAAATGATACACCAAATGTGCATGTGCCTTCATTTGAAATTTATCAGCTGTTGATATTTTGACATGTTTGCTTTAGGTCATATTTTAAAGAGCTAAATATATCAACAAATATAAATCTTCAAAACAATTTTGAGTCCAAAAAAAAAAATCAAGTTGCAGAATGTATTCTATAATACCATAAATACAGTCTAAAAATCTGCAACATTACAATATGATGTTCATGGACTCATAAATATATGTTAAAACACAAAAATATTCATGGAAATTATAAACACTGAATTAAAGCTTGTAGATTTCTCTAGAGATAATGGGAGGGAAGGGACTTTAATTGTGTCTATAAGATTTAATTCTTCAATGAAAATAAAGATACTATCTAAACAAATAAGAAATGATGCTACTTTATAAAGCTGGGTGATGACTGTCTCAGGTCCAGTTCCCTGGAAATAGAATTTGAGACAGTGATTTGTGGACACTTGAAAATAATTCTTAAAAGAAATGAGGAAAGAAGGATTGGGCAAAACAAAAAACTAAACTGCAACTCAGCTACAACAGGGCAACATCTGATCCCATAGGGACCTCTGGAGCTGGGATGATGCTTCAGAGATTTCCCAAACCCGGACAGGGGTGTGGAGCGTTAAGGCTCTTGCCTTGACTAGTCACAGATTTTAGACTGACCCTGGTTAGGAGGCGAATATTTGGCCAAGACAACTTGCTTCAGCCGAGAGCAATTCCTGGGGTGTTGCATAGCTCTGAGTCTCAGCTGTGGGGGTGGAATGTGTGATTACCTTGGCCCTGCAGGCAAATCTGTATATAGTGTATACCACAGCCTCTGCTACAATGAGGCACCTTGTGCCGTTTTATTGTCTATTCGTATGTGTGAAATATTTCATACTTTGTCAAACCTTGACATTAAAGAGAAAAAGAATAAAGGGAAAAGAAAAACGACCTTCTGATTTCCAGTAAAACTACTCCCTGAAGTATATCCTCCAACACACACACAACACAGCACAACATACGCCCCAGCTGTAATATCAAGTCACTTACTTACTATTTTATTTGCTGTTTTCTCTCTGTTTTTGGCAACTGGAGATTCTCTTCTCTCTCTCTTTCTCCCCTGGGTTTTGGGATGCCTTGTTATGTATTTTAAAAGTACAATTTATTCAGCACGTTTAGGTTTTTATTACAGGAGAACTTGAGTTGGCCTTCTTGCTGGAACGTAGCTGTTTCCCTGAAGTGTCAATTATGAAGTGATTCTAAAGAAAAATTACGTTAATCGCAATATTGGATTATAGTATTCTTTTCTTTAGTCATGTAAAGCTTTATCCTCCCGCTGCCCCAGTATAAAAAGCTTCAATTTCATTTGTGTCTTTTCATTTTACTTTTTGTTTTTATCAGTACTATAAGGTCCACACACTCACTAAATCAGGGTCAGCAAATGATGGCCCAAGGGAAAAATCTGAACACTGCCTGTCTTTGTCACACAGTGATGTACATTCATTTACATATTGTCTGTGGTAGCAGAGTTGACAGTCATGACACAAACCATATGTCCCACGAAGCCTAAAGTATTACTATCTGGTCCTTTACAGAAAATGTTTGCTAGCCCTGCTGTAAAAGCATTGACCATCTTTCCATTTTGCTTTGAGAAAATCTGTATGTAGTGGATACAGCAGTGAGTAGGGGCTAACGTTTGGCCACTTGATCCATCTTTACTGTTTTTCAAGCAGGCACTTAAAATTTACTAAAGCTACTTGTCAGGGGCAATGCTTTCTTACATCTCTGCAAGAAAAATTTTAACTGCAAGAGGCCTCTGTGGTGAAGTTTTTTCTGGTCCTAAAACATGAGTATATTCTTCTGAATCTTTCTAGTTACATATTTCTCCTTCCTTACTGATGTGAACTTGTCCATGGGTCTTATGCCAGGTTTTGATTGCATGATTACTTGAACAGGGGATATCCATGCAGCTCACCAAGGTGTTTGTCCATAAATTGGGTGGATTCATTTCCTTTATTTTTCTTCTTAGTACGGTGTGGTTTGTAAGAGTATCCTTTGATCAGACCTCAACTCAACAGCTGGTTGATGCAAACTGACATGGTGAGTTCCTAGGTGCTGAGGGAGCAGGCTGTGTGGTCAGCCCAGCTAGGGCATTTGCCTCTAACTCTGTTTTGCTTGTTGAAAAAGTCTGAGCCGGGATGATTTCTCTACATGACTTTTTCCTTGACCAGAAACACAGCGTCTCTTCTGGTCAATGGCTGCCACAACATGAGAAGACATCCCCCTCCTAGGACTGCTTCCTGCGGCTGAGGATGCTGTTTGAACTCCTGTCTGCCCCAAAGCCAGGACTCACCACTGTTACCCATCAGCATGACCAAGAGGTATTTCGAGTGCTATTCCTTCCACCTCCTCTCCCATTCAGCTCTTGCCTCTCTAAATTAAAAACCATACCCATATTCCTTGAGCATCTCCTCTATTTAGTTCCTGGTAAGTTACAGGTGTAAATTGGCCCCTGGTTAAAGTTTATCCCTCCGTTAGATCTCTGCTATGCATATAAGGGCAATGTCTGAAGTCCTAGCATGGGCAATACATCCAGTGATGACATAAAATTTTTCCTTTAACTCTAAGTGGCATTTAATAGGAGAAAGTAAGGGGGAATGTGGTTAGATGTTTATTTATTTTTTATGCTATAACATAGATTTTAATTGGGAAATTTTCCCCAATATCTGCCATGTAAGCCCAATAATCTTCAAAGCATCATCTCAAATGGGAACACAAAATTGAACACTCACTATTTACACTTTGCTAAAGGAAATACAATAACAAAAGAGAAGAAGGAAAGAAAATAGACCTTTAGATCTTTCTCTAATTTCTGCTGATAATACAACGTGGCCCCTTTTTGATAACCAGTTTGTGGGCTAATCGTTTAAGTGTATGACGGACTGAAGAAATAAATAGAAAATACATTTTCTTGGGATTCAGCAGTACCCTTAGCTATTTTAGCAATTCATGTTTTTATTTTGTGTTCTCTTAATTTCTTGGTGTCACATATAACTCGTTCATGCTCCTTTATATTGATTTTAATAAATTATGAGTAACATAAAATATTTATAGTATAAACATTTCATTCTCCATAGTCTCAATATTTAGACGTTTGTTCTTGCTTAGACACAGTCCTTATTTTCCATTTAGTAGATAGAGGTGATGCAATGAGTATTCACTTATGAAAGCAAAACATCCACACACAGGCAAACCATCACTGACTAACCAACAAAGATATTCAGACCCACCAGATGTGCATCTGAAAACTGATTGGACACATTATTTTAGTTTTCTTTTTTTTTTTTTAATTAAATTTATTGGGGTGACAATTGTTAGTAAAATTACATAGATTTCAGGTGTACAATTCTGTATTACATCATCTATAAATCCCATTGTGTGTTCATCACCCAGAGTCAGTTCTCCTTCCATCACCATATATTCGATCCCCCTTACCCTCATTTCCCATCCCCCACCCCCCGCCCCCCTTACCCTCTGGCAACCACTAAACTATTGTCTGTGTCTATGAGTTTCTGTTTCTCATTTGTTTGTCTTGTTCTTTTGTTGTTTTTGGTTTATATACCACATATCAGTGAAATCACATGGTTCTCTGCTTTTTCTGTCTGACTTGTTTCGCTCAGCATTACTCTCTCAAGATCCATCCATGTTGTCACAAATGTTCCTATATCATCTTTTCTTACTGCGAATAGTATTCCATTGTGTATATATACCACAACTTCTTTATCCATTCATCTATCGAAGGACATTTTGGTTGTTTC
The DNA here is from genome assembly GCF_036562045.2 of Rhinolophus sinicus. NCBI lineage: Eukaryota > Metazoa > Chordata > Mammalia > Chiroptera > Rhinolophidae > Rhinolophus > Rhinolophus sinicus. The sequence continues at coordinate 58,257,849 of NC_133757.1, forward strand.
CATGTCTTGGCCACCGTAAACAAAGCTGCAATGAACATTGGAGCACACGTGTCTTTATCTCTAAATGTTTTCAGATTTTTGGGTAGATACCCAGGAGAGGGATTGCTGGGTCATATGGCAATTCTATTCGTAATTCTTTGAGGAACCTCCACACTGCCTTCCATAACGGCTGCACCAGTCTGCATTCCACCAACAGTGTATGAGGGTTCCTTTTTCTCCACAGCCTCTCCAACATTTGTTACTATTTGTCTTGTTGATGATAGCCATTCTGACTGGGGTGAGGTGATATCTCATTGTGGTTTTGATTTGCATTTCTCTGATGATTAGTGATGTTGAGCATTTTTTCATATGTCTATTTGCCATTTGTATGTCCTCTTTGGAGAAATGTCTCTTCAAGTCCTCTGCCCATTTTTCAATTGGGTTGTTTGTTTTTTTGTTGTTGAGTTGCATGAGTTCCTTGTATATTCTGGATACTAGCCCCTTATCGGAGGCACTGTTTGCAAAAATCTTCTCCCATTCAGTTGGTGGCCTCTTTATTTTGTCAATGGTTTCTTTTGCTGTGCAGAAGCTTTTAAGTTTCATATAGTCCCATTCGTTTATTTTAGCTTTTACTTCCATTGCCTTTGGAGTCAAGTTCATAAAATGCTCTTTGAACCCAAGGTCCATAAGTTTAGTACCTATGTTTTCTTCTATGCAGTTTATTGTGTCAGGTCTTATGCTTAAGTCTTTGATCCATTTTGAATTAACTTTGGTACATGGTGACAAATAGCAGTCCAGTTTCATTCTTTTGCACGTGGCTATCCAATTCTCCCAGCACCATTTATTGAAGAGGCTGTCTTTGCTCCATTGTATGTTTTAGCTTCTTTGTCAAAAATTATCTGTCCATATTTATGTGGTTTTATTTCTGGGTTCTCAATTCTATTCCATTGGTCTATGTGTCTGTTTTTCTGCCAATACCATGCTGTTTTGATTATTGTAGCCCTGTAGTACAAGCCAAAGTCAGGAAGTGTGATACCTCCATTATTGTTCTTTTTCTTAAGATTGCTTTGGCTATTCGGGGTCTTTTGTGGTTCCAAACAAATCTGATGATTTTTGTTCTATTTCTTTAAAATATGCCATTGGGATTTTGATGGGGATTGCATTGAATCTGTATATTGCTTTGGGTAATATGGCCATTTTAACTATGTTGATTCTTCCAATCCATGAGCACGGAATGTCTTTCCATTTCTTTGTGTCTTCTTCAATTTCTTTCAAAAATGTCTTATAGTTTTCAGCATATAGGTCTTTCACATCCTTGGTTAAGTTTATTCCTAGGTATTTTATTCTTTTTGCTGCAATTGCAAAAGGAATTGTTTTTTGTATTTCTTTTCTGAGATTTCATTGTTAGTATATAGGAAGGCAATGGACTTTTGTGCGTTGATTTTGTAGCCAGCAACTTTACTGTATTCGTTGATTGTTTCTAATAGCTTTTTGGTGGAGTCTTTAGGGTTTTCTATATATAGCATCATGTCATCTGCAAAGAGTGATAATTTAACTTCTTCATTCCCAATTTGGATGCCTTTTATTTCTTTCTCTTGCCTGATTGCTCTGGCAAGGACTTCCAACACTATGTTGAAAAGCAGAGGTGATAGGGGACATCCCTGTCGTGTTCCTGAACGTAGAGCAAAGGGCTTCAGTTTTCTCCATTAATTATGAGATTAGCAGAGGGCTTGTCATATATGGCCTTTATTATGTTAAGGTATTTTCCTTCTATACCCATTTTATTAAGTGTTTTAATCATAAATGGATGTTGTATCTTGTCAAATGCTTTTTCTGCATCAATTGATATAATCATATGATTTTTGTCCTTTATTTTGTTTATGTGATGTATCACATTGATGGATTTGTATGTTGAACCATCCTTGTGCCCCGGGATGAACCCCACTTGGTCGTGATGAATAATCTTTTTAATGCATTGTTGTATTCGATTTGCTAGAATTTTATTTAGGATTTTTGCATCGGTATTCATCAGAGATATTGGTCTGTAGTTTTCTTTTTTGTGCTGTCCTTACCAGGTTTTGGTATCAGGGTAATGTTGGCCTCATAAAATGAGTTAGGGAGTACTGTCTCTTCTTCAATTTTTGGAAGAGTTTGTGCAGAATTGGTATTAGATCCTCTTTGAAGGTTTGGTAGAATTCACTAGTGAAGCCATCTGGTCCCGGACTTTTGCTTTTGGGAAGGTTTTGGATGACTGATTCAATTTAGTTACTGGTGATCGGTCTGTTTAGATTTTCCAGTTCTTCATGGTTCAGCCTTGGAAGGCTATATGTTTCTAAGAACTTGTCCATTTCTTCTAGGTTGTTGAATTTGGTGGCATATAGTCCTTCATAGTATTCTTGGATGATCCTTTGTATTTCTGTGGTGTCCGTGATAACTTCCCCTTTTACGTTTCTGATTTTGTTAATCAGTGTCTTCTCTCTTTTATCTTAGTAAGTCTAGCCAAGGGTTTGTCAATTTTGTTAATCTTTTCAAAGAACCAGCTCTTTGTCACATTAATTTTTTCTATTGTCTTTTTGTTCTCTATTTCATTTAGTTCTGCTCTAATTTTTGTTATTTCCTTTCTTCTGCTGACCTTGGGTTTTACTTGTTCTTCTTTTTCTAGTTCTTTAAGGTGTAACATGAGGTTATTTATTTGGGAGTTTTCTTGTTTCTTGAGATAGGCCTGTAATGAGATAAATTTCCCTCTTAAAACTGCTTTCGCTGCATCCCAAAAATTTTGGTAGGATGTATTTTCATTGTCATTTGTTTCTATGTATCTTTTGATCTCTCCTCTAATTTCTTCTTTGACCCAGTCCTTCTTTAAAAGTATGTTGTTTAATCTCCATGTATTTGTGTTTTTCCGCTTTCTTTTTACAGTTGATATCCAATTTCAAAGCCTTGTGATCAGAGAATATGCATGGTATGATTTCAATCTTCTTAAATTTGTTGAGACTGATTTTATGTCCCAATATATGGTCTATCCTTGAGAATGTTCCATGTACACTAGAAAAGAATGTATAGTCTGATGTTTTAGGATGAAGTGCTCTATAAATGTCAATTATGTCCATTTCATCTAATGTGTCATTTAGGGCTACTATTTCGTTATTTATTTTCTGTTTGGATGATCTATCCATAGCTGTCAATGATGTATTTAAGTCCCCTAGTATAATTGTGTTTTGGTCAATTTCTCCCTTTAGTTCTGTTAGTAGTTGCTTGGTGTATTTCGGTGCTCCCTGATTGGGGGCATAAATATTGATGACTGTTATGTCTTCTTGTTGTACAGTCCCCTTCACCATTATGAAATGTCCATCTTTGTCTCTTGTTATCTTTTTCACCTTGAAGTCTGTTTCATCTGATATCATTATGGCTACACCTGATTTTCTCTGGGTACCATTTGCTTGGAGTGTCAATTTCCACCCTTTCACTTTGAGTCTATGCTTGTCCTTGTAGCTGAGATGTGTCTCTTGGAGACAGCATATGGTTGGGTTTAGTTTTTTGATCCAATCTGCTACTCTGTGCCTTTTTATTGGTGAGTTCAGTCCATTTACATTTAGGGTGATTATTGATATGTGAGGATTTCCTGTCATTCTATCTTTAGTTTTCTGGTAAGGCTGTGTCTCCATTGTTTCTTTGCCTTTTGTTGTTGTCTATTATTTCTGTGTGGTGGTATTCTATGATGTTTCCTCTGTTTCTTCTTTTATTTCAGTATATATTTCAGTTCTGGATTTATTTTGAGTGGTTACCCTTAAGTTTATGTAAAAGAAAGTTTGATATTTAGAGTATTCCATTTTCTTCAGCACGCTTACTTTCTCCATTCCCATATTCCGTTCAGGCCTTTACTCTCCCCTTTTTGAGTTTTGGTTGCCACAAATTGTCCCTGTTGATGGTGGTCGAATAGCCTCCTTTAGTATTTCTTGTAGTGCAGGTCGTGTATTAGAAAATTCCCTCAGCTTCTGTATGTCTGGAAAGGTCTTTATTCCTCCTTCATATCTAAAGGATATTTTTGCTGGATATATTATTCTTGGCTCATGATTTCTCTCTTTCAATAGTTTGAATATTTGGTTCCACTCCCTCCTGGCTTGTAGAGTTTCTGCTGAAAAATCTGATGATAATCTAATGGGCTTTCCTTTGTAAGTTACTGCCTTCTTTTCCCTGGCTGCCTTGAGGATTCTTTCTTTGTCGTTAATTTTAGACAGCTTCAATACAATGTGCCTTGGAGAAGGCCTGTTGGGATTGAGGTAACTAGGTGTTCTATTTGCTTCTTGGATTCGAGGGTCCAGTTCTGTCCACAAATTTGGGAAGTTCTCATCGACAATTTGTTTGAATATATTCTCTGTTCCCTTGTCTCTTTCTTCTCCTTCTGGTATGCCCATTATTCTTATATTGCTCTTTCTGATGGAGTCAGAAAGTTCTTGTAAACTTCTTTCATTTCTTTTAAGTCTCAAGTCTCTTTCTTCTTCTATCTGTGTCATTTCCAGGTTTCTATCTTCGATGTCACTGATTCTTTCCTCCATCTGGTCAACTCTACTACCTAAGCTGGTTATTTCATTCTTAATTTCTTCTATTGAGTTCTTAATCTCCAGAAATTCTATTTGGTTCTTTTTTAAAATTTCAATCTCTTTCGTAAAATGCTCATGCTGTTCTTTGATTGAGTTTCTGAGCTCATTTAACTGCCTATCTGTGTTTTCTTGTATCTCGTTGAGTTTTTTCAGAACTGCAATCTTGAATTCTCTGTCATTTAAGTCACATATTTCTGTATCTTTAAGTGCCTTCTCTGGAGATTTTTCACTTTCTTTCTGAGCTATCTTGTTGCCTTCGTTATTCATGGCGATTACTGGTTTACTATTTCTCTTCCTAGACATCTACAGGAGTGACTTCTGCAACAGGTTGATAGAAAGCAGTCTTTCTTTTGTTTGCCAGTACTTGTTGGTAGAATGTTTTATTATTTCTCCAACTGCAATTTATTTTTCTTCTCCCACACAGTAGTGCTGTTTTCTCTGCACTTTTCCTGCTTCTCACACAATGGGGGGATTCCCTGGGAGACGGGCTTCTCCTCTGTTAATAGTTCGTCTAGGTCACAGGGCACAGTGTCCCGGTGGGTATGCGGAGAGCTTTTGATGTTCCAAAGCTCTTCCAGCTCCTGATTCAGAGCCCGTATATTTCAGCAGTTCTGTTTACTCCTGCAGGGATCCGCCCAGATAGGTGGGGCCAGAGGCAGGGTGAGCTGTGAGAGGTGGCCCAGAGCAATGGCGACGACCACCACCACAGCCGGTCCTGCTTCCACAGCTCCCTCCCCTTTGCTGGAACTAGTTGGGCTGTGAATTTGTGTTTGCGGTCCACAGTTCTCAAAACAGCAAATTTTCTGTTGTTTTGATCTGACACTGCTACTGTTTCGCTTCTAGCACCGGGCAGGTGGGGGCGGGCGAACTCTGGGAGGGGAGGGAGGGGGCGGCTAGTCTCAGTGCCTAAGGCTCCGTTCTCTGCTCGGCAGTGCGGGCTTAAACCACCGTTTTCAGCCTTTTTCCCTCAGTCTTTTCTCCGAGGTCTCTGCCGTGAGCATTGGGTTCAGCTGTGTTACATGCTGTCCCCTGAGCCCTGTGGAGCCCTGGCGGAGCCCTAGCAGTCCGAGTTCTTCCCTCTCCCACAGCTGCGGTAGTTCCGGGAAGCAGCAAGCTCGGAGCACTGAGCTAGGTCTGCGTCCTGCGCCCGAGGCTCCGTCTCCACGCACTTCTCCCTTCCCTCCTCCCCCCACTCACCGAATCTCCCACCTGTAGGTGATTTCGGTAGTGGGCCTCTTCGTCTTGCCTGTCTGCTGTGCAGGGACTCCTTTGTGGAGTTTTTGTTGTTCGATTCTTTGTAAATTCCAGGGGAGCTTTACAGAGGCTCACCTCACACCGCCATTTTTTCGGAAGTCCTACATTATTTTAGTTTTGAGGTAAAATTTTTGGACACATTATTTTAGTTTTGAGGTAAAATTTTAAAGTGATAGTATTGATGATGGCTAGAAAACTTCAAATTCTACTTCTTAAGCATTTGCTGTGAGCCAGCACCACACTAGATGTGCTGCATATATTTTAAGCTATCTTTAACTTACCTTGCTCGATAATGTTTGTCTTCCCTACTTTCAGAGAAAAGAATTAAGATTTAGAGAGCTTTTATGACTTATCCAAGGTCACTTACCAGAAAATGGAAGAATTGAAATTTAAATCAAGGTCTGCCATACTCCAAATCCCAAACTCTTTACTACGGAACATGCTTTTACTCAATTAAAATAGGCTTAAATTTACCACAGAGAGATTCCCTTCCAGCTTTTCAGGCATCAACTCCTCTATGAAGACCAAGAAACCTACAGTTTTTCTTCATTGCAATCACTGTGAGACATCAACAGTGTCCAACCTGGCCATTTAAGAATGTTCTTATCTCAGATATGAGTCACATTTTCTTTTATTGACATTCATTTTGTCTCTGTTTCCCCCATTTATCAAAAACTTTCAGAATTTCATACTGTACAATGCCCTGTAAGTGCCATTTGACTTTAAAACTTCTAATTACCCTTCAGATGGCATTCATCTGCAGGCATGGCCTTTTGCTTACAAAGAATATCAGGCAAGAGTTGGACACCCCCATTAACCTAGGATCTCAGTTTTGATTTTTTATTTAATATTTGTTAAAAGATACTTAGATAGACCAAACTTCAGTGTCAATAGGCACATTTGAACACTGCCCTCCTGAAAAGTAGCTCATTTTTTCAGGACTTTGTCACTGCAATTTATAAATGCCACTTTGCTCAGCATTCTCAGGCATGGAGCAGTATGGATAGGGAAGGTCACTCTATCGAGGGATGGGGAATGGAGAGCGTCTTTCATCTAACAATAGGATCAAAAGATGAACAGGTGGGGAGGAACAAATCTTTATGACAACCCATAGAGCTGGATAAAACCTGACTAATAAAACAACTTAGTGGGCACTGGACACTTTGGAGCCCTCCATGGGCAAATGACAGAACTGCTAATGTAAGGGTGAAACTTAAGAAATCAATAACCTAGCCTATAGCTTGATTCACCTCATAGTTTGCTATTTAGCTGTTTTCTCTTTGTTTCTCTCCCTCATTACATCATTTAACCGCTCTGCTTTCCAAAGGCTACATGTATACCTTGTTAACCAAGCTAATCGGCAGAACACTAACTTGCAAGAAACTGAGTCAGCCCTGACACACCCGCAATCAGGCTGCAATTCTGTACTGTGATTTTCTGTCAGATGACATGAGTCACCCATAAGACAGGGTTCGAGATAACCAGAACAAACAGAACCCCAGAAGATGTTCTCCCGGACGAGTCCCATGACTTACTTCCCTTTTCCTTTGTTCTGCTTCTTCTTGTGTACCTATAGAACCTTCTCACTCTTCTAGGAATAGGGAAATGACCTTTGGACAGGAGTTGCCATCCTCCCAGAATGCCAGCATTCTGAATAAACCTGCTTTTCTTCCCACCAACCTTCTCTCTTGATTTTTGACTTTTTCAAGCAGCAGGCAGCCAGACCTTAGCACGGTAACACTAAGAGCATGAGCTTCCTTGAGAACTTTGAAATCTGTGTAGTGCTCAGCACAGCTGAGAAGCAGAATGACCTTGTGCTTTTGACCAATCTGTTTTGCAGTGTTTACATTGTTAATTTCTTAAGACCCATTCATTATGCATTCTAATGAAAGATTCACATTTTAAGGGATGAAAATCTAACCAATAAGTGTGGATGGCTACATTTTTCTTTTCTTTTTGATCAGGTTTATTGTGTTATAATTTACGTAATAAAATTTACCTTCGTGTACAATTTTAATTTGATAAGTTTTGACAAACATATACACTCATATAAACATCACCACCACCACCACAGTAAAAATATTAGAATACAGATTTCCTCTGCTACCCGAAAGCAGAGTTTCTATAAAAACTTTTGTAAGCCAAAATGGTGTAAAGCAAAGAAGCAATCACTATTTATTTATATGAAAAACATTTTTGAGCTTCACAGACACAAAATTCCATGCACACAATGTCTTTCATTCACCATGATCAAAACACTTAATTACATTCCGTTTTATGCTAAGTGGAGCATCCTTGCAAGCTCTCATAGGCCTTTCTGATACCTTAGGGTACATCTTGCTAATGAATGCATAAACTAAATTGAGACAAAGCACAGATGCTCACAGACACAGCTCAAAGCCATGGTGGCTTGGTGATGAGCTTCTGAGTGTAGTTCCTAAAGAAGGAGCGTGGCGGCGCCACTCTTGCTGCTCTGGGTGCTGCTGCCTCTATAATGGCAGCTGCAAAACAAACATTGAACCCTGTTTTTGCTTTTCAACTTTTGTCGTAAAAGTGAAAATCCTCTTTAGATTTCTTTTGGTTAGCAAAACAGGTACTATTGTAAGTCTTTCATAAAAGCAAAGTTTGTCTAATGCGAACTTTCAAAATGCACGGTTATACCTAATATCTCCAACAACCCCCAAAGTTGCCTCCTCTCTTTTTCAGTCAATCCCGTTCCCCAACCTCTGGTTCATTGCATTCATTGTTCTGATATCTCTTCCAATAGTTTGATCTTTTCCAGAATGCTATTTAAACGGACGCATATAATATGTACTCTTTATGTAAGGCGTTTGAGATTCACCCAAGTTTATACATATATTAGTAGTTCATTATTTTTATTGCTAAGCAGTATTTCATTATATTGTTGTACCACCATTTGTTTATCCATTAATCCACTGATGGATATTGGAAGTGTTTACTGTTCTGGGGCTGTTATGAATAAAGTTACTATAAACAGTCCATTACAGGTTTTGCGTGGTTATATATTTTCATATTTGTAGAAGGTACATTGTTGGGTAATATACTTATCTTCATAAGAAACTGTAAACTGTCTTCCAAAGTTGTTGTGCTATTTTGCATTTTCATCAGGTATGTATAAGAATCCTAGTTGCTCCACATTCTTGCCAACATTTGGTATTGTCAGGTTTTTGTGTCTCCCCCCCCCTCCCAGTTTTAGCCATTCTATTAGGCATGCATACATCTCCTTGTGGTTTTAGTTTCTATAAAGTAGCATGACACCTAAATGCAATGTTGTATGGTAGGTTGGGTTCTAGGACAACAACAACAAGGGACATGATTTAAAGATCTAGTGAAATCTGAATAAAGTCTGTAGTTGAGTAACAGTATTCTACCAATGTTAATTTCTCAGTTTTGATAAATGGTTAGGAAAGTTATTAACATGTTTACATAAACTAGGTGAGTTGTAATGAGAACTTTCTATCCTATTTTTGTAACTCTTCTGTAAATTTAAAATTATATCAAAACAAAGAGTCAAAAAATATCATACACTGAGGAGGTAGAGATTAGTAACAATTTTAATGACAAATGCTATACACGTGGTGGTCCCTGTGATAGCCCTATTTAATTCACCATTCTGACCCCTTCAAAAACGAGATGGATTGTATCAGCTGGCGATGCACTGCTCAGAACACAATCAAATAGTAGCCTCGATTGCAGTGACTTTGCCGGAGTGGTACCTGTGCTAGAGCTAATGAATACAGTTACAGGGGCATGACCAGCAAACATGTCAAATTTCCAGCCATTTGAGGATGGAGAATTAGAAGCAATTCACATGAATGTGGGATGGGAACAGTATACATTACAGTCTTGTCCTAAGTGTATATTAACTCTCTGTCATAATACAGGGGGACCTAGATCATCTGGACACTATACAGAACATCCCATGGGTCGACTTAATTGATGGCATCATATTAACCAGACGGGATGCACACAAAGTGCTAAGTACACTGGAGAACTTTCTGTGTCTCCTGTGCTCCAGAGGGTCCAAGATAAACTAGAGACATTCAGGGTATGTGCTACATCAGTGAAATTTTTAGAGGTACAGAAGTTTGAGGCATGTCATTATATCCTTTCCTTAGTAAAAGACATATTATTTCCTCTTAGCTCTCCCACCACTGAGAAAGAAGCACAAGGCTTGCAAAGCTTCCCAGCTGGAGTAGGGCCCACTCCAACTATTCCACTCGGCCCATTTTATTTAGGAGGTTCACATTACCTAGAATATTCCCTTCTGACAGTAAATGTGCCATATGGCATTTGTTAAATCCCCAACAGAAACATCACAATTAGAGCCCAGGGGCTCTGTATCGCATTCCTGCCTTGCAGTGGAGAACTATACACCACTTCACAAACAGCTGCTGGTCTGCTACTGCACCCCAATAAAGTGATCATGGACATCATTTGACCACGTGACCATAGCTATGTCCTGTTGAACTCAGGAGGTCATAAGTTGCACTAGTTCCACAACAATTCATTTTAATATGAAAGTGTTCCATCCAGGTAACATATGATGGTATAGCTGCATGAGCAGATAGCCCAGACCTCGATATCTTTACTAAAGCTGTACTTGTGCCTCTCCTTCAGCTCATACCTATGACCACATGAGGAAATTCCTTTTGACTAGCTGATAGAGGAAGAAACAGTCCAAGCTTCAGACATCTGGTTATCCGCTTTCTGTGGAAAGGGAGATGTGGTCCAGGATAAGAATGCAAATGGACTAATGAGCAATGGTAGATGACTAGTTGGATTTCTACGGGTCTAGAAGGAGAAAGTTGGAAGATTGAGGACATAGAGACCTGGGAAAGAGGGACATGGACACACCAATGGAAGTGGTCACAGTGTTTGAAGCTTTGTATTGTATATCAATACCTACCACAAAAAGTGCTCAATGGAATAAATACTGAACTACCAAATAGTCAGAGCAACTCGGAATTTTGGTATCAGTCAGCCCTTATTACCCACCACCCCATTTCTAATACAATGAGCTTATGAATGGGGTAGTCATTGAGTCACAGGTGGAAGCTACATGGCCCCAATAGTATGTGTCCCCAGTCACTAAGACTGATCTAACTACTGTTTCTGCTAAATGTTTAACCCCCTACAACATAACCCCCCCCCCCATAGCCTACTAAGATATCATCTACCCACAAGACTTTTTGGTGGCACATTTATGACACTGAATCCCTCCTACCTTTGAAGGCAGCAAATCATCTTGACTGGAATCAGTACATATGGATTTTTCTTTCTTGCCCGCAGGACCTCAGTTAACACATTATCTAAAGATATTCAGAATGTCTGATGCAGCAACACAGAATCCCGCATAATAACACAACAGACTGAGAGATCAACTTCACACCAAAGAAAATATGACACATGACCAGAGGTGTCACACTACATATAACACTACCCAGAAGCTGCTGCCCTGACCCAGCTGGCATACCAGCTTGGGGATGGAAGCATGTGAGGTCTCCAATAAGTAGAAGAGGTGAATCCAGGAACTAAGAGGACAGGGATAGGAGTAACCTTCATTGCTCTCACTTGCAATAGCTCATGTAGAAAATTTGCATTTCCATTCTCCATTGCCTTAGACTCTGAGTTTCTACAGCTTCTAGTTCTAAAAGGGGTAAAACTTCCACCAGGGGACATAGAGTCCCATTCAACTTTATTTTCAGGCTTCCACCCACTCACTTCAGGTTCTTTGTGCCAAGAGACTAGAGGCAAAGGAAGGAGTCAACATTACATCAGGGCTAATTCACCCTGGCATCAGGAGGTGGTGGGGCTTATGGGGACAGGAATAAATAAATTTGGCACATAGATGATCCCCTTGGGAGTCATTTGATACTTCATTAGCCAGTGTTGATGGTAAATAGACAAGCATAGCAGCCATGCATGAAAAGAGTTTTCAGTTATGAAAACAAGGTTCACCCCATCAGTTATGCCCTCTAGACCAGCAGAGGTGTTAGCCAAGCATAATGAGACTATACAAGGGATTTCAAAAGAGTCAGGAATGAAGATGATGAACATAATATGTGACTTCAAGTTCTATTAACTAATCTTCATCTTCTAAGCAATCCAAGGAAAAGAGACTGCTTGGAATTCAGAGGAATCTTTCTTAAAAGGGATAAACTTACTCTACAAAGCAAGTGAATCTGGGTAATAAATGGTTTAGTCTATAGTGTACGTCATGCGGCATTGTCCAAATCTCCCCTTTCATGACTGAAACACTCACTGCCCTAGCTTCTGAAATTATTGCCTGCTAATAATGGCTCACAGGTGAGTACCTTTCTGGACATTACTTTCTGCTGAAGGAAGCTACCTTGCCCAAGGATACACTCAGAATTGTGCTGGTAAACTGATGCTTTAAAAGAAAAAACATGAAATAAATATTCCCATGATCACTGATTTCAAGGTTTCGATAGTTTAATAACCAGTTTTCAAAATTCTTGAATATTTAGCACTTGACTCTCTTGAGGCAGTACACACAGATTCCATCACTCCACTGGCTTGCAGGGTTACACTCCCCTCTTTGGAGGCAGCCTGCATCCAATGACTACTCAATGACAAGGCATTGGAACAAATATGAATGTCAAGTCTAGCTCCAGAATGCTTCTGTTCTACTGTTTCACAGTTTAACCTCTCCTTCTACCCAATCTTGTTTCCTTCCCTTTTATAGTCACTTTCATGGAAAATCTCTGCTAAATTTCATGAACGTAAATCACGTTAGTGTCTGGTTTCAAGGAACTTCGGTCATGTAGAAACACTAAAAATATATTCATTCTCTTCCCTCATTAAACATTTTTATTCCTAAAGTAAAATTTATGTTCTAGGAAACAAAAGGTGAACGATTATAATATATTTTCCACATGCTTAAAGTACAAAATAGAAGATGATGAATTAGAAAAGCAACAGACAAAAGGGTAATGAAAAGAAATTCCAAGATCCAGGTTAGCGGTGCAAATGCGCCATGCTCTTGTGGTAGACACACTCACTGTTTAAGACTCAGAAAGTTACTCTGATAAGATTACATTTCCCTTTCAATGTAGGCTTATATACAAAGATATTTAAATATGCCTTGAGCCCACTTTTTTTTAAAATATAAGCATCATCATCTAAAATGAAATTTGTGACCTGGCCATAATGTTTATTTCACAACAATATAAGAAATAGTTTTATAGAATTTTTGTTCTGAATTTCCAAAGCGATCAAACAAAAAATAAATAATTTCCCTGCATTCTGCTCCCACCAACAAGAATCTAATTTTGCCAGCACAGTACGAAATGCAAGATTGTTAAGTCTTTTTGAAGCATTTGACTGGCAGATAAGGATGGAAATTGTCACATGCCTGATGGCTAAGCTCAGATTTCAGCTGTACAGTATTTCTAAATGTGACATTAATAATTTCTGAGGAACATAGATTTTCTACCCATCTGTTTTTAATAGATACCTTTTAACTTCTCATTGCTTAAAAAAATTCCCAGGATGTTATACCTAGAAAAAAAACATACGATTGAATAGAAAGTTCTCAACAGTCAGATACACACAATAATAATGAACACGAATAATACTAAAAGTGAAACCTAAACCTTCCATACTGTCCTTAATATGCCTCTTCTACAGCAATATTTCCTGCATATAATTACAAGAGTATAGATGCATATTTTGATAAGATTATTTTACTGACCTTGGAAAACAGGTTTTCGAATGCACCAAATTAAAGAAATAAAAAGATAGTTACAAAGAACAAAATCAACCTAATTTGAAAATAATTCTGAAAATTTTACCCACTTCACAATGCTCATCTGGACATCTCAGATTCTGACCTGTTTATGAGAATGGAAACCTAAAACTATGGTAGGTAGAGTATAAAGAAGAAGGAAAATAATACCAGTTGTGACTGCATTATTACAGACACTATATTATACATATTACAGATGTTATCTCATTAATATTCATCCACATCACTGTAAGCTGTTCTAGCTCCATCTGATAGATTGGGAAAATAAATGCCAGTAATTTGCCATAGTCATATAGCTGTATCTTCTCCCCCTGCATCTCATACTTAAACACCAACAGGACTTAGGCAACTGACAACATGACTTCTCTACCTTCCCTCAATTTCCAGGAGATGTCCCTAAACCAACGGCTTTAAACACCATTTTATTAGTTATCTGTTGCTGCCTAACAAATTACCCCCAAATTAGCAGCTTAAAGCAGCAAACATTTATTATTTCACACGGTTTCTGGGAGTCAAGACTTCATCAGTGGCTTAGGTGGATGGTCTTGATTCAAGGTCTCATGAAGTTGCAGTCTAGCTGTCAGCTAATATGGAGGATCTGTTTCCAAGATGGCTTTCTCATGTGGTTATTGGAAATAGGCTTCAGCTTCTTCCTGGGTGATGGAAGAAAGCTTCAGTTCCTCTTGACAATGGTCACTCCACAGTGCTGCCCCAGTGTCCTCACAATATGACACCTGATTTCCCCAGAGCAAGTATTCCAAGAGAAGTAGGCAGACGCCATGACATCATGTAACATAGCCACAGACATGACATACCATCACTGCCATTTTTTTGTTCACACAGACCAGTCTCAATTTAAGGTGGTGAGATGTCTAAACAAAGATATGAAGACCAAGAGTCAGAGATCAGGCCCAGGTAAAAATGAAGTTCTTTGAATTTAAATCCTTAAGTACATCTTCTCAAGTTTAATTTTTCTCTAAATCGGAAGACATGTGAAACTAAAGAGATAAGTCATCTCTCCCACAAATTAGACAAAGGACATACTTCCATACCTTTTTGAAATAAGCTCTACTCTACCTTGGGTGGATGCTGGGCCAACTGAGGAATGGTGCTCTTAAGCTTCATAGAAGCTCTATTATTTGATTAAGGATGGCTGTGAGCTACACCGTTATAGCCTTCAGAGCACCTGCTGTCTGACAGAATGATATTCTGAGGCACCACTTTTGATTTTTCTGAGGTCTTAACACAGGATTTGACTGTCACACCCTAGGCTTTATCTTTAGTGCATTTTCCTAGCAGTTCCCTGGATTTGATAATTTTTTAGTAGCCATTTCTTAATTTTAGCATTATTTTACCACAAGAGAACCTGAGAATTTTCAGAATTATTAAGTCCCAGCTCCTTCATTTTAACAGTCCTTCTTTGAGTTTTTCTCTCTCTCATTTCACACTTTACTATGAGCACAAGATAAAAACAAGTAGTACCTCTAACACTCTGGCTGAAAAGCTTCTTAGCTAGATAACCCAATTCATTATGTACATTTTCAACTTTCCTGGTTAATACCGGGAATGGTGTTGCTAAACATTCTGCCACTACATGAAAGTATCTCCTTTGCGCCAGTTTCCAAGATGGTTTTCTTTACTTTTATCAATCACAGCCTCCTCAAGAACCATGATGCTTCTATAAAATTTCCCCAAAGATTTTTAAGCTTTCACTAACACCCCCATCAAAGTCCTCTCCCTTCCACTGACTGAGTTGTTCCTAAACCACTGCCATATTTTAAGGTATTTGTTAATACTTAAACATGTCTGGCACCAAAATCTCTGTTAGTTATCAATTGCTGCCTAACAAATTACCCTAAATTTTTGCAGCTTGAAAAAAAATATTATGTTGCATATTTTCTGAGGGTTAGGAATCCAGGGACAACTTCACTGGATGGTTTTAATCAGGCTCTCTCAGGAGGTTGTACTCAAGCTCTTGACTACAGTTGAGGTCATTTGAGGGCTTGGCTAGGACCAAACTGGCTCCCAAGATGGCTCACTTATGTGGCAGAAGGCCCTCACTAGGTTGTCGAGTATCCTCATAACATGGCAGCTGGCTTCCCCAAAACAAAGTGACCCAAGATTGGGCAAGGAAGAAGCTATATATCTTTCATAACTGTGAGTGTTAATTTTATGTGTCAACTTGGCTGGGCTGCCGGGTCCAGATATTTAATCAATAATTATATTGGTGTGTGTGTGTGTGTGTGTGTGTGTGTTTGGATGAGATTAACATTTAAATTGGTGGACTTTGAATAAACAGATTACTCTCCATAATGTGGATGAGCCTAATCCAATCAGTTGAAGGCCTGCATTTAACAATAAGACTGGTCCTCTTCTGAGCAAGGAGGCCTTATGTCAGTGGACTGCTTTTGGACTTGAACTGCAGCCTCAACTCTTCCATGGCTCTCCAGTCTGAGAGCTCACTCTTCAGATTTTGAACTTGCCAGCCTCTATAATTGCATGAGTCCTCTCTCTCTCTCTCTCTCTCTCTCTCTCTCTCTCTCTCTCTCTCTCTCTCTCTCCTGTTTTGCCTGTGGAAAACGCTAATACAATAACCTAATCTCAGAAGTGACATACCATCTTTTTCCATATTCTATGAGTCATGTAGACCATAAAATGAGGGAGGGGACCAAACAAGGCCATGGATACAAGGCCAAGGGCCAGGAATCATTTGGGGCCATTTTGGAGGTGGCTATCACAACTATCTGTAATCAGATGATACCCAAATTTATATTTTCAACGACAACTTCTGCCTTGCATTATGGATATGTAAATCCATCTGCACACTTGACATTATATTTAGCTGTAAATAAACAATAAAAGTTTAAGAGAACTGCTGACGTACTGCCCATCAATGTTACCTAACCTGTTAATCCACCAGTGTTCTCCAATACAGCACTACAGATTCTAGCAGCACCACAGATTTTTTGCTTGTCAAGCCAAACTTTGATTTCCACCTTGGTTCTTGTATCTGTCTCACATTCCACATCTAGTCCATGAGCCTGTCAGCTCTATTTTCCAAAACATCCTGAGAGCAATGACTTTTCACAACCTTCATAACTATCACTTTATTCCAAGCCACTAACATCACATGCAAATGGAATCATAGAAAAAGAAATATTTTCTCTTTTTCTGCTACCATCAACAAGGACCTAAATTTGTCAGTACACTTTGGAATATGATATTTTTAAGATTTTTAAAAAATTCTCTCTATGGCTGCGTATATACAATACGTAAATGCCTAACATATGGTTTGGGGGGAGACCCTGATTTTGGTACCTTAGTAAGAGTTTCTGAATATGGCTCCAGCATGTTCTGATGGGGGATCAAAATTTTCTACACAGACTCTCTTTTTGCTTTCTCTCAGTCCCCCTTGAACTCTTTGTCAACCATGACTTGGCGTTTTGAATAGGAAGGTGTCACCATTCATCAAATTAAAGTGCATGTACAAATGCATTTTAATGTGCAATGTACACTAAAAAGCCTCCTTCAGAAATTATACGACCCAGCTTTACAATGTATTTTTTTGCATTAAGGCATTGTATTACAACACAATTACCAACTCTAATCTGTTTATTTCTCCTCTCCCCCCAATCAAATTAGTCTTCTCCCAGACCAACAAGCACTTCTTTTCTTTATTAATGGTATAAAGGGAAAAATAATAACTAACATGGGCCTTTGGGTTTTCAGCAAAGAGAGTAAATGGAGTAGCAAATGCTTCTATGTACCCAGATCAAACTCTGTAAGGCACATGGATAAAGACCCTCCTGGGGGTTCTTTATGTAACTCCAGCCTGATAAGGACCCCTTCTAAGAAATGAATATTCTTACTTCATGATACAGACTAAACTTATCAAGAACATTAAAAAAAATAAAATCAAAATATGCCATAGGAACTCTTATTTGTATCCATTTGCCTATAGTAAAATTGGTTTTGTTATATGTTGTTTTACTTAAAGTCAGTTTCCAAGAACCTATCAACGATGTCCAGTGAGGACTTACTGTATTTTATTCATTAGAAGTGAGTCACCAAATCTAGCCCACACTCAAGTTGAGTACAGAAAAATTCCACCTCTTGAAGGGAGAAGCACTACATAATTTGGGGTAATATGCTTCAAATCACCACAGCCAGATAATCACCCACTTTAGTCCCCAGCCCAGATCTGGTATCAGTTCTGAAATGCTCGCCACGCCCTCCTACAGGGACTGTCACCTACTCTGAAAGAAGACAACCTTTTTCCTCTGGCTGAAAGGAAAATGAGACTTCTCGCGTCTCATTTTCAAACAACTGAAACTGCCAGAAGGAAAATGAGACTCCAGACTTTATCTTGTTGCCATTTTCTAGTGTTTTTTCTGTTTGTTTGTTTGTTTGTTTTGTTTTTTAAGATTTTATTGGAGAAGGGGAACAGAACTTTATTGGGGGAACAGTGTGTACTTCCAGGACTTTTTTTCCAAGTCAAGTTGTTGTCCTTTCAATCTTAGTTGTGGAGGGTGCCATTCAGCTTCAAGTTGTTATCCTTTCAGTCTTAGTTGTGGAGGGCGCAGCTCAGCTCCAGGTCCAGTTGCCTTTGCTAGTTGCAGGGGTGCTGCCCACCATCCCTTGAGGGAGTGGAACCGGCAACCTTGTGGTTGAGAGGATGCGCTCCAACCAACTGAGCCATCCGGGAGCAGCTCAGCTCAAGGTGCCATGTTGCAGGGGGCGGGGTCAATCTTAGTTGCAGGGGGCAGGGCCCACCATCCCTTGCGGGACTGGAGGAATTGAACTGGCAACCTTGTGATTGAGAGCCCACTGGCCCATGAGGGAATCGAACTGGCAGCCTTCGGAGTTAGGAGCATGGAGCTCTAACCGCCTGAGCCACCGGGCCAGCCCCTTCTAGTGGTTTTGAAAGCAAGAACCAAACTCTTTAGTTCAAAAATGGTCTCTGCCATTCAATTCCTGTCCAACTTTGAAAAATGATTTGAATCATATATTCCTTAAATCTCTCATTGGCAAAATGCAGATAAAAAAAATACCAACCCAGTAGGTCTGCTGAGACATTTAAGTTATGATATATAAAGTGCTTAGAATATTGCCTAGTAGATAGTAAATCTTTGTTAATTAAGATCACTATCTTTATTAACATTATTTTTAAATTAAAATCACATTCACCCACTAGTCCTAATCAAGGTCTATTAAATGGGCATTCACAGGTATAAGAACTTGGTAACGAGTCTGTTTTAGGCATCAGACATTCAGTAGTGAGAAAAGCAGACAAATTTCTGCTTGTAGAGCACTTCTATTTATATGGGTTTTGCTTGCCTCATGCAGAGTCTCCTTCGTAGCTTTACTAAGAAGATGAAATGGGGACAGTAGCAACTGAGAGATTTGGAGGACAAAGCCGAAGATACAGAGAAGGTGCTGCTTGAAGGAGTAAGTCTTAATTATCAGAAGGTATTCTGCTGCTCTGCCCTCATGTTTCCAAGAATAAAGTAGAACAAATCTTGGCTTTGCCAGTAACATGCTATGTCAATTGAGCAAGTCATTTCTTCTTTCTCTGGGTGTTTGGCATTTACAAAGTAAGTGTGGGGTGTGTAGTCTAAGCCGTGACTTAGGTTTTTGTTGTTGTTGTTTGTTGGTTTGTTTTCTTTTTGTAATGCAAGTGCATGATTTAAGCTTTGATTGCCTGGGCATCCATTTCAAACAGGAATCCACTTCAAAGATGCAAGATCTTAAATTTACACATTGCCACATAGAACTACATACAGAGCCAAGTGACAGCCCCCTCTGAGGCGCCTTTGTTTTAGAGACCTTGGTTGATTTAATAACTGACCAGTTGGGCTACTTGTTTGCTTTCTCTTCCCTTTCTTTAAATTTCTGCTCTTATGTTTTAAATTCACCAATAAAGAGTGAGCCTAAGGGCTGCCACTCTTGATCCCAATGAAAGCAGAACCCCAGGCCCATGAGCACTTTCTCTCTGTCTCCACCTATGACCTCACTGTGTGGCCCCCAGGTGTGCTGTGCAATTATCAGGTATTAAGTAATAAACTTGTGTCTTTTCAGTTTCAGGTTATTGCTGAAGAGCATTTGCACCCAGAATAAGAACCTCAAGAATGATCATGTAATAACATTGTCTGTTGATAGGCTAAAACCAGGACAAAGCACTGGAGTTGTACCACGTTCATGTTTTGTTTACTATTTTTTTCTTTTATTCATTAGTTTCAGGTGTACAAAACAATGTAATAGTTAGACATTTACACCCTTCACAAAGTGACAACCCAATCTATTACCCCTCTGACATCGTATATACCATATTTCCCTGAAAATAAGACAGGGTCTTATATTAATTTTTGCTCCAAAAGACGCAGTAGGGCTTATTTTCAAGGGATGTCTTAGTTTTTCATGTACAATGATCTACATTTATTCATGTAAAACAATCTACATTTATTCAAATATAGTCATGTCATCTTCTTCTGGAACATCGCCATAACTCTCCAAACCCAAAATCCCGACTATAATTTCTTGCAACTCCATTTCCTGTAGAACGATTGACCCCAATCTCTCATGTCCAGCAATAGAGCTCTCCTTAAATGAGCACTTCTTGTCCATGTAGCCTGCTCGTAGTGCACTGGAGACACAGCTGTCAGTGATTTTATCCCATGAATTCTTCACCCAAATCAGGACCTCTTGCAAGCTAGGCTTCACAAAGTTTCCACACTGATTTCTCTCCATTCTATTTTCAGTGTAGTCATTGATTTCTAAGTGCAAATGGTCCTTGAACGGCTTGTTTATTGCAATATCAAGAGTCTGGAGATAGGCAGTCATTCCTGTGGGAATCATTATTTGATCTATTCTTCTCTCTGCAAGGAAGTTCTTCACGTCTTTAGCGCGGTGAGTGCTGACTGAATCCCAGACTAGCAGACCTCTTTGGCCACCTCGCAAAACAAGTGGCAGCATTAAATTGACCCACTTCCTTATAACTGCTTGTGTGCCCCAGGCTTTTTCGGTTTCAAGAACATAATTGCCTGAAACACGTTCAACCTTATCTTTCTTGCCCTTAGTGATGATTAGAGGTGGGGCTTTCTTTCCATCCAGACGAATTGCCCAAATACAGGTAACACACGCACTTTCGTAACCAGTGGAGGGAATGGAGATTGACCAGGCCCCCCCTCCGATCAATTGTCATTTGAGATCTTTGGCCCATAAACACTGCAGTTTCATCCATAGCAATCATGTTGAAGAGTTGGTATTTAGAAAAGTTGATGCCATCAACAAAGGATTTGAATGCAAATGCACATTTAATAACTTCAGTATCTTCTAGTTTGAACAGTGTTGTCGATCTTAGAGACAGTTCATATCACTGAAGGAAGCCATCCAGCCAGTGTTGTGATGTGCTGAATTCTTCTGGGGATATTTCTAACTGGGGTACCATTGCAAGGGCAAATGCTTGAATATCAGCCCTGCGCACAACCCAAGCCTTTGTTCTCCTGTCAGCAATCTATTCATAGATGATGTCTTCCAGCTCAGGAAATAATGGTTGCCAACCTGATCCACACTTGCGCTTCTTAGCATTTCCCTCATCCACCTGTTGACTGAGGTTATCGTACTCTGCTCGCTATCTTCAGACCATTTGGAGATCCAGCTTCTTTCTTTGCAGAAAGCCATAAGATTCTTGCCCCAGGAGTCCTCCACGTTTCCTTTCTTGTACTCGATGGAATAGCTCTTTCTTTTTGCACTCATCTTGTCTGGGGATCAAAATATTATTCCCTGTAAACCTACTGGTAAGTCTATTGTTAATTAAAGACTTACGAGACAGGAGTGGCAACAAAAATGATGACAGTTAAAAATGATGGTCCACACAAAAGCGACGAAAAATTGCAGGCACCAAAATTCAGAAAACATTTCTTTATTTCACACATGTGCATTAAGTACATCCGTTACAACACACGACATGCATTATGAAGAGTCATTAGACACAACCAAGTCCATTTGTTATCAAGTCCGCACACTATTCGTGCATTGTATTTGTACTCTGATTGGTCATTCAGCAATAAGTCTCGAGTTCATCTGTTTACATAGGTGTTTACCTCTCGTCCAAAGGTGCCCTCTGGGTATTTACAAATACTTAATTATAATTTATATTATAATTTATTTTAAGTATTAATGTCAATAATATTATTTATATATATTTAATTATATATTAATATTATTATTTTATAATTCAATATGTCCATCGTGTGTTGCAATGGACATACTAAATGAGTTCATCTGGCTGAGAATCTTAACTGGGGCTTATTTTTGGGGTAGGGCTTATATTAGGAGCATCCTGAAAAATGCTAGGGCTTATTTTCCGGTTAGGTCTTATTTTTGGGGAAATATGGTAGCTGTTACAATTACATTGACTCTATTTCCTAAATTGTATTCTATATCCCGTGACTATATATCTATCTATATCTATCTACCTATATGTATCTATTTATCTATCTATCTATCTACCTATATATAAAATTATAGTTGACATTCAATATTACTCAGCTTCAGCTTCAGGTGTACACTGCAGTTGCCAGGCATCTACGCCATCCATGAAGTGATCTCCTAATAAGACAAGTGCTCATCTGACATCCTATAAAATCTTTACAACATTATTGATTATATTTTCCAAACTGTCTTTTGTATCCCCATGGCAATATTGTGGCTACCAATTTGTGCTTTCTAATCCCCTCACCTTCTTCCTCATCCCCACCCCACTCTCATCTAGCAACCATCAGTTTGTTTTTTTTCTACACCTCTGAAACTATTTCTGTATAGTTTGCTCATTTATTCTATTCTTTAGATTGGCAAGGATGTGGAGAAAAGGGAACCCTCGTGCACTGTTGGTGGAATTGTAGACTGGTGCAGCCACTACGGAAATCAGTATGGAAGTATCTCAAAAAACTGAAAATGGAACTACCTTACGACCCAGCAATTCCACTCTTAGGTATCTATCCAGAGAAAACCAAAATATTAATTCGAAAAAATATATGCTCCCCTGTGTTTATTGCAGTGCTATTCACAACAGCCAAGACATGGGAACAACTGAAATGTCCATCAGTAGATGACTGGATTAAGAACTGTGGTGCATTTATACAATGTAGTATTAGTTGGTCATAAAGAAGAATGAACTCTTACCATTTGGAACGATATGGATAAACCTAGAGTACATTATGCTAAGTGAAATAACTCAGACGGAGAAAGACAAATACCATATGATCTCACTTATATGTGGAATCTAAAGAACAGAATAAATGTTGTTTTTTTATAATTGTCTTCCAGAGAAGACTGAGATTCCTCAGATATGCTTCCAGGATTCTGCAAATATTTAATTGGAATTTTTTCTTACTTATCAATATTTTATTTATTTAAAAAATGTTCAATAAAAACCTCATGCAATCAAATGCACTATATGAAAAACTGGTAGATTTGTCGATATGGATTAAAAGATGTCCCTATTAATTTACTTATTAATAAAATATACCATAGATCTGAACTTATAAAGTAAATCGATACTAAGTTTTACTTTGATGTGTTCTAAATATTTCAATTCTGCATAAGAGTTGAATTGAAAATAGGGTATCTTAAAATGACTTTGAATTCCATTTGTCTACATAATTATGAATAAAATGTTAAGCCATTATTATTTGCCAGAATCAGCCTTAGATGTTCCATGAATAATATTTAATTTACATTTTATAACAATTCTATGCTGTTGACATACATATCTTCTTTTCAGAAAGTGAAGAGACCAAGACTAGAAAGATTAAGAAACTTGCCTAAGGTCATATGATTACAGTGGCACAGGCCAGAATTTTTAACTGAGGTCTAGAAATGTGTGCTTTTTACTACCACACTATAATTATTTTAAGGATCTCTTGTTAAGATAGCCGCCACATTTATCTACCTATCTATTTTATTACATGGAAAACTAGCTCTTATTATTGAAATGTGAGTGTCAACTAGCAAGTTTGATGGTAAATATGTCAACATAATGTCTTCCCAAGAGATATGTGAAATGAATGGCTGTGATTTTAAACAATATTTTATTCATTTGTTTCTGTTTTACGCTATAATCAGTTGCAGACTATATTGCCTCTATGTTCATGATTGTCTCTTTCTGCTTTCCATCCACATGGTAACTATTTCACTGCTGTATCCACTATAGCAGATGTGCTTCTGCTCCCCTTGCATCAGTCTCATCCTATACCTGGGCATCATTTGAACTATGACCAAAATAACATATCTAAAGCATCGACTATCATGCCGTTCTTCTGGATAATGTCTACAATGGCTCCTTCTACGTCTATAATCTTTGACTTTGCATTCAAGAGTTTTCACAATTCAGTCCCCGTCTGCTTTTCTAGAAGAATTTACCATCATATTCCTTGCATCATAATCCCTGGTCTTACTTTAAAAGTTACACACAATTCTGAACCAATCATTGTTTATCTCATAGTGCCTAGAACAGTGCCTGATATTGAAAAATAATTTTCCTCCCACCTTCTAAGTTCTTCTAGCTGGGCTAATTATGAAATTTAACAGAGACAGATTGACAGAAGAAAATATCCAAAGTTTATTACATGAATGTACATTAGGGGGTCCATACAGATATGAGACCCAAAAAGGCATTGGGCAGTTAAATTTTATGTGCCATTTGGAGCTAAGGAGAAGGTGGATTGTGATTTGAGACTTCAAAAGATAGGAAGACAATTCACATGGAGGTGAAAAAGCAAATGTCTGGTAAATATATATTTGCTTAACAGTGGGACACAGAGAGTACTTTGAACAAATGGGCATTGCTAGGTTCCTTTCTATGGAACTAGATTATATTAAGCTATAGTTATCTGTGATGATATCTCCCATTCTGGAGCAGGTCCTCTATCTAAATTCATTAAGGCAGGTAAAGGGGAAGGATTCCAGGTTCTTTCTGAGTCTTTTGTTCCTTAATAATCAGCTTAAAATCAATATCCCAAAGGGTGTATTTTGGGGTGGCAGACTCTGCTTCCCTTCACTGACATGGCATAAGCCCCAATTAATGCTTGTTGAAGAAAATTGACTATGATTATGTCCAGGCATTGTTAAAAATGAAATAGTAATTCTTATTTTAACTTTTAATACATTAAACCAGAGGGAAACAACACATTATGTTATAATGATACAGTAAATCTCAGTCAGTCTCAAACTTCTTTAGAACTTTACTTCATTGACTTGCAATAAGTAAACATTCAGTAAGTCAGATACTTCAAAGTATTTGGCAAATATTCCTAAATCTAAGGTTTAAACTGTGAATTAATGACTAGAAATCTGAGGGAAGTGGCTTTCTGAATTGTAAATGCCACATTTCTTGTTTTCTTTAGCTTGATCAGCTTATGGTTGAACAGAACAATTAATAGCTACTATTTTTGTAAAGTACATGAAAAGCAATATTTTGTCTAGCTCTGTGGGTGGCATTCAGCTAGCAAAACACTTTACTTAGCAGTATCCTGACACCAGTCAATGAAGTCATCAGGCAAATGAAACTGCTTTTGTGATAAGCAGCAGAGTAATTGAAAATTGTCATTCCTTTTCCCCCCAGAAAAACCTGAAAGTTTTATTTCAACATTTTTTATATTGTCAGGAAGAAATGAATATTTATAAAACAAGAAAAAGGGCACAACCAGGATGACATTTTTCTCAGTGAATTATACACAATGAAGAAAGATAGCAAAACAAGAATTCAAATTTAAATCTGAGTTGCTGTGGTAGCATTAGTTGTGTAGGCATCTATTGGGTTCTATAAGGAAATGTGTATGCAACGACATCAGAGAGAAATGCATCCTGCTTCATTTGGGGAGAGTCACTAAATTAAACAGGTAGATGTTCTCTTTTCATTAGAATCCAGCAGTTAATGTGCTGGAGAGGATAACTGTTGAGTGATCCAGGCCTGTGATCTGGACCAGTGGGTTGGAATCATCAATCAGCTGGGGATAAACATGGGCTATTAAAACAGTATCAATTGTATCCCAAAGGAGACAAAAGCAGAATTCTAGATCAAGACAGTAAACTTGTTACCGGGAAATGATGTGAAAACCTCAGCTCTTGTCTTCTTGAAGGAAAGACTTCAATCAAGACACAGAATTTTGTGCAGCATGAACAGCAGAAGTTTATTGGTAAAAGAGAAGACACTCTGAGACATGGACTGGGCTGACCCAAGAAAGGAAAGCAGTCCGCCTTATATTGCAGGAAGGCTTTTATTTCTCTGGGTAGAATTGCCTCCCCTTCTCCTCTCTCTTATCTCTCATTCTTCCCCTGAGGTGCCTAGTCCTCTGGCATTTAGCAATGCATTTTTTTTTCTTTTTTTTTTTTTAGGGGCATGTGTAAACACATCCCCTTAGTTTTGGGGGATGTATAAACTTATCCTTTTGGGGTATGTGAAACACCTGGTGTCCTGTTGGGCTAGTAAGGTGTTGGTGAAAAATAGAATGGGTTGCCCCCTGTCTCTGACTTCTAAGAACGTATCTTTTTGACTTAAAGACATGTGCAAGCCTGGAGTCCTGCTGGGCAGCTGCAAGGGGTCTTGACCTAAGTAGGCGCTGCAGCAAGGGGCTTTCTAACCGAGGGTAAGTCTCTCCTTCTCCTGCTCATTTCTATCTACCTACCTGAGCATACAAGTTCAACTTTGTTTTCTCCCAAAATCACACTGGATCACAAAAAAGTTATTTGAAAAATAATAAATTCACAACTCTGTCAAAAATAGAAGAAGGTATCATTGGAAGACTAAAAATAATGTTGAAAAATTTCTAGATGATAAATCAGATGATATCTGATTAGCAAAGAGATCAATCAAGGATCAATTGATATTTAAGAAAACAGATGAAAGAGAACCAAAATGAACAAACTAACACCTGACTCTGGAAGACACAAGAAATTCTGCTAAGAACAAATGGAATTACAAATAATTCTGACTAGTATCACCAGAGAAACTACAGAGAGTATTCAATTCACAATATAATTAGAGTTATTTTTATTTCTCCGGATAGGAGAAATTAGGAGTGAAATTGCTGGGTCATAAGGTAGTTCCATTTTCAGATTTTTGAGATACCTCCACACTGTTTTCCATTTTGTAGGGTATCCGATGGATACTTGTCTCATTAGGGAGACCACCTCAGGGATGATGTAGATGCCTGATCACTGCACTGTACACCTGAAGCTGAACAGTAATGAATGTCAACTACAATTATATATATATATATATATACACACACACACACACACACACACACACTCACACACACACACACACACACACATATATAGTCACAAGAAGTGGAGCACAGCATTAGGAATAGAGACAGTGGAAATGTAATGGCTGTGTGCGATGTCAGAGGGGCAGTAGCTGGGGGGAGGGGGGTTATCACTATGTGAGGGATATAAATGATAAATGTCTAACTATTACATTGTTTTGTACACCTGAAACTAATAAAAAAAGGTAAAAAAATTCACAATGTAATATTCTGTTAAATAAAGGAATAATAAAATGCAAAACTTACAGTCTGTGGAATTTAAAAACAAATTAATTTCAAAATTGTGAAATCAATATGTAATAATATACTGAAAATGAATTCAGATCAAATTAGTAACCTGATATGTAAAGTCAAGACATTTTTCACATATGGATAGAAAATATTAGAGGCATGGAAGAAAGACCCAGAATAATGTATTCAGAGGCTAGGCTACAATCCTGTATCTAACCTGTTTCTACTGTCTCTTTAGCAGTCAATGTGCTTTAGTTTTAAATTTCTAAAATGTCTCTTTGGGCTGGTGAAGTGGTCTTTCTGTATTCATTTACTTATTTTTTTTTACTACAGTCAGATGATATTCAATGGATATTTAATTTATTTTTGTTTTTTTAAACTTTTATTTACTTTAAGTGTGGTTTTCCAGGACCCATCAGCTCCAAGTCAAATAGTTGTTTCAATCTAGTTGTGGAGGGTGCAGCTCACAGTGGCCCACGCGAGGAACGAACAGGCAACCTTGTTGTTAAGGGCACTGTGCTCTAACCGACTGAGCTAACCGCCACCCCCTCAATGGAATATTTATAATGCGTATTCTATTGCAGACACAAAAATTACTAATAGGTAGACAGAAAGATAATACTAAAACTTGTGCTCTTTTATTCAAATCATTTTTCAATTCTGAGTGGAGAGTGTCTTAGCATAAGCTAAGTAAGCTACACTAAGGTAACAATATCTCAACATTTTATTTCTAATTCGTGTCTAATACGTGCTGTGTATGATAAGGCGTGTGTCTCAGCTCCTCATAGGATTGTTCAGAGGATAAAATGAGTTAATACAAACATAGTACTTAGAATAAAGCCTAACATTTAATAAGTACTCAATGAACATTAGCTATTAGCAAAATTATAATCCTTTTTGTATAGATGGCCGTTTAGGCTTTCTATGTTGTTATATTATGCTGTTAATTATACAGAGATTTATGACTGTCATATTCTCAGTGTGGACGATCAAAATAGAGAATTTAAATAAATTCTTTATCACTTGTACTGAGGTTGAGGAATGTCCAATAAGTGTCCATTTTGACAAAAGACTGAGGCGTCCCCTGAGAAATAACTTTACCTAAGAGAGGGCCAGGCATGGTGAACCTGACATCTAACTAAGCCCTAGGGGGGAGAGGGAAATCCTGAATACAGCCTGACAATTACCATTAGCATTTCCTCTCCATAATCCCCCCAGATTCATGGACCAACCCTATGGATAAGGGGGGTTTTAATTTGAATATTAAAGCACTGGTGTACTAAGTGTTTGATGTTGTATGTAGCATCAAGCTAACAAATATTTCCAAATATAACACACACAGAGTGGGGCTCATGTACCAGTTCACAAAACAACATGATCCAGTTTCAGTCCCTTGAGGACTCCCAATCTCCAGAGAAGCCATTCCCAGTGGCATTTCACAGAGCAATTAGGGAAGCTTGGTGGCCACTGGAAGTGTTCTATGTGTTTATATCTCTTTGTCTGCTAAATTGGTTCTTTTACTATTCTTTCTTTGGCTATGATTTTGAACTGAAACTAATGGCCAACATTTAGTGTCTATTGGATGCCAGACACTTAGCTTGACACATCTCATATATTGAATTATTTTCAGATACTTTCATCCTACCCTATAATTATTATTTCCATTTTAAGAATGAGAACACTGAGACATGATTTTATCTTACTATTGCATTTTATATCATGATTTAAAGTGAGATCTGAGGCCCATGTCCATCTCTTTCCCACTGGGCCACTTTACCCCAGGTGTATTCAGGTGGTATATAGTCAAAAAATAAAGTGCATTATATAAACAAAGTATTTCAATGCTTTGAACTCTGCTCACGGAATGAATTCTTTAATTTTAATTGCTTATAAGGGTTCATTTAGAGTCTCAGGCCTTTAAATTCCCCCCCCCCCCAATCAACTATAAGAGAAAACAAACAAATAAAACCCCACTTGGATTGTCTTCGTGAATTTAGAGAAAACTTTCCTTGGAGCCACATTTATATTTGATCTATCTAGATTTCTTCAGTTAAATACCAGTAACAGTCTTCTCTGGTTTTCTTATTCTTGAATGACTTTCTCTGAGATTGTGTTTTACCTTTCTTGGCAACAAGCCCAACTTCCAACATTATCATACTGTTTATTTTACTATGTGTGATAATGCACTGTTACTGCTAGGAAGAATTCACAACTTTAAATATGAATGTAACATCTGGTTTAGTTTTAATAATATTTCATGCTGCAAATGCTAATATGATTTTTTTTTCCATTTTTTTGTATTTCAACAAAAAAAGTCTCATTGTCATTCTAATGAAGGCTGATTTCCACATTTCACATCCTAACTGTTGTGGCTTTGCCCTAGTTTGTTTGTTTTATTTTTTTGAATTTGAAAAGAAGCATGATCATATGTTGGAAGCACATCCCATACCTCTATTTGTATTTTCTTTTTGTCATAATTTTAACTAATCTGTAATTTGCCATATCTTTCATTTGTCAGATTCTGGAGACTCTGGGTAACTGGTAAAAGGTCTTTTTCTCTATCCTACCTGATCTTATACATCATGACAATTTTGTAACATGTTATGCCATATGATTCATCTTTCATCCAGAAAATCAGTATCACATATTCTGATAAAAGACATATTAAAAAAAAAACTAAAGAAAAACCTCTTGATCATTCATGCATGCTAAAAGTTTTCAATAGGAACAGACAAAAAAAATGCAACTTATTGTAATGTTTATTGGAGCAAGTGTTGAGGGCAAAGCTGGTGTCCACATATGCAGTTCATAGGTCAGACACTTCCACGTGCAGGTAATGATGCCTCGATTCAGACACAACTAGAAGTTCAAGGAAGTAAGGTTATATTTAAAATAATGTTCTCGAAAAAAATGGCGGTGTGAGGTGAGCCTCTGTAAATCTCCCCTAGAATTTACAACTAATTGAACAACAATAACTCCACAAAGTACTCCTTGCACAGCAGACAGACAAAAAGAAAAGGCCCACTACTGAATTCACTGAATTCACCTAAAGGTGGGCGAATCGTGCGAGCAGGGGAGGAGGGAAGGGAGAAGTGTGGAGACAGAGCAGCACGGGCACAGAATGCAGGCCTAGCTCAGCGCTCCTAGCTCGCTGCATCCCGGAACTACCACAGCTGCGGGAGAGGGAAGAACTCGGACTGCTAGGGCTCTGCTTATGGCCCACAGGGCTGAGGGGGCAGCATATAACACGGCTGAACCCAATGCTCACGGCAGAGACCTTGGAGAAAAGACTGAGGGAAGAAGACTGAAAACGGTGGTTTAAGCCCGCACTGCCGAGCAGAGAACGGAGCCTTAGGCACTGAGACTAGCCGCCCCCTCCATCCCCTCCCAGGGCTTGCCCCTCCCCCACCTGCCCGGTGCTGAAGGCAGAACAGTAGCAGTGTCAGATCAAAAGAACAGAACATTTGCTGTTCTGAGAACTGTGAACTGCAGACACAGATTCATAGCCCAACTAGTTCCGGCAAAGGGGAGGGAGCTGTGGAAGCAGGACCGGCTGTGGTGGTGGTCGCCGCCATTGCTCTGGGCCACCTCTCACAGCTCACCCCGTCCCTGGCCCCACCTATCTGGGCGGATCCCTGCAGGAGTAAACAGAACTGCTGAAACACACGGGCTCTGAATCTGGTGCAGGAAGAGCTATGGAACTTCAAAAGCTCTCTGCATACCCACACGGACACTGCGCCCTGTGACCCAGGCAAACTATTAACAGAGGAGAAGCCCATCTGCCAAGGAATCCCCCCATTGTGTGAAAAGCTGGAATAGTACAGAGAAAACGTAGCACTACCGTGTGAGAGAGAAAAAAAAGCTGCAGTCGGAGAGACAATAAAACGTTCTACCAACAAGTACTGGAAAACAAAAGAAACACCTCTTCCTATCAACCTGTTGCAGAAGCCACTCCTGTAGATTTCTAGGAAGAGAAATAATAAACCAGTAATTGCCATGAATAACCAAGGCAACAAGACACCTCAGAAAGTGAAAAGTCTCCGGAAAAGGAACTTAAAAATATGGAAATATGTGATTTAAATGACAGAGAATTCAAGATTGCAGTTCTGAAAAAACTCAACGAGATGCAAGAAAACACAGAAAGGCTGTTTAATGAATTAAGAAACACAATCAAAGAACAACATGAGCATTATATGAAAGAGATTGAAATTTTAAAAAAGAACCAAATAGAATTTCTGGAGATTAATAACTCAATAGAAGAAATTAAAAATGAAATAACCAGCTTAGGTAGTAAAGTTGACCAGATGGAGGAAAGAATCAGTGACATCGAAGATAGAAACCTGGACATTACACAGATGGAAGAAGAAAGAGACTTGAGACTTAAAAGAAATGAAAGAACTCTACAAGAACTTTCTGACTCCATCAGAAAGAGCAATATAAGAATAATGGGCATACCAGAAGGAGAAGAAAGAGAGAAGGGAACAGAGAATATATTCAAACAAATTGTCGATGAGAACTTCCCAAACTTGTGGACAGAACTGGATCCTCGAATCCAAGAAGCAAATAGAACACCTAATTACCTCAATCCCAATAGGCCTTCTCCAAGGCACATTGTATTTGACACGTCTAAAATCAACGACAAGGAAAGAATCCTCAAGGCACCTGGAAAAGAAGATGGTAAACTACAATGGAAAGCCCATTAGATTATCATTAGATTTTTCAGCAGAAACTCTACAAGCCAGGAGGAGTGGAACCAAATATTCAAACTATTGAAAGAGAGAAATTATGAGCCAAGAATAATATATCCAGCAAAGATATCCTTTAGATATGAAGGAGGAATAAAGACCTTTCCAGACATACAGAAGCTGAGGGAATTTTCTAATACACGACCTGCACTACAAGAAATACTAAAGGAGGCTATTCGACCACCATCAACAGGGACAATTTGTGGCAACCAAAACATAAAAATGGGGAGAGTAAAGGCCTGAACCAGAATATGGGAATGGAGAAAGTAAGCGTGCTGAAGAAAATGGAATACTCTAAATATCAAACTTTCTTTTACATAAACTTAAGGGTAACCACTAAAAAAAAAATCCAGAACTGAAATATATACTGTAATAAAAGAAGAAACAGAGGGAAACATCATAGAATACCACCACACAGAAATAATAGACAACAACAAAAAGGCAAAGAAACAATGGAGACACAGCCTTACCAGAAAACTAAAGATAGAATGACAGGAAATCCTCACATATCAATAATCACCCTAAATATAAATGGACTGAAGTCACCAATGAAAAGGCAGAGACTAGCAGATTGGATAAAAAAAATTAAACCCAACCATACGCTGTCTCCAAGAGACACATCTCAGCTACAAGGACAAGCATAGACTCAAAGTGAAAGGGTGGAAATTGACACTCCAAGCAAATGGTACCCAGAGAAAATCAGGTGTAGCTATACAAAGATGGACATTTCATAATGGTAAAGGGCACTATACAACAAGAAGACATAACAGTCATCAATATTTATGCCCCCAATCAGGGAACACCAAAATATACCAATGAACTATTAACAGAACTAATTGAGAAATAGGCCAAAACACAATTATACTAGGGGACTTAAAAACATCATTGACAGCTATGGATAGATCATCCAAACAGAAAATAAATAACAAAATAGCAGTCCTGAATGACACATTAGATGAAATGGACATAATTTACACATATAGAGCACTTCATCCTAAAACATCAGACTATACATTCTTTTCTAGTGTACATGGAACATTCTCAAGGATAGACCATATATTGGGACATAAAATCAGCCTCAGAAAATTTAAGAAGATTGAAATCATACCAAGCATATTCTTTTATCACAAGGCTTTCAAATTGGATATCAACTGCAAAAAGCAAGCAAGAAAAAACACAAATGCATGGAGATTAAACAACATACTTTTAAAGAACAACTGGGTCAAAGAAGAAATTAGAGGAGAGATCAAAAGATACATAGAAACAAATGACAATGAAAATACATCCTACCAAATTTGGGGGATGCAGGGAAAGCAGTTTTAAGAGGGAAATTTTTATTATTACAGGCCTATCTCAAGAAACAAGAAAACTCCCAAATAAATAACCTCACGTTACACCTTAAAGAACTAGAAAAAGAAGAACAAATGAAACCCAAGGTCAGCAGAAGAAAGGAAATAACAAAAATCAGAGCAGAACTAAATGAAATAGAGAACAAAAAGACAATAGAAAAATTAATGTGACAAAGAGCTGGTTCTTTGAAAAGATTAACAAAATTGACAAACCCTTGGCTAGACTCACTAAGATAAAAGAGAGAAGACACTAATTAACAAAATCAGAAACGTAAAAGGGGAAGTTATCACGGACACCACAGAAATACAAAGGATCATCCAAGAATACTATGAAGGACTATATGCCACCAAATTCAATAACCTAGAAGAAATGGACAAGTTCTTAGAAACATATAGCCTTCCAAGGCTGAACCATGAAGAACTGGAAAATCTAAACAGACCGATCACCAGTAACAAAATTGAATCAGTCATCCAAAACCTTCCCAAAAGCAAAAGTCTGGGACCAGATGGCTTCACTAGTGAATTCTACCAAACCTTCAAAGAGGATCTAATACCAATCCTGCTCAAACTCTTCCAAAATATTGAAGAAGAGACAGTACTTCCTAACTCATTTTATGAGGCTAACATTACCCTGATACCAAAACCTGGTAAGGACAACACAAAAAAAGAAAACTACAGACCAATATCTCTGATGAATACAGATGCAAAAATCCTAAACAAAATTCTAGCAAATCGAATACAACAATGCATTAAAAAGATTATTCATCACGACTAATGGGGTTTATCCCCGGAGCACAAGGATGGTTCAACATCCACAAATCCATCAATGTGATACATCACATAAACAAAATAAAGGATAAAAATCATATGATTATGTCAATTGATGCAGAAAAAGCATTTGACAAGATACCACATCCATTTATGATTAAAACACTTAATAGAATAGGTATCGAAGGGCAATACCTCAACATAATAAAGGCCATATATGACAAACCCTCAGCTAATCTCATAATTAATGGTGAAAAGCTGAAGCCCTTTGCTCTACATTCAGGAACACAACAGGGCTCTCCCCTATCATCTCTGCTTTTCAACATCGTGTTGGAAGTCCTTGCCAGAGCAATCAGGCAAGAGAAAGAAATGAAAGGCACCCAAATTGGGAATGAAGAAGTTAAATTATCACTCTTTGCAGGTGACATGATGTTATATATAGAAAACCCTAAAGACTCCACCAAAAAGCTATTAGAAACAATCAACAAATACAGTAGAGTTGCTGGCTACAAATCAACGTACAAAAGTCCATTGCATTCCTATATACTAACAATGAAATCTCAGAAAAAGAAATACAAAAATCAGTTCCTTTTGCAATTGCATCAAAAAGAATAAAATACCTAGGGGTAAACTTAACCAAGGATGTGAAAGACCTATATGCTGAAAACTATAAGACATTTTTGAAAGAAATTGAAGAAGACACAAAGAAATGGAAAGACATTCCGTGTTCATGGATTAGAAGAATCAACATAGTTAGAATGGCCATATTACCCAAAGCAATATACAGATTTAATGCATTCCCCCTCAAAATCCCAATGACATTTTTTAAAGAAATAGAACAAAAAGTCATCAGATTTGTTTGGAATCACAAAATACCCCAAATAGCCAAAGCAATCTTAAGAAAAAACAACAATACTGGAGGTATCACACTCCCTGACTTTAGCTTGTATTACAGGACTACAATAATCAAAACAGCATGGTATTGGCAGAAAAACAGACACATGGACCAATGGAATAGAGTTGAGAACCCAGAAAAAACCCCACATAAATATGGACAGATAATTTTTGACAAAGAAGCAAAAAACATACAATGGAGCAAAGACAGCCTCTTCAATAAATGGTGCTGGGAGAATTGGATAGCCATGTGCAAAAGAATTAAACTGGATTGCTATCTGTCACCATGTACCAAAATTAATTCAAAATGGATCAAAGACTTAAGCATAAGACCTGACACAATAAACTGCATAGAAGAAAACATAGGTACTAAACTTATAGACTTTGGGTTCAAAGAGCATTTTATGAATTTGACTCCAAAGGCAGTGGAAGTAAAAGCTAAAATAAATGAATGGGACTATACGAAACTTAAAAGCTTCTGCACAGCAAAAGAAACCATCGACAAAATAAAGAGGCAACCAATTGAATGTGGGAAGATTTCTGCAAACAGTGCCTCCGATAAGCGGCTAATATACAAAATACACAAGGAACTCATGCAACTCAACAAGAAAAAAACAAACAACCCAATTGAAAAATGGGCAGAGGACCTGAAGAGACATTTCTCCAAAGAGGACCTACAAATGGCAAATAGACATATGGAAAAAATGCTCAACATCACTAATCAGAGAAATGCAAATCAAAACCACAATGAGATATCATCTCACCCCAGTCAGAATGGCTATCATCAACAAGACAAATAGTAACAAGTGTTGGAGAGGCTATGGAGAAAAAGGAACCCTCATACACTGTTGTTGGGAATGAAGACTGGTGCAGCCGTTATGGAAGGCAGTGTGAAGATTCCTCACAAAATTACAAATAGAATTACCATATGACCCAGCAATCCCTCTCCTGGGTATCTACCCGAAAAATCTGAAAACATTTATACATAAAGACACGTGTGCTCCAATGTTCATTGCAGCTTTGTTTACCATGGCCTAGACATGGAAACAACCAAAATGTCCTTCGATAGATGAATGGATAAAGAAGTTGTGGCATATATACACAATGGAATACTATTCGGTGGTAAGAAAAGATGATATAGGAACATTTGTGACAACATGGATGGATCTTGAGAGTATAATACTAAGCAAAATAAGTCAGACAGAAAAAGCAGAGAACCATATGATTTCACTGATACGTGGTATATAAACTAAAAACAACAAAAGAACAAGACAAACAAATGAGAAACAAAAATTCATAGACACAGACAATAGTTTAGTGGTTATCAGAGGGTAAAGGGGGTTGGGGGTGGGAGATGAGGGTAAGGGGGATCAAACATATGGTGATGGAAGGAGAACTGACTCCGGGTGGTGAACACACAATGGGATTTATTGATGATGTAATACAGAATTGTACACCTGAAATCTATGTAATTTTACTAACAATGTCACACCCATAAATTAAAAAAAAAGAAGAAAAAAAGAACATAGGAGACAGAGAGAAAAAATAAAATAAAATAAAATTATGTTGTCAAAAAACTTTCCATCTGCTGTAGGTTAGTCCTTGTAAGTAACTCAAAATGTATAAGCACAGATTTTCTTTTCTTCTAGGAGTTTCATTTAGTTAAGGAAGAATTAAAACATGTATAAAGAACAAAAGTGAAAACTAAAGTCAAGATACAAGGGCTAACTAATGAGATATTTGCAAGTACTATAGAAATTTGGAAAATAGAGAAAGCATGCATGGGTAAGTATTCAGGAAGACTCAGAAAATGAACACTGGAGCTGGATTCTGGATATTAAGTTGATAGCCTGCGAATGGAGAGGAACATTCTAGACAAAGAGAATAGACTAATTAATGGTGTAGGAATGGGGCGTGGGTTGCAAGGTATTTAAAGGTGCAGGTTTTTATCCATCATGCCTCAATGTGCTGGAAAACTGAGATTGGTTCTCAGGTGAGCCCAGATACTGTTTAGGTGCACTTGGCCTTGGCCTGGGCCATCCAGGCTCTAGGTCCTACATGAAGATGGATTCTTGTACATTTATTCTAAGATGCCTGGAATATTAGCTCTATAAAATCTCCTAGGTGTGCCGTAATTTGAATAGTATTTTGAAACAATGTTTTCGGTTTTAGCTTCTAGATCATTCTAACTAGATTAGAGGTTCAAAACAAATAGTAATTAGAGAGATTTCAAAGAGAGATTCTGTCCTTGTTTCATGTGTGTGGGTGTGTTTGTGTGGATATACATAATATTAAATTATTATATTACATTTATATATATATATATATATATCGAGGATGCCAAAAACATGTATACACATGACTTGTATTCATTTTTTGTTATCAGTATATATTGAGTATTACAATTTCAATCCAGTTTTTTCCTTTCTTAAAATGTGTATACATTTTTTTTTGGCCATATATATATTTAAATTTCATACTCAAAGCAAGCCTATGTGGTAGCAGGATACAAAACATATTTTCACGACTAACAGCCATGAAACTATGCTGATCAGGGTTAAGCTGCTACTGAGTGGCAGAATCTAGGTATATTCCTCTAATACTCCCTGGAAAGAAAGGAGACACAACAACGACAAAAGCTTTACAGTCAGATAGATTTTCTCAAAAGCCTATTTCTGGAACTTTCTAGGCGTGAACTTAGTAACTCCAAATAGCTGATGTAAGATAGACAAATGTCAAGTATGGCCTTGGTTCAAATTAGGAAATTAGGGCTCAATTGTAAGAAAGGTTTATTTATCTTTTATTTATCTCTGTCTCTTTCTATATATACAAAGGGTGCCAAAACAATGTATACACATTTTAAGGAAAAGCCTGTATTAAAATTGTAATACTCAGTATATACCAAAAACAAAAGATGAATACAAGTCATGTGTATACATTGTTTTAGCACCCCCAGTATCTATCTATCTGTCTGTCTGTCTGTCTGTCTGTCTGTCTGTCTGTCTATCTATCTATCTATCTATCTATCTATCTATCTATCTATCTATCTATCTATCTATCTATCTACCTACCTACCTATCAATCATCTATCTATGTATACCAGCCATTTTAACAAACTATCCTTGGTAATCTTCATTTCTCTCTTTTTTTAAAAAATGCACAAGATTTAAAACTTTGTTTTTTAAAGTCTTCCTGTATGTCTTTTGTTTTTCAAAAATACCTTGAATTCTCAAGTTTTATTAGAATATGTTCTACTTAATTTCTCCAAATATATTATGTATATATTTTTTAAAAACTGTCAGAAATTGCTACAAACTCTTTTAATATTAAAATATTTTGAGTGCCTAATATTTTATGTTCCTGTGGAAATTGGTTACATTTCATTTTTTATAGGCTTATTTTTTGAAGAGTTTTAAAAGTACAGAAAAATTGATAGTACAGAGATTTCATATGCCCACACTCAGTTTCTTCTATATTCACATCTTACATTAGATGTAATTAATTAAATGTAAATTAACATCTTATGTTAACATTAAATGTATGGAATATTTGTTACAATTAATAAACCAATATTGATGCATTATCAACTAAAGTTCCTACTTTATTCAGATTTCCTTAGTTTTAACCTAATGTCCTTTTTCTATTCCCCATGCAACATTACCTTTACTTGTCATGTCTCCTTAGGCTCCTCTAGACTGACAGTTTCTCAGCCTTTTCTTGTTTTTAGAAACCCTGAAAATTTAGAGAAATATTGATCAGGTATTTTGTAGAATACTCCTCTGTTGGGATTTGTCTAGTGCTTATCTCGTGATTGGATGGGGTTCTGGTTTACTGTGAATAAGAAGAGCATAGAGGTAAAATGCCATTTTCATCCCATCATAACAAGAGTATATATATTATCAATATGACTTAATGATATTGGTGTTAACCTTGATCACCTTGCTTGAGATCCTGCTTTTCAGATTTCTCCCTTGTAAAGTCACCCTCCCCTCATACCCCTCACAATATTCTTAGGTCGCTAAGTGTGTCAATATGCACAGTTCACACTGAAGGAATGGGGAGTTATGCTTCATCTCCTAGAGGATACCATAACTACATAAATTATTTGGAATTCTTTTCAATGAAAAGTGTGTCCCTTTTCTTCCATTTACTTATCCAATCATTTAATATATCAGTATGGACTCATGGATGTACAGTTTATACCTTGGGTCATATCCAATACTAACTTTTAGTTTTGTTGATCAAATTGGTTTAGCTTTTCCAGTCAGTGGGAACACTTTAATTTGGCTCCTGTGTCCTTTTGAGAAAATCCTTATGATTGTGGAGTTTTTTTTCTTTTTGAACATCCCTTACTTTATGACACTATAAAATACTCCAAACTTGTTTTGTATGTTTCCTGTCTCAGTCCTAGAATTAGCCAAGGAAACTTGGTTCCTTTTATTGGGCAATGGTATTCAAAACGAAGATCCTGGTATTAGGTATACTTGTTGTTAATGGCATGTCATTGCAACAAGGTCCTCTCAGCAGACAGAGCAAGGAAATATATGTGTGTATACTAACTTGTGTATATACTCATATCTACAAGACTGTATATGTAACTATCTGTATCCATATTAATCTAGACATAAATTTATATTGATGTTTGTAACTCTAATCCATTACCAAATGGATCAGTCTAGCCTCCTCCACTTATTTATCTGTAACCTACTATTCTAACAGTGAGAAACCTTGTTCCCACCTCATCCATCCACTTAATTGTTCAACTCCAGTATACATGTATAGCAATATGGGATTGTCAACCCATACCCCTGTGGGAACAACTTTATCAACTATAGTACAGTATTTGTGTGCAGTCACTTTTGTCTTTAGTTTTATAGACTCCACTTGTTTCCAAAGTTACTGAGGGCCTTCCCCACCCACATACAACTTCTTCAGTGTGTAATACAAATTATTTTGCCAAATTCTCCCTGCTGCCCTAAATTATTTTTTCAAAGTAGTATATTTTAAGGTTCATTCTTTGTACTATACAGTCCTATGGATTTTCAGAAATGCATGATATCAGGTACTCACAATTATGGTGTCATATAGAGTAGTTTCATTCCCCATGCCCCCAGATCCACTGTGTTTCACCTATTCAACTTTTCTACTCCCAAATGTCTAGCAACCACTGGTATTTTCACTGTCTCCATAGTTCTGTGTTTTCCAACATGATGATTTGAACACACATCGTAGGTAGTTGTTTTAGAATGGCTTCTTTCACTTAACAATATATATTAAAGGGTGATCCGTGTCTTTGTGCTTCAATAGCTCATTTGTTTTTTTTTTTTATTGCTGAATAGTATTCCATTATGTGGATATATAATAGTCTGATTTCTCTTTGTCAATTGAAGGGCATCTTGGTTATTTCCAGTTTGGGGCAATTATGAATAAAGATGTTATAAACATTCATGTATAGGTTTTCATGTGTGCAGTTTTTCAGATCAGCTGTGTAAAATTACCTATTCAGATAGGAGTGCAATTGGTGGATCAGATGTTAGTGCTGTGTTTTGTCTTTCAAAGTTGCTGTATCATTTTGCATTTCCACCAGCAGTGAATGAGAGTTCCTGTTGCTCTTCATCCTTGTCAGCAGTTGGTGTTGTTGTTAGATTTTTGGATTTTAGTCATTGTAGTGGATGTGTAGTCATATTTCATTGTTGTTTCAAGTTGAAGCTCCCTAAGGACAAATTATATTAAGAATATTTTCACGTGGTTATTTGCCATCTGTATATCTTCTCTGGTGAGGTGTTTGTTCATATATTTTGCCCATTTTTAAGAAAATGGGATATTTTTCTTACTGTTGAGTTTTAAGTGTGCTTTATATATTTTGGACATAAGTTTTTTATCTGATATGTGTTTTGCAAATATTTTCTCCCTACCTGTAGCTGGTTGTTTCTTTTTTAATGGTGACTTTCTCTGAGTAGAAGTACTGAATTTTAATAAAGTTCAATTTATCAATTTTTTGAATTTTATGTGTCATGCGTTTGGTGTTTAATCTAAAAATTCGTTGTCAAACCCAGTGTCACCTAGATTTTCTTCTATGCTTTCTTCTAGAAGTTTTATATTTTTGCATTTAGGCCTATAATCCATTTTGAGTTAGTTATTGTGGAAGATATAAGGTTTGTGTCAAGGCTAATGTTTCCTTTTTTTTATTTTTTATAACCATTCAACTATTCTAGCAATAGTTGTTAAAAACACTATCTTTTCTTCATTGAGTTGCTTTTGTTCCTTTGTCAAAGATCAGTTGGCTATATTTGTGTATCTTTTTCTTCATTACATATATTTAATTCTATTCATCTATGTGTCTACCTTTTTGCCAATACCACACTATCTCAATTACTGTAACTTCAGAATAAGTCTTGATATCAGGTAGTATAATTTCTCCAATTTTATTATTCTCGTCAGTATTGGAA
Organism: Rhinolophus sinicus; assembly: GCF_036562045.2. Lineage (NCBI taxonomy): Eukaryota > Metazoa > Chordata > Mammalia > Chiroptera > Rhinolophidae > Rhinolophus > Rhinolophus sinicus. The sequence continues at coordinate 58,299,239 of NC_133757.1, forward strand.
ATTCTAGGTCTTTTACCTTTTCAACTAAACTTTAGAATCAATTTGCCAATACCAAAAAAAAATATCTTAGGGGATATTGATTGTGATTGCTTTGTAGATCAAGTTGAGGTAAATCGACATGTCAACAATACTGAATCTTCCAGTCCATGAACACAGACTCTCTCTCCATTTATTTTTATTTTCTTTGATTTTTTTTGTCAGTGTTTTGTACTTTTCTGAATAATAGAGTCTATACCTGTTTTGTGAGATTTATATCTGTGTATTTTATTGTTTTTGTGATTTTTAAAAATGGCATTGACTTTTTAAAATTAATTTATAATTCTAGTTATTCATTGCAGGTGTATGGGAAAGCGACTTTTGTACGTTAACAATGTGTATTGTGACTTTGTTGTAGTCGCTTATTAGTTTCAGGTATTTATTTCCTGAAACTTTGGAATTTTTCTATGTAGACAATCACGCCTTCTATAAACAAAAACATTTTATAACTTTCTTCCATAAATATATATATATATATATATATATATATATATATATATATATATATATATTAGCTCCTTTTCTTTTGTTATTTAGGTCATTTAGTACAATGTTGAAAAACAGTGGTGAAAGCAGTCATCCATGCCTTTTTCCTTGAACTTAGGAAGAAAGCATCCAGTTTCTCACCATTAAGTATGTGTCAGCTATAGGTGTTTTATAGCTGTTCATTATTAATTTGAGGAAGTTCCCTTTTATGCATACTTTACTGAGAGATTTTATCATGAATGGATGTGATCCTTTTCTTGATATTTTCTTAAATCAAATGATTTTAACCTTTTGATATGGTGGAGTATATCAACTTACTATTATTATTTTTTAAATATTGAACCAGTCCTGAATACCTGGAATAAATTTCACTTGGTCATGGTATATCATTATTTTTAATATTTTTGGATTCTATTTAATAATATTTTGTTGAAGATTTTGTATCAAAGTATGATAAATAATATCTTTTCTTATAATATCTTTATAATTATATCTTGCAATACCTTTATAACATCTTTATCTTGTTTTGGCATTAGGACAAGGTTGACCTCATTGAATAAGTTAGAAGCTGTTGCCTTTGCTTCTCTTATCTGGACAACATTGTGATGAAATGACATTTTCTTTTCCTTAAAAGTTTGATAGACATCACCGGTGAAACTGGGCCTGATGCTTTCTTTTTTGGAAGGTTATTATTAATTGTTTCAATTGATTTAATAGAGACCTATTCAGATACTTATTTATCTTTGTGTGAGTTTTGGTAGTTTGTATCTTTTAAGGAATTGGTTCATTTCACCTAATTATTACATTTGTGGGCCCTGTATTGTTCATACTCTTTATTAGACTTTTGATGACCACAGGATCTGTTACAGTCACTATTCTTTCATTTCCGATATGGTAATTATATTTTCTCTCTTTGTTTCCAGGTTAGCCTGGGTAAAAGTTATTAATTTTATTGGTATTTTCAAAAGATCAGATTTTGGTTTCATTGTATTTTTCCATCGCTTTCTTGTTTTCAATTTTATTGATATCTCTTTTATATTTATTATTTATTTGTATCTGTTTGCTTTATGCTTAAATTGTCTTCTTTCTCTAATTCTCTAAAATGAATACTTAAAAGACATTTATTTTATTTTTTTCATAATGTATGCATTAATGACTATAGTTTCTAAATCCTGCTTTTGTTACATTTCATAACTTTTGATAAGTTCATTGTCATTTACATTTGACACAAAATTTTTTTTTTTTCAATTTCTCTAGACGTTTCTTCCTTGTCTCATGTTATTTAGAAGATACTCTTTCATTTGGGGATTTCACAGTTATCTTTGTTATTGATTTTTAGTTTAATTTCCTTGTTGTCTGTGAGCATACTTTGAAGGGTTTATTTTTTTTTTTTCTCATAAAACTTTACAAATTTTGTTAAGGTTTGTTTCTTAGCCTAGAATGTGATCTATTTTGGTAAATGTTCTATGTGCACCTGAAAAACAAATGTGTATTCTTTAGTTGTTGGATATAGTGTTCTATAAATATTAATTAGATCATGTTGATTGATAGTGCTGTTCAGGTCAACTATATTCTTAGTGATTTTCTGCTACTTAAACTATCAATTACTAGAAGAGAGATGTTGAAGTCTCCAACTAATCTGTTTAGAAGTTGGTCTGTGATTAGTGTTTCCTGTTCTGGGGGCACCAGTCTTCAAAATCTCTTAGTGTCCTTGTTTTAGTCTTCCCTGTTATCTTTGGACTTACCTGAGAATTTTTTAAATAGAGTTTGCACCTTGCAACTCTGGCTACGATCCACTTCATTATACTGGAGACTTGCTAGGGTGGTGGCTATGTGTGTGGGGAGGAAGTGTGCTATAATCTTATGATTTCAACTCCATCTTTTTGTGGGCTGTGATCTTTGCAAGTGTGTCTTTCCCCACTTCCCTCTTAGTTGCCTAGGAAGGCTAGAGGTGAACTAAAGCAGGGTCAACGTGCTTCACCTAGGTGAGTCAAGGTTCCCTGAAATGTTTTGCTCTGCAGAGTAGGCCTTTGTAATGGAGACTGGTCTGGGCTTATTTCACAGTGATCGCACTTTTGTCAGATCCCTGTCAGATCCAGGAGAGAATTTTCTTCATTTCTTCATTGTGAGTCTATGGTCGCGTTCCTGGAAGTAAAGTCTACAATTCCTCCTAAGACTACACTCCCCAATTGTTTCTCACTCTCACATTTGTTCACATTGTGCATTCAGCATTCATTAAAAATAACACTTAAGTAACTAACATTTAACTGGTTTATCACGCCAGTGGCTCCAGCTCTAGATAAGCAGATCTCAGCTGTGTCTCTGGATGAGGTTGTCTCTACAGATTTCAGGGTAGTGGTTGGCCCTGCAACCTCAGTTCTCTGATGGGTCTAAGAAAAAGTCATTGGTTTTAACTTTGTTCAGTTTTTTCCTGTAAGGATAGGAATAATGACTTCCAAGCTCGTTGTAAATCAGAGTTGAAGATGGATGTCTTCAGTCAAAATGTTTGTAATGATTCTTTCTTCCAGATTTAGCCCAGAAGTCAGAAAAAAGAAAGTGTTAAATCATCAAAATAATTCTCTTGGAATTCAGGCAAGGTGCTGCAAAGTATCACAGAAGCATATAAGAAGACGGTTCTCTAAGACTTGGCAGAGTTTGACCATTATCATTTGAGACATTCTCATAGTTGTCAATTCCACCTAGCATGTACACCATCTATATAAATCCCCTCTTCAGTCTATTTTCTGGCTTAGCATCTACTCTTCTTAGATGTATTTTACAGTGATTGAAAACGTCCTGGTGTCAAATACCTGAGGCAGATTTGGATAGTAATTAACTATCCTTTTTTCTAAGACTGGTATACATCGTCATCTATGCTGTGACTAGCAATGCTTTGACTGACAGTTTAGCAGTCACTTACATAACAAGGTAGAAAGCACAAACTTCACATTAGAGAAAAATGAGTACAATATTTTGGATGGAGTATGAATCACTTTGAGGTTTGTGTAAGGGTGTGCTGTGTGCTAATTACTCGCCCATCATCCAGTAAAACAGACCCTTATTAGAAAGTCCAACATTCTTGTTCAGACTCCTGATATAAGATTGTAAAATGAAGCTTTGGTTCAATTACTTGTTTGTTTTATTGGACAAGGCCTATCACTGTCATATATGGTTACTCCTGTTATAATTGTCACCTAGTTATCACAGAGAATTTTAAACACATCCTCACTCAGAAAAGGGGACCTCTTCTGCTCCCTTCCTCTGCATGCGCCCATTACCTATAAGAATACAGGAAAGTATCATTACTCCTCTCTAATTTCTAACTCTCAAGCAAATCTGAGCTGGGCGATGGAAGTTCACTGAAGTACTTCTATGTTTCAGGTATTGGGAGAAGGCCCTGATGACAATCTTTCTAGATTTGGGGATTCAACTTCCTCACCTTAGGCCCCTTATTTCGAGAGCAAGGTCATTGTTCATGGATAAAAAATCAACCACCCAATCAGTATGGGTGAAATAATTCATGATAAAGACAAAGCTGTCATCAGAGGTCATGGCACTCCAGTCATTCTAATATAGATTCTTGCCAAGCTGTCACCCCTGATTGTGTCAGTCATGGCATATGTTATACATTGAACTGTTTGCCCCCTCATTTCTTTCTCAACTATAATTATGTTGCCAGAGGCATTTTTTCCCCAGCAATAAATTTATATGGTGAAACAGACTAGACTTGAGAGCACCATTCATAAAGCTTCTCCTCCTGTCTGACTCTATAAACCATGCACTTACCCAGCAAGTGACAGGGCATATGCATTTAATTATAACTGGCCTGATGTGCATCAGTAATTAAGAACCAGAATGAGTTCTTACTTGCTCACAAAAGCCCAGACTGGAGATTTTATAAAACAAAATAAATTTCACTAAGGAGGAGCTCTCCTCTTGATTTCAATGGCAAAATAAAAATAAAATAAAATAGAAAGAGAAAAAATGGAGAAAATCTAATGTTTATTTCATGCAACTCAAGTGCTAGATATTTTTATATTTTTTCATTTAAATTAACTTCACACATCATGACAATAGTCTAAGATATGTATTGCTATTCCCATTTTATAGATGTAAAGAACAATGAATGAGACAAAAGATAGTAGTAAATACATAACTAAGACATAATCAGAAAGCTTGCTATAGTAAATACATGTAGCACATTATGGAGAAAATACTTTGAGGACACATACTTTTTCAAGCACATGTAGAACATTTACAAATATTATGTTGTAGAAAAGAAAGTAATGTGCACACATGTCCCCCATCTTCACTCTCAGCAGATACATTGCTTCCTATTTCATAAGAGCCGTCATAAAAAGCTTCATATGTCTCAGCCTCTACTTCTGCCCTCACACTCGGCTTTCCTTCCCATTACTATCAGTGATCTCTGCAGAATCTTCCCAAAGATCAGCCTCTCCATTTGCTCATTAGATGCCATTCCTTGCAGAGTTTCTCTTGTTTTCTGCACCACCGTTTATTTCTTCTTTACTCTTTATTTCCCATCAGCATACATGCATACTTATTTTCTCATATTTTTTGAAAAAGGCAAAACACTTTGTTGTGCTATCTCTTTAGCTACTGCCTCACGTTGTCTCCTGTCCCGTAGAGTAAAACTCCTGGAAAACGTCTGTCTGTATTATCTTAAATTCTTCTCTTCTCCTCTGTCTAAAATCTATTCTGGTTGGGCTTTCATCCATCCCTCCTCAGAAACTATTTTGATCCAGGTTACCAATGATTTCCATTTTGTTATAATCAACTTTCTCTGTCCTCATCCTACTTGACGTGGCGTCAGCATTTAACACGTTTGATGACTTCGTCTGCTTTTAAATACTTTTCTCATTTGACTTCCAGTCCTTCAACTCCCTTCCCAAATTCCCCTGGTTTGCCTTCTACCTCACTGGCCATGCCCTCACAATGTCCTTTGTTGCTTCGGTCTCTTCTCTCTGATGTGTAAGTGTTGACAGCATCCAGGGTTTCAACTTGAGACTTTTTCTCTATATATAGTCTTTCTGAGGTAATTTCATCTACTATCATGGCTTTAATACAATCTTTACTGTGATGATTCCAAAGATTATGTTAACATCTCAGAGTGCTAGTCTGAACTTGAAATTCCTTTGTCTAAAAATTTTAACATACCTACTCAAATGTCCAATAAACATTTCAAATTGAGTAGATGTAAAATTGAAATTCTGATCTTCTCTCAAAATTGCTGTCTTTTATCCATCACCATCTCACATACTGGCAAATCCATCCTTTTACTTGCTCAAGAAAACATAATTTTAGATTTATCCTTAATCCTTTTTTCTCAAAACTTACATCCAACCTATCAGTAAATCCCATGGGCCTTACCTTCAAAGCATAAATTTAAGTCTTTTCATCAATCACCCTTTCTGTGCAATTCCTTTGTAGTCAGGATTTGGCCAACTCAACTTCATACATTTATAGAATAAAAACCTATAATTCTGAACATTCTGGTGTCATATAGAGAAAAATTGTAAAGTTTGAAAATGTTTAGAATTTAATAAAATTGGAACAATTCCAAATCTTCATTTCTCTTATATAGGTACATTTCATATGTCAAACTTATCAACAGAGCTATATAGTCCACTGCAAATTGCAATTATTGTTATACATTTTCCCCAACATTCTATAGTCAGCAATATGGCCTCCATACCTGTTGCTGTTCTTGCCTAGAGTTTGATCTGGTTTGTTATAGATACACTTTACATCAAATCTATGTAAGTTACAAGACATTATTATTTTATCTCCCTATAAAAATTTTTTAAAAAGTAAGTGCTCACAATCTACACTATTACCTTTGATAATCCTTTAGTGTTCTTCTTAGGTTGGAAATTTCATTCAACAGTTTGAGGGCATTAACAATTTCTCAGGCTTTTGTTTCATACGTAGCTTGTACAGTCAATACCTCTGCATGTATCTCAGCAACCAAAAGCAATACAGTGCTGCTTAAAAAGTAATAATAATAATAATAAAAGTAATACAGCTCTTTCTACTAGTGAGTAACTTCCTTTCTTATGTCCTGTAAAGCTCTTGCTTTGAAACAGGAAAATATGAGATTGTTGTCAGTCTTCCAATGACCAGTATTTGCTTTAACAATATCCAATTTATAAATAATGCTGTATTTCTACACCTTTCTGAGTACACAACAACTTTTCATTTTGACTTAAAATCAGATTAGTCCTTCCAGAAGACATTTTAAACAATTTAAGTCCACACATGAAACATCAACAGTGCACATAACTAAAACGATAGCATGAATAGCCAAGTTCAAGTTGAAGCATAAGCTGGCAGTGACAACTACATGTTTCCTGGCTAAAAACAATTGTGAGATATTTAAATTTCAGAAATTTTGATATGTGAGAACATTTTAATCTTAGACTCCATGAAATATGGTACTTTTTCTTCTTCATATTTATTCCTTCTTATTTTTTATAGACAACAATTAATTTTACTCTTGTTTGACCACCATAATTCCAAATCTTTTCTAGAACTCATAATTTTTATGTTATTATTGGAGTCATTTATCTAATAATGCCTCTGTATGGTAAAATTTACGTGGTTTTGTGTGCATGAAGAATATGTTTATTGTGTCCCTTTGTTTAGATGATAGTTTTTTAAAATATATAATTTTGGATGTTTAAATTTCAATGCAATTTATCTGTTTGGATTTTTAAAATTTGTACTTTTGGCATTCTGTGTAGGATGACTATAAAATTATATTCTTTAAGTAAACATTACCACAGATTTTAAAGAATTTACAACCAATGTATAGAGGAATCATGTACAAAAAAATAGTTTAATTCCATTTTAAGAAGTTTAGGTTGATTTTACAAAGCTGATGTTTAACGATTCAAGTGATTTTGGCATGTATCCTGGTGACAATGGACAGCAAAGACAGAATTCATGTACTGCTGTGTTAATGTATGTTTGTGTGTTTATCATTTGCATCATCATGAAAATGTGACAGTTACTCTAAATGTGTGTATGTAAAATACAGGTAAATATCTACAATTATAACCTCTATTTGGATTGGTGTAAGTTTCAAGATTGTTTGGATGCAATTATGAATTGTATGTGTGCCATAGCAAATTCTAAAAGTGTTTTTGCTCCAAAGGTTTCTTCCTTAGGTATGACCTTTCCTATGCCACAAAACTCTGCCCCACCAAAATTTTTGCTTGTATCATCAACACAAAGAATAGTCATCTTATTATTAATGCAGGACTTTTAAACTTTTATTTGCAATAGCATCAACAATAATATTAGATGTTTCGTATTTAACAGAATGAAATTCCAAACTTTCCTTTAATACAGTGTACTGACTGAAAAATCAAATCATCATTAGAATTAACACATTTTCTATTTAAAGTAACTGCTGATAGTGTTATGAAACTTACACAATTATGCTAAGAGATCCAATTGACACCCATTCTGCTACGAGATCCAACTCCCAGGAATACTTCTGTTTGTTAGAATCTTTTTTTTTTTTTTTAATTTTATTTTATTAAATTTATTGGGGTGACAATTGTTAGTGGTTTGTTAGAATCTTACTAATAATGCACCACTTAAAAAGCACCATTTAAAAAGCTCCTTTACACCCTTTCATCACAGCAGCCCTGGAGACAAGCTGTTTAAATTGTGGTCCATTTGCCCTTCAGGTATGGGTAAGAGAAGCAAAAGGAGAGGGTGTCCTGCAGTGTGTCAGTCTGCCCAGTTCTTCCCTAGTAATGATAGAGGGCATCCCTGTCTTAAGTTGATTCTAGCAGTGGAATATTTTACCATTAAATGTGTTATTGACTACTGGCATAAATTCTGTATCTTTCATAATTTTAAGGAAATACTTATCTTCCTGGCTCACTATGCATCTGTTTCTCTTCATATGGACATTGAATTTCATCAAAATTTTATCAGAATTCATGGCTATAATACTTGCACAGTATTCTTTCTTGGCTCTTGGGATAAAAGAGCTTGTAAAAAATGGCTGCAATTATTCCCCTCACTGAACGGACCCTGCTTTCAATGCAACTTTATAGATCACAGGAAAAGAGTCCTGGAGCAGCTGAGAGCCAGGCAATCCCCAAACGTGGAAGGAAGTTCCACCAAGTTCAGCAGTGCTGCCTACCCGACTTACCTTGAACCCCTTGACTCCTGAGCAATAATAAATGTGTATTATTTAAACAACCAAGTTTTGGAGCTTTTTACACAGTAAAAGCTAAATAATTACAGAATAACTAACTACATACTGCTATAGGTATGTACCTATAGCATGTGTGGGGAGATTTATGTTGCACAGAAAATAATCTAAAAATATACACAGCAAATATAACAGATGTCAGCAGTTACCCCAGGGTAACACTTGGATGTTTTCAATTTGTATGTAGTCAAGTCTATTAGTGTCCACAGGTGTGATTTATTTTCTAATGAAATGCTTATTTCTTTCTGACACCAGGGTTATATAAATACTTTTAGTTTTTCTAACCCTTAACTATTGTGAATTATATTAATAGAATAACCAGCGTCAAACCGTACGTGCATTCTACGAATGAACTATGTTTGTCACTATTCTTTTAATATAATACTGGATAATGTTTGATATCTTATTTAAGGTTTAGGGTCCTATGTTTTCATTTTTATTAAATGTATTAGGGTGATATTGGTTAATAAAATTATATAGGCTTCAAGTGTACAATTCTATAATATATCATCTGTCTTTTGCATTGTGTGTTCACCACCCAGAGTCAGTTCTCCTTCCATCATCATAAATTTGACCCCCTTTACTCTCTTCTATCACCCACCCTCCCCCCTTACCCTCTGGTAACCACTAAACTATTGTCTGTGACTATGAGCCTTAGGTTGTTTGTTGGTCTTGTTCGTTTGTTTAATTTTATATGCCACATATGAGTGAAATCATATGGTTCTCTACTTTTTCTGTCTGACTTATTTTGCTTAGCATGATAATCCCAAGATCCATCCATGTTGTCATAAATGACAGTATTTCATCTTTTCTTGGAGCAGTATTCCATTGGAGATATATATATATATGTATATATATATATATATATATCTTCTTTATCCAATCATCTATCGAAGAACACTAGTTGTTTCTATGTCTTGGCCACTATGAATAATGATGCAATGAACATAGGGGTACATATATCTTTACAGATAAATATTTTCAGATTTTTTGGGTAGATACCCAGAAGGAGGATGGCTGGGTCATATGGTAATTTTATTCTTTTTTTTTTTTTTCTTTTTTTGAGGAAACTCCATACTGTTTTCCATAGTGGCTGTACAAACTGACATTCCCACCAGCCATATATGTTTCTTTCTCTCCATAGCCTCTCCAACACGTGTTATTTGTCTTGTTGATGATAGCCATTCTTACATGAGTGGGTATCTCATTGTGGTTTTGATTTGCATTTCCCTAATAGCTAGTTGAGGATTTTTCAGAAGTTGAGCATTTTTTCATATGTCTGTTGGCTATTTGTATGTCTTCATGGGAGAAGTGTTGGCCCATTTTAAAATTGGATTGTTTGTTTTTTTGTTGTTGAGTTGTATGAGTTCCTTATATATTTTTCATATTAGCCCCTTATCGGAGGTGTTGTTTGCAAATATCTTCTCCCATTTGGTTAGTTGCCTCTTTGTTCTTTTGATGGGTTTTTTTGCTCTGTAGAACCTTTGTAGTTTATTAGGGTTAACATTAAAGAGCGCTGGTCTTTGGTTTTCTTTTTTTATGCATCTTTATCCCATTTTGGATTTTAGTGTTTTCAGAAATAAACAGAGATATATTACACCTTTATTTTATGTCTGCTTACTCATTCCTCCTTGAGCCATCTGTATTTCTCTGTTGTTGTTTGTTTGTTTTAAAATAATTGCCATAGATCTATCTTATTTAATTTTGCAAATGAATAGTGCTTATATGTATCTATAACTCATATTTTATATAAGACTATGATAAAAGAATCTTTTATGATAGTCTGCATTTAAAATGTACTATTTCCTCCCTCTACTTTGCTTAGACTAGTCATACTTTTCTCAGATTTGAGGATGTGTTGCAATTTTGAGTTCAGAGGGAAGGTGTGAATAAGAAGCCCTGACACTTGTGGCAGAATAAGTACGTTAAAATTTTCATGAACAATGAAGGTTAGATAACCCATGGATGAGGGATCAGAATATCTTATAATTAAGCAGATGGTATTTTTTAGGAGTACGATGGTTGTTGGGTGGTTGTTAACACCCAAAAACATCTGAACACATTAATAAAATGATCAGCATAAAGCCATTAAACAAATATGCCAAGGACCAAATATATTTAGTCTTTGTGAAAGTACCAATGCGAAAGTTCCAAGATAAATAAGAAAGTGTCTAATTTTTCAATAAATACATATTTTAGTAAAGAAACTTAAAATTACATTGTCACAAATTTATCTGTGAATTTGTATTCTACTTATACGCAGATATAACCTAGCATGGAATGTGTATAAACCACGTTCCAATAGGCGTTGGCATCTGCATAAGCTGAGGTCCCAGCAGTCTGTCTCTGTTTAAATAACAAAACCTTAACATCTGGCACTGATATTTGGGAATGCTGTATGAACTTTTGATCCCTAAAAGTATGCTGCTTAGAGGTTGATGATGACAATAGTAATCATAAAGGATTTGTACATACAAATTCTGTTTGGGGTCCTCTCAGGAAAGTAGCGTGTTCCTAAGCTTCTAAAGAGGGTAGGTGCAGAAGAAGGATGTAAGGCTTCAAATCAGCAAGGTCTGGGCCTGGAGCATCAGAATCAAGCTGGCATCGAGTACTTGGAACAGGTACAGAAAGCAGGTCATAACCAAGGCCACGATTTCCACACACGTTGTGATTTTTTGGCTGAGTGTCACCACATCCTCAGTGGGGGCATCATGTCTGGTCCAGGTCTGACCCCATCAGGCCTGGCCCAGGCTCCCCCTGGTTTCCATCCGTGTATCACACGAGTCACTAAGTTTGCTCCTCTGGAGCTCCTCATGCCAACTTCCTACCAGCAGAAGCGGTATGCCAGCCTCTCAATGTGAAGTGTGACTACATATCTCCGGAGTCTCAGCTGAACTTGAACCTGGTAGATACAAAAATCAGAAGGGCCCACCACTGCCTAAGCAGTAAACAGAGGCTAAAAGAGCTATAAAGTAAGCTCAGAAAGGAGCTCCTAGGGAAAAAGAGCTAGTATTTATTGCTCCAAGTTCTGGGCCAGAGGTTTTGTATACATTAATTCATAAACCACGTTAACAATCTACTTTCTACAGTAAATAAATAACACCTCAGAGAGGCCAAATGATATGCCAGCTAGTTAATAACAGAACACTGATTTGAACTAACGAGTACCTACCTTCTAATCTTCCTGATACCTTATCTTACCCTGCCAGGAATCTGTGAGAATTTACTTATTCATGAGATCGCTTTCAAAATGAGTTACCAGTTTCCACAGGAGAAGAAAAATGAATTTGTGGTGTATTTAATAGTTTGTGAAATTCAATGTACTCTGTACCTTCAGTCTCCTTCTGAGCAGTCCCTCAGGGTGATCCTTACACACAATTCCCCATGCTTTCTGGCATGTGACCCTGTGAACCTGGTGAGGATGGATCGCATCAGGAGTCAGTACTTGGGTCAAAGAGGAGTAATGATGGTTCAGTTTTGAAGGGCAGTTTAAGGAGTAGTTTGGCACCAGAATGCCCAGTGGGTGTGCTCTGACATCAGACTGTGAATAATATGCTTCTTCACATTCTCTGTCTTGAGGAATTTGGGTTGTAAATGAGAGAGAGAGAAATGAAGGAGAGATAAGTAGAGGGAAGGAGAATGGAAGAAAACCAGTAGAAACTAAGGCAGAGTCAGGGGAAAATAGTTATGAATATGGTAAAATTATTAGAGAAATATAGACACATTGTTCTAAAATATGCCAAAATTAATGACCAGCTCAATATACTGCTAAATACACTGTTAAGTCCCTAGATTTTTTTTGTTGTTAGTAGTCAAATGCGAGCTATTGTTTGCTGAGTTTTCTGTGTGCCAGGCACAGTGCTAGGCTTTGGCATACATTCTCAAATTCTATCTCAGTCACTAGTTTTGATGAGTGTCCTTGGAGCTGTTCTGGTATCTGAAAGGTGATGAATATCATTTCCATCAATCTACAGACTGACCTTGACATTATTGAGACAGATTCCTGCACTTGCTGACTTCCTAGGGCATCCTTATAAGTCTTCATCATTGGAAGCCAAGAAGCATATTTCCATTCTTAAAACCTGAAATCTCTTACCATATTGGAAATTGACAACCTGAAAGAAAAGTAAGCCAAAGCATGTAATGCTGGATTGGTTGTTTTCACTGTTCCCTACATGAATAATGAATTGGTTAAATCCTTCACTGTCTCAAGAAATTGCCATCTGTTCTTTAGTCTTTAATTGATGTAAGAGAATTTCAAGAAATCTCCACTGGGAAACAATTCTGGTGTTCACAAAAACTGGCTGGCAGATTAGTGGGTCAGCCAAGCAGATGGTGCCAGGGCCATTCGTCATTGTGGGCAGCTGTGATCCTACCTGGGAAAGGTGGCCATTCTCTATACCACACAAATCACAAAGCTGCCAACACTACTCAAGCGCCCATTGTCTTTGTATCAAATAGAGAGTTTATTCTGGAGACAGGATTTGGGACCTGGGCAATGAAGGTAGCAGAATGCACACTATATCCTCCAACTTTAGCAGTACACAGAGGGCACAGACAAGGGTAAAAAAAAGGTTTTTTGGTAAAACAAGATAAAATTTCATCAAGTAGCCAAGAATTCCCAATGGCAAGTTTACACCTCTTTTTAGGCGTTCAGATAAAATGGAAAGATCAGGGACTTGGTTACCGTGTGTAGGACTATTTCATTGTTATGGGAAAATTTAATTCTTGACTGCAAAACCTATGAGTATGTCATATTCACTCCACCTTTTTTCTTGGCTCCATGGAATAAGTAAAGGCCATTTCCTGATTTCCTGTTGATTAGTACTCAGGAGTTTCAAAAACTCTATGCTGAAAGCACTGTGATGTCTACAGCAATTTTTAGAATAGTTTGACTTAAGGCAAAATTGTGACGTAAATAAAGCTTAGTTCAAAGCTGTTCATAGTTCCTGTTCTGCTGCCTCATTGCTAACAGATGCATGACGTGGCATGTGGGCATCATGGTCATTGCACGGTGTTACGGGGAGCCCTCCCTTCCTCCCTCTATGAATATCTGTGAGTGCCTACTGCATGCACTGTCTCTCTTCTTGGAAAGCTCACATTCTAGTGTGAGGACACATGTTTAATAATTGATCTCACAATGAAGGATCCATTCCAAACTGAAAAATGTCCTCTGAAAGAAAGAATTACAGCTCAGGGAAAGCATAGAACATTGGGAAGTGTTCTCTGGCAACAGGGAGGATGGGGTTGAGATGGCGAGGGTCAGGGAAGGTGTACCTGAGGAAATGAGTTACACTTGAGCTTAAATAAGGCAAGATAACTAGAAGAAAAACTAGGCAAAACTTTGGAGAAAACATCATGCCAAGGAAGGGGAATGACATTTACAGAGGTCTCCTGAGAAAGGAGGATGGTGCAAGTGCCTGAACAGCAGAGAGTGACAGAACTATGAACTTCTTTCCTATTTTATCCTTCTTCAAACTCATGGCACCATTAACATATTACACGTGTATATTATATACTTGTAGAAGACAGAATTTGGGACCTGCCTCTCCTCGTTTACTATACTTAGGCTCTATGAGGAAATGGGTTTCTCTGCTTTACACACTTTACCCCGGAACATTTCTGTCATATGTAGTTGCTTGCATAATATTTCTTGACTGAATGAATGAATATGACTAATACAAGCTGATGCTGGGGGTGGGGGTCCCAGGGCCCCAGCTAGGCAGGGTCTTGTAGGTCAAGTTACAGATTTCTGTACATACTTAGAATGATGGGATGCTGCTGAAGGATTCTAAGTAGACGGATAAGAGACAGTCAGACTACATTCATGTATTCAGTATATATACTGAGCACTGTTTCTAGTGTAGATATTTACTAGGCAGGTTGGCATTCAAAGGCAAGTAGTGCTTTTTGCATCCCTGGGTTTTTGGGGTACCAGGCACACTGACAAGTATAAAAAGGTAGAGTTATCCAAGTAGGGATGTGCTTAGAGTCCCATGTGGAGAAGAGATGGAACTTTCAGACAATAAGCCCAACAGGAATGGGAGGACTCAAGAAAAGTAATGGATTTAAGACACTATCTAAGGCTTGATTATAGCAGTAATTAAAGTGCCTGGAGACAATATTGGTAGGCAAACAGATTGTTCATTTCAAAGGGAAGTGGTTTGGGAAATAGCTAGTGGAGATTCCAGGAAATGTATTTATCAACCAGTACTACATCCTCAAAGCGTAAACAGGCCTAGGCACAAACTAGCTATGTTGACCAATTAGTGTGTAAAGCATTTTTATAGACTTAATATTATGCATTTTGTGTGCTGCTGGTCAGAAGAAAGGGAAAGAATGCAGCATTCATTAAACAGCTACTACATGCCAAGAAATCGATATACATTACATAATTGAATCTTCACAGCAATGTGAGAGTAGTATGTGATATTATCTTGATTTCCACATGGGAAGATATAACCCAGGCAATATTTCCAGGTCTTGTCTAGTCAGTGACTAAACTGAAATTGATATACATATCTCTTTGATGGTAAAACCCATGAATTTCCTGCCATACCCAGTGCGAGAAGGAGGACAAGGAGTAGAGAGGAGAAAGAAGAAAACGAAAAAGGAAGATGAGGAGGAGGAAAAGAAGGAAGAAGCAGTAAAAAAGAAGACATAGAGCAGCAGGACAAATTAGTAAACTGAGAAGTCCTGCCGTTAGCTTGAAAGAGCCTCTGCTTTAAGCAGGATTAAACATAAAGGCAAGAAATAGCAAAGCAGTAAATTTGTGTTAGACTCTCTGCCAAATACATAGAAATACAGGAGCTCATAACATAACATATCTGTTCTGGAAAATGAAAACAAAACAAAAAATCCTTTGAGCAGTGAGGAGAGATGACTACAGAAGAAACCTTCCATTTTACAGAGTCCTGAAAGGAGGTGGCCGACTGGTGAGTGACTTAGAAAGTGCAGACTACAATCTGTCTCCACTCTGTGAGGTCTGAACTGACACTGTAGCCCGAACACCAGACATGTAGAGTCAACAGTCATATTCCAAGATGCATTCCGGAGAAGGACATTGAATAGTAAGCTAGTATGCTAAAGTACATTCAGAATAAACATATTCTATGCACCGGGGGTGAAGGATTTGGGCAGCTCTCAAACACAAACATTTTCCTCCTGAGAAAGAGCAGAGACTCTGTGAGAATCCTTCTCGCCACAGTGCTACAGCCCACAGACAGGGACCCAAAACCTGCCAGTGACAATGATCTGCTGTGCAGAACTGACACTTGCATTTCTCTAGTCTCTAGATATCAGAATTGATATGGGAGAGCAGTAGCTAAGCACTATAGAAAGGGGATATTTTATAGATTGGGTGGTCCGTTTTAGCAAATAAAAAATACAATTACATTTTAAATTCAGGTGACTATCTCATAATTTTTAAATGGGGTATTTCTTTTTTTAATCTGAAATTCAAATTTAAATGGGTGCCTTAATCAATTTGGGCTGCTATTGTATTTCCTTGAAAATAAGACCTAGCATGATTTTTCAGGATGCTCGTAATATAAGCCCTACCCCAAAAATAAGCCCTAGGTAAGATTGTCAGCCAGACGGAAGCATTTAGTACATCTGTTGCAACACACGATGGATGTATTGAATTATAAAATAATAATATATAATTAAATATTATATAATTATACTTAAATATTAATATATAATAAATAAATAATATTATTGACATTAATACTTAAAATAAATGATAATATAAATTATAGTTAAGTATTTGTAAATACCCAAGTGAACAGCTTTGGACGAGAGGTAAACGCCTATGTAAACAAATGAACTCAAGACTTATTGCCGAATGACCAATCGGAGTACAGACACAACGCACGAATAACGTGCCCACTTGATAAAGAACAGCCATGGTTCTGTCTAATATGACTCTTCATAATGCAATATGTCATGTCTTGTAAGTGACGTATACTTAATGCATTCGTGTGAAATAAACAAACGTTTTCTGAATTTTGGTGCCTGCAATTTTCATCACCTTTGTGTGGATCATCATTCTTAACTGTCATCATTTTTTTGCCACTCCTGTCTCATAAGTCTTCAATTCACACTTGATTTAATGGTAGATTTAAAGGGAATAGTATTTTGACCCCCAGACAAGATGAGTGCAAAAAGAAAGCTATTCCGTTGACTACAAGAAGGGAATCGTGGAGGACTCTAGGGGTAAGAATCTTATGGCTTTCTGCAATGAGAAGAAGTTGGATCTCCGAATGGTCCGAAGATGGTGAGCAGAGTATGATAACCTCAATCAACAGGTGGTCGAGGGAAATGCTAAGAAATACAAGTGTGGATCAGATCGGCAACCATTATTTCCTGAGCTGGAAGACATCATCTGTGAATGGATTGCTGACAGGAGAGCAAAGGCTTGGGTTGTGCGCAGGGCTGATATTCAAGCATTTGCTCTTGCAATGGCACCACAGTCAGAAATATCCCAAGAATTCAAAGCCTCACAACACTGGCTGGATACCTTCCTTCAGTGATATGAACTGTCTATAAGATTGACAACACTGTTCAAGCTGGAAGATATTGAAGTTATTAAAAGTTCACTTGCATTCAAGTCCTTTGTTGATGGCATCGACTTTTCTAAATACCCACTCTCCAACACGATTGCTATGGATGAAATTGCAGTGTTTATGGGCCAAGGATCTCAAACGAGAATTGATCAGAGAGGTGTCTCGTCAATCTACATTCCCTCCTACACATGAAAGTGCATGTGTTACCTGTATTTGGGCAATTCGTCTGGATGGAAAGAAAGCCCCATCTCTAATCATCACTAAGGGCAAGAAAGATAAGGTTGAACTTGTTTCAGGCATTTATGTTTTTGAAACAAAAAAAGCCTGGTGCACACAAGCAGTTATAAGGAAGCGGGTCGATTTAATGCTGCCACTTGTTTTGCAAGGTGGCCAAAGAGGTCTGCTAGTGTGGGATTCAGCCAGCACTCACCGTGCTAAAGACGTGAAGAACTTCCTTGCAGAGGGAAGAACAGATCAAATAATGATTCCCACAGGAATGACTGCCTATCTCCAGACTCTTGATATTGCAATAAACAAGTCATTCAAGGACCATTTGTGCATAGAAATCAATGACTACATTGAAAATAGATTGGAGAGAAATCAGTGTGGAAACTTTGTGAAGCCTGGCCTACAAGAGGTCGTGACGTGGGTGAAGAATTCATGGGATAAAATCACTGACAGCTGTGTTGCCAATGCACTACGAGCAGGCTACATGGACAAGAAGTGCTCATTTAAGGAGAGCTCTATTGCTGGACATGAGAGATTGGGGCCAATGGTTCTACAGGAAATGGAGTCGCAAGAAATTCAAGCCGGAATTCGGGATTTGGAGAGTTATGGCGATGTTCCAGAAGAAGATGACATGACTGTATTTGAATAAATGTAGATTTTTGTACATGAATAAATGAATAAATATAGATTGTTGTACATAAATAAATGTAGATTGTTGTACATGAAAATATAAGACATCCCCTGAAAATAAGCCCTAATGTGTCTTTTGGAGCAAAAATTAATATAAGACCCGGTCTTATTTTGGGGGAAATGCGATATAAGAAAATACCAGACTAGGTGAGTTAAACAAACAAAATTATTTCTCACAGTTCTGGAGGCCAGAAAGTCTGAAATAGAGTGCAAATAGTCCACTCTTGTGAGTTCTCTCATCTCAGTTTGCAAATGGCCTCCTTCTTGCTGTGTCCTCACATGGCCAACAGCAGAGAGAGGAGAAGCTTACCCTGTCTCTTTTTGTAAGGGCACTAATCCTGTCATGAGGGCTCCACCCTCATGATCTAATTACATCTCAAAGGCTCTATTACCAAATAACATCACATAGGGATTAGGGTTTCAACATAAGAGTTTTGGGAGGCACAGACATTCAGTCCATAGCACTGAGCATTCTGATTTTACCTGGCAACATTATTTATAGCTCATCTGAATTATGGGCACCCCGAGTCTTCTTGAGAAACCTCTGCACAGGAGTAAGAAAACCTCATGTGGATCAATCTAGAGCATGGAATGGCAGGGGCTACAGCTAATGGACGATGTGAGAATATCCTCCCATTTGGTGCCAGCAAGTGGCAAAGCCCTTTGTGGTGGCTTTCAGGGAAGAGATTAAGGAGGAGAGTGGGACACATATTGAGGAATACAGTAGAAAGAGGTACTGGAGGCTAAATCTTGGCTTTAAGATTACCAGGTGGCATGGCAAAGCTTGACTCATTAAGACTGAGAGGGTGGCAGAGAGCAAGAAAGGGATCTGTATATGAGTCAGGACATTTGTTAGACAGACTTGGAAAATGCCTGAAGGGAAATGGACACAGAGGGTGGGAGATTTCTAAAAATAGCCTGTTATTTAGTCCTGAGGTGGTCTTTAAGGTCACTGAGTCAGTTTTGACAAGATCCAAACATGATTATTGTAGAGGAATTTCCCTCAGGTACCCCAGGCTCAGAGTCTCCACAATGTCCAAGTATGGTGGGTTTGGAGTTAACAGTAGGGTCATCCCATAGTTAATTCTGCTTCAACAAGTTTTGATTATTGAAGCAGAAGTTAACTGAAACTGACCACATCTACTTCACCTCACTACTTTTGACTCAGGAATTAAACAACTGATGCCTGGTTTGTCATTCTAGAATTTCTAGGTAAGCAGATTTCTTCTGATACTTACTAAGGAATGGAAGCTGGAACTCCTGCAACTTTGGTCACTGGAGCCAAAATTATGTTGCCAAATTGGCCACACATGTAAGGGATTTCCTTTATGAATGTGCCCAAACACGGTGTGTTCCTCCCTGGTGTGTCTTTTGCTTATGTTCCCTGCTTGTTCCATGAGGTTCAGGCAGAATAACTTTTATTTGTTTTATGCTTAGTACCCAGACAACATGTGACATGTGTGTCATGGAAGGGAGCTTTAAGATCCTAAATTATCTTTAATGGCAAGATTTTTTAAAAGCAAAATCTATATTTGGATGACAAGAGCTCATTGAATGTTGAGGAGATTATGATGAGGGGCAAACCCGGAATAAGTACATGACTCAAAACAAAAATGTGGCTAACATCTCACTTGTTGGGAGCAAATATTTTTCTTTTACTGATGCTTGCATGACTGTAATTCAACTTCTACCTGTTAGCAACAGTCTTAAAACCACTGGACACTAACTTTTAGGAAATTCACTAATAAAACCTGTTAGGAGATGTGTCAGACATCCTCACAGGAACAGAGGTGACATTCAGAGACAACCAAATCAGAGACTGCCTAAAGATTTTGAAGAAGACAAAGACTGTATTTCGAGTGCTTTGTTCTTACTAAAGAATGTCTTATTTAACTGGAAAAAAAAAGAAAAACAATTTGAAAATGAGTTTTACAAGAAAAAAAATTATACATGCAGGGTAGGATACAAATGTTGTAATAACTGTGAGGATGCAACGTCACACATTGTTCCACATTTACCAGGCAGCACATTTCACAATTTACAAAGCAAATTTACAGTGTTGCCTATTTCCATTTACTTCCAAAGTAAGGTGAGAGATTAGCAGAAGAGAGCCAGAGTTGTGATCAGAATCTGGAGCTTTGGTTCTAAGGTGCCTCTTCCAGTGAAAACAGCTAACGTTAACCGAACACTTGCTGGGTGGCCAGGCAGTCCCTGTGCATTACACATGACTTCAGTAACTGAATCCCTCTCAGTCCTATGAATTAAGCACCTGTAGTTTCCTCATTTCAGAGGTGAGGAATCTGATCTTCAGAGAGGATGTGTCACTTTCCCAAGGTCACACTGCTGGTCAATAATGGAAGCAGGAAAGCCGCTCATCCTTTCTGCACCTCAGCTCCTGCATCTATGAAATTGAGGTAAGAATAACAGAAATAATAATAACGGATGCTGTTGCCTAGCTATATAAGGATTTCAGTTTCCTTCAACAGAGTTTAATCTTCTGATTTCAAAACCCCTTGAGAGGTAGATAGATACTGTTCCTTTATTCTGAGAAAATTGAAATGAAGTCACTAGATCACAAGGTAAATGACACAGCAAGAGACGTAGACATAGAGGGAGATACATGGAACTCAAGCAAAGAAGAAACTGCTCAGAGACCACCACTGCAGGACCACCTTTCACACTACACAAGGTTTTCATGGCGCTCAAAAGGAAACCAAAAGGAAACACCAAGGGAAGTTACTCACTTGCCCTCAGAGTCTTCCTTCTGTTTCATTCCACCAGTAAGTACCTTACACAATAGAATATTTCTAATCAATTTCTAGTCATATGGGGCATTACTGGTATGCTTCATTTATTGCCTATGTAGATTTTCTCATAATTCTATATATATAATGGTCATCTTAATACATGTGATTTTAGTTATCTTATGGAATTCAGGGAGGTACAGCCATCAGGTAAAGAGCACCAGAAACACACTTGCAGCCAAACAGAGTTGGGTTTATTAAGTTGCTGTAATAAGGGAACATGGACAAAAGGAACCAGAGATCATCTCACTAGGAAGAACAGGAAGGAGATTTTTATGGGGTTTGCACTTCTGCTGGGTGGTTCTGAAAAAAGGGAAGTGAAAATCAGCTCTGAATTGGGTACATTTACGAAGCAATTTTGCAGCTATAGTGTGGCCTTGAAAGAAACATTATTTTTTATTGACTTTGCCTATGACCTTGTCTGTGTCTGCTACAACCTGATTAGAAACAGGGCTGTTTTTCTTTCTCAATTAAGTGTGTTTTCACTTTTCCAGGTAAAAAGATCATTACTAAAGTGACCATATTGTTCATGAATCCACATTTTATATATATATTTCACTGTCCAGTTGCATATATAACAGCACTCATTTTATATTAGGACATGAAGAAAATATCAATCGATATAGTTAAACAAAATTTTTGGAGCCATAGTATTCAGTGATCAAAATGTAATAAAGCTAAGATACAGTATAATAATTTAAGTAAACTTTGATTGCTATAATATTTTCAGCAGATTTCTCATAAGTAAAGTTTGGGGAAAGAATCAAAACAAAAATTACAACATATTTAGAAAACAAAGACAATAAAAGCACTATATATCAAAATGTAAGATATGTAGGCCAGCTTGTCTACATATGTTCCCACTGAGAGTTGCCATACTGAACTAAGCTTATCAGTTATCTCTGCCAAAGACCTCCAACGCCCTTCCATATCTATGTTTCTCTAAGAAGGCGGTGTCCTTTTCTTGTTGATTATCTGCTCTGTACCATTTGTGAGGTTAGAACTCTAAATACATTAACTTCTTTAATCACCAGAATAAACCTGTTAGGTACTTTTGGCATTTTACTTGTTATGTAAATGAGGACTTGCAGCTATGAAACAATATATAATTTACCTAAATCATATTTCTACCCAGGGGTGGAGCCAGGAATTTAAGTGTACTTAACTGCAAAATTAGAGGTCTCTCCTTAATGAAATCATGCTCTTATTTTCAAGTCTAGTGACAATAATTATAAAAGGTTCGCTACCCACATCCACACGATCACCTCCCTAGCAGTTCTAATCTGTGTATTTGCCAGAAGTCTAGGAAATTTAGAAAACTGTAGAACTTGCTATGGTTGCCTGGACTTCTCAGAACACAGTTTGATCCACAAGAGTTACAGACACCTTAGTGTCTAAATAAAACCTAAGGCACTCTACAGCCACCACTCATCTCCTAAGTGAACTGAGGAAACATTTTTATAGATATGGACAAAGTATATGCCATTTTTATGAGGCTGGTATTACATAGGACTAGTTCTCTCTTCCATGATACATCCATCCCCTTTCACTCATTTTTATTGCTAGGATGGGACAACTTGCACACAGGACTGATTCCAGTGCCACCCTCATGAGACACCTGAGTGGTCTAATAATGATGGTGCTAGTCACCCAGGACTTATTATCGGGGACAAGACCTAACCAGACAATCAGCTCTAATGCGTCTTTTGGAGCAAAACTTAATATAAGAGCCGGTCTTATTTTACTATAAGACCGGGTCTTTATAATATAATATGATATGATATATGATATATGATATATGATATATGATATATGATATATGATATATGATATATGATATATGATATATGATATATGATATATGATATGATATAATATGATATGATAGTGGGTCTTATATTAACTTTTGCTCCAAAAGACGCATTAGAGCTGATTGTCAGGCTAAGTCTTATTTTCGGGAAAACAGGGTAGTATCGCTATTGGTTAAACCTAGAGAAAGCACCAACTCCCCCCATTTTATTTTCCTCCAGTGATAGACTCACCTATGGAGGGTCAGGTGGGGGTCGTCTACCTGCTGAGAAAGCCCCAAACAAATATTCCTAGTTTTCTGGACCAGAAGCTGGGGAGAGGGACAGGGGTTTGGACTAGGAGTGGAAAAGAACTGGGTACCAAGTCAGAGTAGGAACAAGTGTCTTCAAGTTTCTCCTCCCCTCCAAGTCCGCCACAAGGAGATCTCAGCAGAGGCTCCTGAAGAGAACCCCAGTCCAAGGCCTCAGATTAAGAGACCTAGGTACGAAGGTGCCTGGGCTAGGAATGAAAATATGCGCAGAGCATGGCTAGCCAGAAGGGTCTCTGTCCCTGACTGCGCCTCTCTTCCAAGACGGCAGTGCAGGGAGTGGCACCAGGCGCAGGAGGGCAGCTTGCCGCCATGACGCCTTCCACATAGAGCCTTTGTATTGCCTGTAGTCAGGCCGGAAAGGTCACACGTAAGTTTTTAACAGGAGCCAGACTCCTCAAACATGGTGATTCAGGAATCCAGGGCTAAACAAGCAGTGTTGGCACAAAAAAATGATACTACTATCCTGTTCCAGGGAAAATTCATATGTGAGGGAAGCTGAATTCTTCATCGTCTCATCAACATTAATGTGTGCTTTTCTCAAATTCTTCCCTCCACACAGGTATTTCTGTCATGGGTTTACGTTTATTTAATTATTAGGTACTTTATAAAATTTGTTTTTAAATTAACCTTTGTGGCTTATAATGTCCCTGATGATTCTAGTGACTGAATTTTGATGGCTGGAATAAGGAAATCAACTGTGTATGAGGATACAGTATAATTAGACTTTTTGTTTTAGTTCATAGTGATTGAGTTTTCATAAGGTTCAATTGAACTGCATCTGCCTGTGATGAAATGTTCCCATATGAGTGGATCGTAGGAACTGTTTGCACAGTGATATAGAATTAATCATAACTACTACAGTAAATATATTACATATTTCTTTTATTTGCTGTCGCCCACCATTAGAATTTAAGTTTTCCAGGGGCAGAGTTTTGTTTTCTGTTTGTTTGTTTGTTTTGTCTTGTTTTAATCGCTGCAGTATCTCTAGCACCTAGAATAGCGTTTGGCACATTACAGGTGTTCCATTCATGTTTGGTGAATGAATAAATGAACCAGTTGGCATATATTAGGTTGGTGCAAAAGTAATTGCGGTTTTTGCAATTTTTTTTTTTTTTAACCTTTTAAACCTCAATTACTTTTGCTCCAACCTAATAAAAGAGATTTGATTTACTCTAAGTGTCTAAAAAACGCCCTTTTAAATAGACATCGCAGATGAAATGACAAATACCTCTTCACATTCACATTGTACAGGGATATTTGAAGGCAAGAGAAACAAATTCAAATGTTTTCATATTGTAGTTTAGACCCTTGTGATTTTAATGACCCTAGTATTTTTGGCAGCTAAAATTAAATAATTTAATTCTTAATTAGGCCTTTCTTCACATGTTAATTGCTCTTCTTACTCATCTGCTTTTGTTCTCAGAATCGTAATCCTAAATTGCTGACGTGATGTCCCTTTGTCAAGCATGAGAAGATAACTTCAAGGTGGCAAGGAAAATATATGAGTTTGTTTTGAAGAAAGAAAGACTGTCCCCAAAGTAGCTGCCACCAGCTACTGCCACCCACAAATTTGGTTGCACAAAATGTTATCTGTGACTAAAGAAACACAGACTCTCTCTCTCACTTCCCTGGAACTCCCTTTACCCTACTCCCTAGCTGCATAAAAACTCCCTGCTTTTGCTTTTTGGGAAGATGGATTTGAGAGATCTCGCTCTCCTGTACTCTGACTTCAGCCAAATGGAACAAACCTTTCTCTATCTCCAAGCACTAGTGTTTTGGCTTACGAGGGCATCAGGCACACGAACCTACATTTTGGAAGGTGATTCAGCAACAATATGGCAAAATATGTATTAAGACCCATGGTCATGATAGCCTCAGGACCCGTGGTCAGATAGCCTGTAGTGATATAGCAGCCTCTGATGGAGCGTTAGCCTGAGAGCCCTTACTAGACATCTCATTTCTTACTACAACTCTACTATTCTGTAACCACTTGAGAGGAAGGGATAGCTATTCTCACTTTCAAAGGATACCCCAGTTTCTCAAATCATTAATTTATTATAAGAATACATACTCAAAAACAGCAATATTTGAAGATGATAAGGAGAAATTGTGCAATATTATTCTTGAACTGGCTTGAATCTTGGATGCCTCACCTAATTTGATTCATATATTCCTATTTCCTTTGTTTATTTTGAATTCAAGTGTGCTGTAGGTAAAGAACAGAAATAGCAACATCTCATTCTGATTTTATCTCAGTGCCCGCAAGGGAGTGCTGATCATTGTGCTTATGTCAATAGACTTCACAGGGATAGCTCTGAAACTTAATCTTTCAAAACTCAGTCCCACAATATTTCCCTGTAAAAGTTGTGTATCCCCTACATCTTTAATACTGCCAGGGTTTCTTGGAGGCTAATTTTAGAGTCCTGGGTATTTCAAAGAGGTTTCCTAGTGGATTCTCTAGGTTATTGTTCTTGAAACAGTGACATACTCATTTCTGAGTGTACATAGTGACTTCCCAATAGCAGTGTAATTTCTGAGTCACAGGAACATAATTATTAACATTACTAGAAAATACTAAACAGAATTCAATATTTTTAATACAAACAAATTTTAATAACATTACAAAAAGCATTTAAAATTATTTTCTAAAGTTTTATTGTTTGTATAGATATATAATTGATTTTGATATGACTTTCCATCTATAAATCATAAATTCATGATTAATTCTAATAATTTTTATGTAGATTCTTTTGGATTTTCTATGTATACTCAATTACACAGTCTACAAATAATGAGAGTTTTATTCTTGCCTTTCCAGTTCTTAAAAACATTTATTTTTCTTGTCTTAGTGCACCATCTATATTTTCCAAGAGAATGTTGATTAAAAGTGGTAAAATGTATACTCTGCCTCATTTCTGAATTAAAAAAAAAAAAGTTTTCAACATTTCAAAATTAAGGATGTTATTTTCTGTAGATGCTTTTTGACATATTAGGAGTTTCCGTCTATTCCTAGTTTACTAGTTGTGGGGACAGAGCCCCAGAGAGTAGTTTACAGGCTCTCGGCCTCACGTGAAGGGGTGCTGGCTCTGGTGGTGAATGGCCGTTGGCTGTGGCTGATTGGCCATCGGTTGTGGCCGGTTAGCCAATTGGCCACTGGTATAACTGCTGCGGCTACGAGGATAGCTGAGCAGAGCCGAGCAGAGCCGAAGAGAGTGGAAGAGGAGGGCCAAGGAGAGCGGAAGAGGAGAGCATAGAGAGAGGAACAGAGGAGAGAGTGGAGAAGAGTCGTCGGTCGGTTGGCGGAAAAGCAGACACGGCAGGTCGGCATTTGGTGGGCCCAGCCTCCAGTGAGACCATAGTGGTATGACTCCCCTACCTATGGCTCCGTGGGTGTTCCTTTTCGGCCTCACCATATCCTGCGTTCTTGTGTGGGGAGCGGGAGCAGAGACCCCGCAGGCCGCCCCGCCTTAAAGATGGCGCGGCGAGAATGCCTCCACGCATGACAAATGGCGCAGCGAGCAGGGTCTCCCGCACGACACTAGTTTTCTAAGATTTCAAATTATGAATGAACAGTGAATTTTGTGAAATGCCAAATTACATTGGCAACTACTGAGATCATGCTATTTTTCCCCTATCCTTTTAACATAATTTGTATTTGTTGTGACAATAATGTTTATGTGATGTATACATATATTCCAGAATGAAAATTCAATTTTCTTCAGTTGCAAGGGTGAGAGGTTTTGTTATCAAGATTAGCCTGACTTTATAAACTAAGGAACCTTCTTGTTATTCTCCTATTTGTGTGAGATTAACAGCATTTCTTCCTTAAAATTTATATGTGAAATATTTCTTAGGATAAAGTTATATATTCCATTATTACTGTATAAAGAAGTATTCAGATTTTATACTTATTTTGAGAGTGTTTGAGTACATAGGAGCAGTATGGGAGAATTTTGAGGAGTGAAGGATATTGTCTGTTTCCTGACTTTGGTGGGGATTATGCTAATCCATGAATGTGCTAAAATTGATAGAATTGTACATGTACAACAAACTACTGCAGTTTATGAAGCTTTGTCAGGGAGGGCCTTAGGTTCACTCTGAAAGAGATTCATTTCTGAAACACCCAGCACATCTCTGGTTCTCTCAGCTTTACAATGGGTTTGATTTTCCTGGGTTCTCAACTTTGAAAGCTGCCAGTAAAATTCCTAGGATAGATCTCATTCTAATTAAAGTCTCATTAAATGTCTTATTCTAGGGCTAACACCTTTTCCCTCCATTATTTCCTACTGGACTCCTTCTTAGCCCAAATTATTCCAGAAGCTCAATCTGAACAACGGCTCCTAGTGCTTCATGAGGTTGGTCCCTTTCCTTTATTGGTCATCCTCCCCACCCGGCCATTGTTGACCTAAGAAATGTTCAAACCTGTGGAGGATTTTTGTGAGTATGTTTGAGACAAATTGACAACAATTGGCAGGATACAAAATCTCAACGAATTGAGAAAATGATCTGGGGAATGGAAGTTTTGCAGCTTATTTTATACTTTAGAATCAAAGGAGGAGATGTAAGAAGGGTTACATGAAATCCATTGGTGAAGGATTAAGGGGGCAGGAGAAAGCAAAGTGGAGAATTCTCTGGGATTGGATAAAAAGTAAAACAGAGAGACACATACTTCTTTCACATTGGTGGGCACAGGATAGTTAATAATTAACATTTATAACACAGAGAGATGGTGTTTGGAGAACAAGATAACAATGAAGTGTTCTGTGGTCTAGTGTTTCAGGTGTGGTAGGTATGCTCTGAGGGTTCTGGAAAAGAAGATTACTCTGACATTTCAAAGGTATGTTATGTTAGATGCAAAGAGACAATAGACAGGCTCCGTTAAGGTAAAGATTGACCTTTGTCAATGAAGCTGCAGGCCTAGGACATGGTTACCCACCATGACCTGCCTTTAGTTAGGAATTTTTATGTCCAGACCACCCTATGTGTTTACTTTTGGTCTCTGAGTTTGTAGGACCTGTCATGCAGGCCTCCCCTAAGTTTTTCAGGTTTAGTATGTGCCCCCCACTTAATAATCTAAATTATGCTTCTAGGTTTATCACAAGATATCTTTCTTTCACAACCCACAGAATCTCATCTTTCTTAGAAATTAAGCCTCCTTCAAAGTCACAAGCACCAAACATCTCATAAGAGGACACTTTTTTAAAAGTTTATAATTTTTTTACATAAAATATAACTTATTTTGGATAAAGTATAAAATCAAACATTAATATAGTTCATATTATAAATGATAGATAATTTTTATTTGAATCTAGGATCTATGAACCTCTACAATAAGAATTTTAAGGTGATTATGTAGCCCCACCTGTTTTAAAATGTGAGACTCACATGATGAAGACATCCATAAAAATGATAATGAGAAAACAAAATAAAACAACAAATTAGTGACCCTAAGATTTCTGTACATTTTTTAAACCGTCTTACTATAAACCTCAATCACTCTTCTATAAGAAAATGATTTAGTCTATTAGGTACTTGTCACTAGTGGAAAAAGAAAAGATTCTTATTATAATTTGGCAGACTAAGGAGTCTACAAAGAAGAAAAAAACAAACCTGTGTTCCATTCATTATGAAAACAAAAAGAAAAGCATACACATTTACCCAGGATAACACGCACATAAATTTTCTCGATTCGCCAGTTCTATTTTTTAACTTTCCACTCAGGGAACATTGCCCAGAGGCATAAAAAGTTTCCCTTTTGTAATTCACAGAAAAAAATATACATTAGAGTGTGCACATTTTGACTTTTATAGGACAGGAGAACATAGCCCCATCCTCAAACTTAAATCTGAATACATCTGCCTGACCCATAGGAGCGCTGATTTTTTTTTATTCGTTATCAAAAATTATATCTTCATGACATCATAAAAATGGTGGTGTGAGGTGAGACTTTTGAAATCTCCCCTGGAATTTACAACAAATTGAACATCTATAAATCCACAAAGGACTCCCTGTGCAGCAGACAGGTAAGACTAAGAGGCGCACAACTGAAATCATCTCAGGTGGGCAAATTGCGCGTGGGGGGTGGGTAGGGAGTGCAGAGACAGGGACATGTGGGCTCAGGTTGCAGACCTAACTCAGTGCTCCAGGCTCGCTGCATCCTGGAATTACCGCAGATGTGGGAGAGGAAAGAACTCGGACTGCTAGGGCTCCGTTTATGGCGCACAGGGCTGAAGGGACAGCATATAACACGGCTGAACCCAACGCTCATGGCAGAGACCTCGGAGAAAAGACTGAGGGAAGAAGGCTGAAAACGGTGGTTTAAGCCTTCACTGCCAAGCAGAGAATGGAAGCCTTAGGCACTGAGACTAGCCGCCCCCTCCTTACCCTGCCCGAGCTCGCCCTGCCCCACCTGCCTGGTACTAGAAGCGGAACAGTAGCAGTGTCAGATCAAAAGAACAGAATATTTGCAATTCTGAGAACTGTGGTTGCAGACACGGACTCGCAGCCCTACTAGTTCCGGCAAAGGGGAGGGAACCGTGGAAGCAGGACTGGCTGTGGTGGTGGTCACCACCATTCCTCTGGGCCACCTCTCACAATCCCCTTAACCTCTGTCCTTATCTACCTGGGTGTATCCCTGCAGGAATAAACAGAGCTCCTGAAAACACGTGGGCTCTGAATCTGATGTAGGAAGAGCTTTGGAACTTCAAAAGCTCTCCACATCCTCCCACAGAGGCAGTGCCCTAAGATCCAGGTGAACTGGTCACAGAGTAGAAGCCTGCCTTCCAGGGAATCACACACTATTCTGTGATTCAAATACAGTAAAGTTGCCAGCTACAAAATCAACATACAAAAGTCCATTGCAGAAGGGAGTGCAGTGGAGACGCGGCCAGCATCTGCGGCTGTGGGGACGAGGCCTGTACCTTCGGCTGTGGAGATGCGGCCGCATCTGTGGCGGTGGAAATGCGGCCGGCATCCTCAGCTGCAGAGACACAGGGGATCCCAGGATGAAACAGAGAACACAAAAGCCAGGAGGTGGGCTCTTTCCCTGTGTCCCACAGCTGATCTCTCCCGCCAAGGGGCAGCATATCCAGCATTTGAGGCAATAACCTCAGCTGAGACCTCCAGTTGGGCCCTAGGTCAGACAAAGAACACAAACTCCATACCTGGGCCCCTCCCCCTGCTCTTCCAATCCTACCCCTGCCCTTCCAGAGGCTTAAACTGGCCCCTGAACTGAGGAGTAGTGTCAGATTACAGAGGAGCCTTAGTGCTCAGGCTCTGGGAAGACCAGCATGCAGCTCTGACCCAGGGAAGAGGCTGGGAAGAGTGTGATTTTTGCTGGGCTAGGAGAGAAGAGACTCCTCCACCCCCAGCCACCATGTTTTCTGGCATGTGGGAAGAGTGTGACACAGCTGGGCTGGGAGAGAGAAGACTCCTCCATCCCCAGCACCCACCCTTTCTGGCCTGCCTAGGGCAGGGCAATTACAACTGCAGAGGCACTCCCAGGGATCAGCAGTAGGCAGCAGATGCAGCTCTGGACTTTCAGCAGCTCAGAAATCTCACACACACACACACACACACACACACACACACACACACAGAAGAAGTGCCCTAAGACTCAGGAGAACTGGACACAGGGCTGGTGGTGCTACTCTCAGTGTGCATATGTGCAGCCAAGAGCAGAAACTGTGCTGACTTTGTAGAAACTACCATCCAGACCCCTCAGCCCCACGCATCTAAATCTGCAGTCCAACGTCACTCTGGGCACCAGGTGACTGGCTCTGCCTGCACAATACACAGAGGACTCTTTGGTACAGCAGAGGACAACCTGGAGATTACTTGGTGGGCTTAAGCCAAGACTGGCACTGCTTTTTTGTTTTGTTTTGTTTTGTCTTTATATCTTTGATATATTTGCCTGTGTTGAGTGTGGGTTGATGGTTGTTTTTACATGTGAATGTATTTGATTTTTTCTTTGTTGTTGTTGTTGTTGTTGTTGTTGTTGTGCTTGGTGATTTGCTTTGGTCTGAAATTGCCCTACCAGGGCCCAGCTTAAGAGACACAAGATTCAACACACCCAGAGGCCAACTCCAGACCAAACCAGAGTAGTACCGAGTTTGACCTACAAGTGACATACCCAGAGGGAATTCTCTACAGGCACAAGAGCCCATAGAGGTCAAACCACATTTAGGTGGTCAATCCTCATGCAGCAGAACACCCTGTGGTGGACAGAGCCAAGTCTCACAACTAGTCAGCCTAGGAGTTAACCCCACCTACTCACAAGCAAAAAGCAATTAAAGATCTTCTTTAACAGGACAATATACACAACACAAGCGTCACCTTTGGAGCACATGCAGAGGAGAAGAACGAAGTAGTGCAAATCAAATATAAAGGACACATACTACATAAGATAACCCAGCAAGAACTAAGAACTCTAGGGGATCTACTTAATACATCGAAGCAAACACAGAGAGTCAGCCAGAATGGGGAAACAAAGAAACATGTCTCAAATAAAAGAATAGAAGAAACCTCCAGAAATGGAACCAAATGAAACACAGGTAACCAACCTATCAGAGACAGAGTTCAGAACACTGATGATAAGAATGTTTAAGGAGCTTAGAGACGACATAAAGAAGGATAGAGAAATCATAATGAACAGCCAGTTAGAACTAAAGAGCACAATTACTGAAATAAAGAACTCACTTGAAGGAATTAACAGCAGGTTAGATGAAGCAGAGGATCGAATTAGCGACTTAGAAGACAAGTTAGCAGAGATCACCCAAACAGAACAACACAAAGAAAAAAGAATAAAAACCAATGAAGATGGTTTAAGAGACCTCTGGGATAACATCAAGCGCAACAACATGCGCATCATAGGAATACCAGAAGGTGAAGAGAGGAAGCAAGGGATTGAGAACATATTTGAAGTAATAATGTCTGAAAACTTCCCTAACCTGATGAAGGAAACCAACATACAAGCCCAGGAAGTGCAGAGAGTTCCAACCAGGATAAACCCAAACAGGTCCACACCAAGACACATTATAGTTAAAATGGCAAAGGTTAAAGACAAAGAGAGAATCCTAAAAGCAGCAAGAGAAAGACAGAGGGTTACATACAAGAGAACTCCCTTAAGACTATCAAATGGCTTTTCTACAGAAACATTGAAGGCCAGGAGGGAGTGGCAGGAGATACTCAAAGTGATGGAAAACAAAGGCCTACAACCTAGGTTGCTTTATCCAGCAAGGCTATCATTTAAAGTTGATGGAGAGATAAAGAGCTTCCCAGAAAAGAATAAGCTAAAGGAATTTATTACCACCAAGTCAGCATTGCAAGAAATACTAAAAGGACTTCTGTAAATAGAAGAAAGATGAAAACAATTAACTACAAATTTTAAAATGGCAATAACTATGTACCTATCAATAATCACTTTAAATGTAAATGGATTAAATGCTCTAATCAAGAGACATAGGGTGGCTGAGTGGATAAGAAAGCAAGACCCTTTTATATGCTGTATACAAGAGACTCACCTCAGATCAAAAGACAGACATAGGCTGAAAGTGAAGAGTTGGAGTAAGATATTTCATGCAAATGGAAATGAGAAAAAAGCTGGAGTTGCAATACTTATATCTGACAAAATAGACTTTAATTTAAGAACATATTAAAAGACAAAGATGGGCACTAATAATAATAAAGGGATAGATCCGACAAGAGGACATATTCCTAGTGAACATCTATGCACCCAACATAGGAGCACCTAAATATATAAAACAGATATTGACTGACATAAAGACAGAGATGAACAGTAACACTATCATAGTAGGCGAATTCAACACACCTCTGACAACAAGGGATAGGTCTTCCAGACAGAAAATCAATATGGAAACAACAGCCTTAAATGACACATTGGACTACTTAGATTTAATTGATATTTTCAGAGCATTTCACCCCAAAACTGCAGAATACACATTCTTCTCAAGCGCACATGGAATATTTTTCAAGATAAAGCATATGTTAGGCCACAAAACAAGTCTTGATAAATTTAAGAAAATTGAAATCATACCAATTGTCTTCTCTGACCACAGTGCTATGAAATTAGAAATGAACTACAGGAAAAAAACTAGAAGACACACCAATTCATGGAGGCTGAATAACATGTTACTAAATAATGAGTGGGTCAACCAGGAGATCAAGGAAGAAATCAAAAGATATCTCGAGACAAACGAAAAAGAAAACATGATAACCCAAAATCTATGGGATGCCATGAAAGCAGTCCTAAGAGGGAAATTCATAGCATTGCAGGCTTACCTAAAGAAACAAGAAACATCACTAATCAACAGCTTATCTTCACACTTAAGTTATCTGGAAAAAGAACAGCAAAATAAGCCCAAAAAGAGTACAAGGAAGGAGATAATAAAGATCAGAGAGGAAATAAATGAAATAGAAACCAGAAAAACAATACAAAAGATCAATGAATCCAAGAGTTGGTTCTTAGAGAAGATAAACAAAATTGACAAACCTTTACCCATACTCATTTAAAAAAAAAGAGAGAGAGGACCCAAATTAATAAAATCAGAAATGAAAGAGGAGAAATGACAACAGACACTGCAGAAATACAAAAAAAATTAAGAAATTACTATGAGCAACTATATGCCAACAAATTTGACAATCTGGAAGAAATGGACAATTTTCTAGAAGCATACAACCTTCCAAGGCTAACTGAAGAAGAAACAGAAAACCTGAATAGACTGATTACCACCAGGGAAATTGAATCATTAATCAACAATCTCCCAAAAAACAAAAGCCTTGGACCAGATGGCTTTACAGGTGAATTTTACAAAACGTTCAAAAAAGAATTATCACCTATTCTCCTCAAGCTCTTCCAAAAAATCCAGAAGGAGGGAAGCCTCCCAGTTTTTATGAAGCCACTATCACCCTGATCCCAAAATCAAACAAAGACACCACAAAAAAAGAAAACTACAGGCCGATATCTCTAATGAACATAGATGCAAAAATCCTCGACAAAATATTAGCGAACAGAATTCAGCAATATATTAAAAAAATCATACACCATGATCAAGTGGGATTCATCCCTGGTATGCAGGGGTGATTCAACATCCGCAAATCAATTAATGTGATATACCACATTAACAAAATGAAAAATAAAACACACATGATCATATCAATAGATGCAGAAAAAGCATTTGATAAAATCCAGCAGCCATTTATGATAAAAACCCTTAAGAAAGAGGGAATAGAGGGATCATATCTCAACATAATAAAGGCCATATATGATAAACCCACAGCTAACATCATACTCAATGTGGAAAAGCTAAAACCATTCCCCTTAAGATCAGGAACAAGGCAAGGTTGCCCACTTTCTCCACTTCTATTCAACATAGTGCTGGAAGTTCTAGCCACAGCAATCAGACAAGAAAAAGAAATAAAAGTCATCCAAATTGGTAAGGAGGAAGCAAAATTGTCATTATATGCAGATGACATGATACTATATAGAGAACCCTAAAGACTCCAACAAGAAACTATTAGAGCTGATAGATGAATTTAGTAAAGTAGCAGGATACAAAATTAATATTCAGAAATCAGTTGCATTTGTATATACCAATAATAAAAAATCAGAAGGACAAATTAAAAAGCAATCCCATTTACAATTGCTTCAAAGACTATAAAATACCTGGGAATAAATTTAACCAAAGTAGTAAAAGATCTGTACTCAGAAAATTATAAGACACTGAAGAAAGAAATGAAAGAAGATATAAATAGATGGAAACACATACCATGTTCATGGATAGGAAGAATTAATATAGTCAAAATGTTCATACTACCTAAGGCAATATACATATTCAACACAATTCCTATCAAACTACCAACGACATTTTCCACAGAAACAGAACATATAATCCTAAAATTTATATGGGACCATAAAAGACCCCGGATAACCTCAGCAATCTTGAGAAATAAGAATAAAGTGGGAGATATAACAATACCTGACATCAAATTATACTACAAGGCTACAGTAATCAAAACAGTATGCTACTGGCATAAAAACAGACAATGGAACAGAATAGAGAGTTCAGAAATAAATCCATGCCTATATGGCCATTTAATCTAGAACAACAGAAGCAAGAGTGTACGGTCGGGTAAAGATAGTCTATTCAATAAATGGTACTGGGAAACCTGGACAGACACATGCAAAAAAATGAAGCTGGACCACCTGCTTACACCATGTACAAAAATAAATTCAAAATGGCTTAAAGACTTAAATGTAACATCTGAAACCATAAAATTCCTAGAAGAAAATATAGGAAGAAATTTCACAGACATTACCCGGAGTAAGATTTTTACTGATGTATCCCCTCGCGCGAGGGAAGTAAGAGAAAAAATAAACATATGGGATTACATCAAACTAAAAAGATTTTTCACAGCAAAGGAAACCATCAATAAAACAAAAAGGGATCCTACTGAATGGGAAAAGATATTTGCCAATGATACATCTGATAAGGGGTTAATATCACAAATTTATAAAAAAACTCACTCAACTCAACTCCAAAAAACCAAACAACCCAATTAAAAAATGGGCAGAGGACATGAAGAGACATTTTTTCTAAAAAGGA
Source organism: Rhinolophus sinicus (assembly GCF_036562045.2). Taxonomy (NCBI): domain Eukaryota; kingdom Metazoa; phylum Chordata; class Mammalia; order Chiroptera; family Rhinolophidae; genus Rhinolophus; species Rhinolophus sinicus. Next base: position 58,335,046 of record NC_133757.1, read on the forward strand.
CATACAGGTGGCAAACAGACATATGAAAAAATGCTCAACCTCACTAACCATCAGAGAAATGCAAATAAAAACCACAATGAGCTACCACTTCACCCCAGTCAAAATGGCTATTATCAATAAACCAACAAACAACAAGTGCTGGTGCCGATGTGGAGAAAAGGGAACGCTTGTGCACTGTTGGTGGGATTGCAGATTGGTGCAGCCACTATGGAAAACAGTATGGAGGTATCTCAGAAATCTGAAAATGGAACTACCTTATGATCCAGCAATTCCACTCCTAGGTATCTATCCGGAGAAATCCAAAACGCTAATTCAAAAAAATTTATGCACTCCTATGTTTATTGCAGCACTATACACAATAGCTAAGACATGGAAACAACCAAAATGCACATTGGTAGATGACTGGATTAAGAAACTGTGGTACATTTATACAATGGAGTATTACGCAGCCATAAAGAAGAAAGAAATCTTACCATTTGCAACAACATGGATGGACCTAGAGAACAGTATGTTAAGTGAAATAAGTCAGATAGAGAAAGACAAATACCATATGATCTATCTTATATGTGGAATCTGAAGAAAAGGATAAGTGAATGAACTAATCAGAAACAGTTTTGGAGACGTAGAGGAAAAACTGAGGGTTGCTAGATGGGTGGGGATGGGTGGGGATAAGAGGGAAGGTGAGGGGATTAGAAAACAGTCGGTAACCACAAGATGGCCACAGGGTTTGATTACATTGGGGAATGTAATCAATAATGTGTAAAGATTTTGTAGGGTATCCGATGGACACTTGTCCCATTTGGGAGACCACCTCAGGGATGATGTAGATACCTGATCACTGCACTGTACACCTGAAGCTGAAGCTGAACAATAATGAATGCCAACTATAATTTTATATGTATATACTTACAAGAAGTGGAGTACAGCATTAGAAATAGAGACAGTGGAAATGTAATGGCTGTGTGCGATGTCAGAAGGGTAGTGGATAGGGGGAGGGAGGTTCACACAGTGTGAGGGATATAAATGATAAACGTCTAAGTATCGCTTTGTCTTGTGCACCTGAAACTATTAAAAAAAAAAAAAGTGCATTGCATTCCTATATACTAACAAAGAAATCTCAGGAAAAAAAGAAAAATAATTCATTTTGCAATTGCAAAAAAAAGAATAAAATACCAAGGAATAAACTTAACCAAGGATGAGAAAGACCTATATGCTGAAAACTATAAGACATTTTTAAAATAAATTGAAGAAGACACAAAGAAATGGAAAGATATTCCGTGCTCATGGATTGGAAGAATCAACATAGTTTAAATGGCCGTATTACCATTAAAGCAATATACAGATTTAATGCAATCCCCATCAAAATCCTAATGGCACTTTTTAAAGAAATAGAACAAAAAATCATCAAATTTGTATGGAACCGCAAAAGACCCCCGAATAGCCAAAGCAATCTTAAGAAAAAAACAACAATACTGGAGGTATCACACTCCCTGACTTTAGCTTGTACTACAGGGCTACAATAATGAAAACAGCATGGTATTGGCAGAAAAACAGACACACACACCAATGGAATAGAACTGAGAACCCAGAAATAAACCCACATAAATATGGACAGTTAATTTTTAACAAAGAAGCAAAAAACATACAATGGAGAAAAGACAGCCTCTTCAATAAATGGCACTGGGAGAATTGGAAAGGCATATGCAAAGTAATGAAACTGGACAGATATCTGTCACCATGTACCAAAATTAATTCAAAATGGATAAAAGACCTAAGCATAAGACCTGAAACAATAAACTGCATAGAAGACAACATAGGCACTAAACTTACGGACCTTGGGTTCAAACAGCGTTTTATGAATTTGACTCCAAAGGCAAGGGAAATAAAAGCTAAAATAAATGAATGGGACTATATCAAACTTAAAAGCTTCTGCACAGCAAAAGAAACCATGAACAAAATAAAGAGGCAACCAACTGAATGGGAGATTTTTGCAAACAGTGCCTGCAATAAGGGGCTTATATCCAAAATATACAAGGAACTCATACAACTCAACAACAACAAAACAAATAACCCCATTGAAAAATGGGCAGAGGACCTAAAGAGACCTTTCTCCAAAGTGGTCTTACAAATGGCAAATAGACATATGAAAAATGCTCAACATACCTAATTATCAGAGAAACGCAAATAAAAACCACAATGAGATATCCCCTCACCCCAGTTAGAATGGCTATCATCAACAAGACAAATAGTAACAAGTGTGGAGAGGCTGTGTAGAAAAAGGAACCCTCATACACTGTTGGTGGGAAAGCAGATTGGTGCAGTTGGTATGGAAGGCAGTGTGGAGGTTCCTCAAAAAATTACGAATAGAATTTCCATATGACCCGGCAATCCCTCTCCTGGGTATCTACCCCAAAAATCTGAAAACATTTATCCATAAAGACATGTGTGTTCCAATGTTCATTGCAGCTTTATTTACAGTGGCCAAGACATGGAAACAACCAAAATGTCCTTCGATAGATGAATGGATAAAGAAGTTGTGGTATATATACACAATAGAATACTATTCACCAGTAAGAAAAAATGAAATAGGACCATTTGTGACAACATGGATGGATCTTGAGATTATAATGCTTAGCAAAAGAAGTCAGACAGAAAAAGTAGAGAACCATATGATTTCACTGATATGTGGTATATAAAACTGAAAACAACAAAAGAACAAGACAAACAAATGAAGGAACAAAAACACATAGACAATAGTTTAGAGGTCACCAGAGGGTAAGGGGCGCCCTCTAGAAGAGGGTAAATGGGGTCTAATATATGGTGATGGAAAGAGAACTGACTCTGGGTGGTGAACACACAATGTGATATATAGATGATGTATTACAGAACTGTACACCTGAAATCTATGTAACTTTACTAACAACTGTCACCCCAATAAACTTTAATTAAAAAAAAAAAAAGATATCTTCTAGGCTTTAACTATCTCTCCAAACATTGTTTGATAATCTTGACAATAAATAAAAAGTTGGTCCAAATATGTTTTATTCAGTCATGTCACCACATATGTAATAAAAATTATTTGGTCTTTGTTTCTGGTTCCTGGCACAGAGCTCCTAAAAGCCTTGGGATTTCCTGAGTGAAAGGAATATCTTTTGTTATTCATAATGAGCCCCTTTCAACCATACCTGAGTTTATGCTAATGAAGCGACTGTTGGTAGGCCCTAGTTAGCTCAAGATCTGGGCTTGTCCCCAGAGGAACCAGCAATGTGATTAGAGGATTGGAGTTTTCAGCTCTATTCCTCAGCTCCAGAGAGGGAAGTGGTACTGGAGGTTGAGTTTAATCATAATGTCAATGATTTAATCAAGCTTGTCTATGTAATGAAACATCCATAAAAAAAACCCCACAGGATGGGTTTTGAAGAGCTTCTGGGCTGGTGAACACATCTAGGTGCTGGGACGATGTTACACCCAGAAAGAACATGGAAGCTCTACACTGCTTCTCTCTCCCAATAACTTGCCACATACATTTTTTCTACCTGGCTGTTGTACTTTTTTTTTTTTTTAAATGTAAACTGAGTTGTATCCTTTATAATAAATAATGAGAGTAAGTAAAGTTCTTCCCTGAGTTCTGTGAGTCGTTCTAGTAAATTATCAAACCTGAGGGGGTACAGTTGTGGAAACCCCCAAATATGTAGTTAGCCAGGCAGAAATGTGTATAGCTTGGGCACCCCATTTGCAGCTGATGTCTGAATCAGAGGCAATCTTGTGGGACCGAACCCTTACTCCATGGGGGCTGGCCTAACTCCAGATAGTTTGTGACACAACTGAATTATTGGACATCCAAGGTGGTATTGGAGAATCAAAGAACTGGTTGGTGTAAAAAAAAAAAAAAAAATCAAGTCAATTACTGTTAAATATTTCTTAAACACATAGCTGAATAGCAATATTATTGTCTACTCTTTCCAAAGGGAATTATTTATATTATTTCATTCAATGTCAATCATTTAGCTTACTTTGCCTCTGCTCAAATTTTGTATCTGTTGCCATAGCAAAGGGCGAGGTGATGTGAAAGGTTTATTCTCAGTGGGAAATGTAAAATATCCTAACTGAACACACAGCATTTATGTTATATCCAGTCAAATTGATTTATCCTGCTGTGAATTACTAATTGTCTGTGTTCATTGGTCTTTTCTCCCCATATCACGCATATACTCCTTGAGGTCAGGGACAGTGTGTACATATTTTTGCCACCCACCAAAGAGTCTAACATTGTCCTAGAATATAGTACAAAGGCAGTACATATTTATTGCTCTAATATGGGATTTATATAATGGAAAATATTGTCTTCTATTACTGTCCTGTTTTTCTTAGTCTTAAATTGAGCTTAGTTCCCCGGCCTACATTGCACTAAAACTCTTACTAAGAGTTTCATCTTCATCTTCTCAGCTCCAATCAGATTTAGAACATTTTGCCATTATTAAGTTGAGAGGAAAGGGAACCCTGAGAGGCTAACAGACCTCAGTTAAGTTACTTAACCTCTTGGAAACTCAGTTTCTTCAGTTGTCACATATGGTATATCTTAATAGCATCAAATTCATGAGCTCTAATTAGAACAAAGTGAGAATCCAAATATAAATTTTCTGAAATATTTGGTAGATTCTAAATATACCTCTCCTTCTCCATTGGGAAAATAAATCATTATTGGTGTGGAGGAGTGCTGATGACCAGTGAGATACAATTTAAATAATAAATCCCTAAATGTTTTCTATATGTATATTACATAATCATTGTTTTATTCAAGTAAATAAGTATAAGCACACATATTTAACAGCTTTAGAAAATATAAATCCCAAGATTCCATGTGTATATTTTTCATGGGAGGATGAAAAGTTTATCTGACCACCAATATTTGTTTTTTCTCTTTTATGATTTAAACATTGTAGAAGAGACATAAAAACAGATTACGATGATGCAAGTAAGGAAGTTTTCAGTGCTGTGAAATTTAGGCAGACAAAAGGGTTTTAGAAGAATGAAGACGGTAGAGAAAGAACTTCCACAGGTGTAACTGTAGTGGTCAACATTCTAAAGACTTAACCTTACTTACACTTTTCATACTTTGGTTTCTGAAATCAAATTCATTTTGTATAACATATTAGACACCAAGGGTCAATAGTTATTTATTTGTAGTTACTCTGAGTGTTGAACATATATTCTGTGAAGACTTTCTTATGAATAGTTCCCATTTTAAACCCCACGAATCTTAATAAAAATAAAGCCTATAAAACAATCACAGTAACTTAGTATGTTAAATGCTCCATGCAAGGACTCACTTCCTTGATGGATTATTGTGTGTCCTTACACTGGATCAGATACAAATGCTAAGAATTATTTTTTTCCCAACATGTTAGCGGAATGGAAAAATAAAAGAGAAGGCTTTGTGATAGAGACGGTTTGTGGCTTACGAGGACTGAAATATTTACTCTCTGGTCCTTTATAGAAAAGTTTAATAACCCCTATTCTAGAACGTTAGATGTGTCGAAAAGTACTCAAATTTCACATTTGCAATATATAATTTTTTCTGTCTTTATATTTGTATATGACACTATAAATTTATCATAGTTCCAAATTAAATAAGGGAACCATAGATTCCTATTTTTATATCATCTTAGGTAGCGATGTTCTGACACTCAAAAAATAGCCTGGCAACACTGGCATTGCACTGGATCTAACTGATTAAATATCTTCCCCTAGAGCAGTGTTTTGAGATGTGTTCTTCATGAGATACATTGTAGACTATCATATAAATCTACCACATTGCATTTATTTTTGATGATTATTAAAAAGTAATGGCTACTGTTGTGCATGAGGTTTAGGATGTGTGTATTTCCAAATTTTAAGATGATCACTGAATTGTTTTCCAAAGTGGAATAACTCTATAGTCTCAAAATTAAGCATGAAGTTTATTGTAGATTTTTGGTAGTCATTATAATGCAAAGGGATTTCTGTTTTCTTGCTACTTAAGGCCGAACTTTGATTTTTCTCAGATGCCTTTTCTATGCATGTTGAGAGAGTTCTATACTTGTTAATTTTTAATTTAAAACTCTACTAATTTATTATTAAGATGAATTATATTAATTTATTCCTAATGTTAAATAATCTTTTCACATATTGAATAAATTAAACTTGGCCATGAAACTCCAATATAAACAAGCCTCTAATTCCACGGATTTTATTATTCTATTCTATTGGTCATCAATCTCTTATATGTGCTATGGGTCTACTAGCCATAATGTTTATACATTTTTGTATTGTGTTAGTAACAGAAGCATAATTACTGGTCTGGATCCATATATTAATTTGGGTCTGATTACATGTCAGTGTCAATGAGATATTTCTTGAGAACATAGTTCTTCTTCTATAATATCCATCTGTCACTACCTGTACGTATTTTTCATTTGCTATCTTCATCTCTATCTTAGATTGGTTTGTCTATTTCAGTATGTTTTACAAAGTTAATCTGGCTGTATTACTTCATATAATCACTTTAGCTATTGGTCATGGGTTCTAGTGAAATCTAAACACACTAAATATTTTATAGATATTCCTAAAATAAAATGAGCTTATTCTCTGCAGGAAGACAATTAATCTTTACAACAGTCCTTTGGGTTAGGTTATATTATCATTCCCCTTTTATTGATATTATTGGAGCTGAAGCTCCAATAGTCTATGCCATCAGTAAGTAGTATTATAGCTCTGGGTCCATTTCCATGACAATCACAGTCATCAGTGTTGTCACAAGCTGACCTGGAAGATGCAACGGCTTAGTAGTAGGAGAGGGCTGTTGCCTGGACAACAGGGATCAGTGTCACTGACACTGTAGTTGGGGCTATTTGTGTGTGAGACGTTGAGGGGGTCCTGATACCCTGGCCTCACGAGATCCAGGCTTTGTCTGGGTAGTGACCATATTTCTTCATGTGGTTAGTTTGACCCCTATCCCTCACTCATGGTACGTCCTACCTGGCTGGAGAGAAGAGCAGATATTTCATCCTGGACATATTTAGGCATATTTGTCTGCTGATGGAAATGATTTAGTAGCAAGGCAGAAGGTGAAAATATAGTAGATAGATTGGATAATTGCAGGAGCAATGGGCTTGAGACTGGAACAGGAGCTGACCTTAGGTGTGAACAGTTGTAGATAAGCAGGATTGAGACTCTACCAGGTGAGTGAGTATTCCTGAGGAAAATTTATATTGGGAGTCTTTATAAAAAGTATGGTATCCTATGGTAGAAGAAAAAAAAAAGACTATGAAGTTGATAGCATTAAATTGGTACCCTCTGATAACATTGAAATATATATAAAAAAATACATATTTTTAAAATTTTGGGTACTAGATTTGGTAAACTTGAAAAATCAGAAATAGTTACCAGAGTGGGGCACAGCCAAATTCTCGATTCTAGAAAGGATCTATTTATTGGTGATGACAAGACCCAGGAAATAACTGTGGGAGAGGATGGCTGAAGTGTGATGTGGATACAATATAGATGATTGTAGCTGAAAAGCTGAAAGGTCTATAAAGCCTTCAGATTGTTTCTTCTCTCCGTTAAGACTACTCCATCATTCCAATTGCTAGGTCAAAACCATTGGTGTCATCATTTTCTCTTCTTTATTGTACACTACATATCAATCCATCAATAAATACTGCTGCCTTTTCTATCTTTAAAGAATATCTTGATTTCTACCACTTCTCTCCATCTTGGTCAAAACCACCATTATCTTGTGACTGGATTCTTTCATAAGCCAGATAGTGGATTTCTCTGTTTTTGCCCTTTATCCCTTTCCATCTATTATCAACACTATAATAAGAATAAACCTGCTAAAACAGGATAATTCAGATGATCATGTCATCTTGTGCTTCAAACTCTCCAATGACTTTCCACCTAATTTAGAAAAAAAGTCAAAATTTTATTTTGTGTACCAATTAGTTGTTGTCAAAATAATGCTGTGTAACAAACAATGCCAAATCTCAATAGCTTAAAACTATAATATGCTATCTATGCTCATGGCTGTGGGGTGGTTGTTGGTGGTTTAGTGGCAGTAGTCGAGGCTCAGGTACACTTGGTTCAAGCTATAGATTGGGTCCAGTTCTGCTTCATATACTCTTTGTCTTTGGTCAGTGCATGTCACATGATCAGTCAAAATCAGGGTGCCGGAAGTACAATATAACAATATGAAGCAAGGTCAAGTGTATCATTTCCGATTCCCTAAAAAACAGATGGTATAAAGAGATTAGCCATGCAAGAGATTCAGTGGGGAAGGCCAGTGAAGGACAAGGCAGAGGGGGCAGTAGTATGCAGGCAGAACTTTCAGTGCAAAGTTGCAATGCATATCTGACAACTGCATAAAGAGAGGAGGAAGGAAGAATAAACAGGTAGGGAGAATCACAGATTATAGTACAGTTCTAAGAAAAGTTTCAGCTAGACCAATGTGGAATCCTTTAGCCAAAGTTCCTATGTAAGGGGGCTTGCCTTCTACAAAAAACCAGTGGTACTAATGCTCATGCAACATTTAGTCATTGGCTAAGAACAGCCCAGGAGAAGTGAACGTGGTTATCAATCAGAGAGACAGCACTGGAAGCTCTAGGTCCCATTATGCTGCCCAAAGCAGCCTTTCTTTTGAAGGAGATCTGAACAGCATATTTACTTTGTTACAATGCTGGTTAGATGGCCAAGTCAACTATATTGGGGAAAGTTAGTATACTTTCCCATGGAAATAGGGAAGAAAGTATTACTAAAAAGCAATCTAATTGACAACAAGACCTACATATCTATACAAGTCAGGCTTCTCTTTATCTCTCCGACCTCATTAACACTTTCCTCTCATTAATTCCCCTCTAGCCACAGTACTTCCTTTTGGCCACAGCACACCAGTCATGCACCTATCAGAGGAATTTGGCCTGGGATGCTTTTTAGCCTAGATATCTGCATGACTCTCCTCTTCATTTCTTTTGGATGTTTATGCAAATGTCAACTTGTCAGTAAGTCTTTCTCTGATCACAGTCTCCATCCCTTTCAACATACAGCATGCTCTTTAAATTGCTTTCAGAATTGATCCTACTCCCATTTCTACATACAGGCTAAATTAGTCACGGAAAAAAAATGTACATAAAACATTATAAATTCTCATATTTTGGTCTGCAGTTTCCTAGTGATGTAGGCAGCAGGTAATCTAATTATTCTTAGAAAGTAGCACTATGAATAATTTAACAAGTATTTGCCTTCACGAAAATATTGAATTCAAGACATTTTGCAAATAATTCAATAAACAAGAACAAATGCTACAACAGTCACTTTTTAGGGAAAATGTGCAGACACAAGGAAAAGCAGTGCTTCTTCCCCATTGCTTCCCTTGCCCCACTGAAGATAATCTAAAGATAATACTAACAGGCTGGATTTTTGATTATCCAATGTGATCAAATGATTCCCGCAAGTTTCCGGCTGCTGCACAGCATAGCAAATAAGTACTGTGATGGATAATCTTATGTGTCAGCTTGGCTAGGCAATAGTACCCAGTTAATTAATCAAACACTAATCTAGGTGTTGCTGTGAAGGTGTTTTGTAGATATGGTTAACATATGCAATCAGTTGACTTTAAGTGAAGATTACCCTCAATAGCTTAGGTGGATCTTATCCAATCAGTTGAAAAATGTTAAGGGGACAAGTGAGGTACTCTGAGAAAGAAGAAATTTTGCCTGTGGACTGCAGATATGTTATATATAAATATATAAATGACACCTATAATATATATATGCTTTATAATGTTATAATTCAAAATCTTATATTTTTATAGTTTATGTAATATAAATATCTACTAGTTTCTATTTCTTTCATACAACCCTGAGTGGTACATGCACCAAATAAAAATCTTTAAGCTAATATATATACCAAATATATATGTGTATATATGTATATACCAATTCTGCAAGTAATTTATATATATATATATACCAAATATATATATATATATATATATATATATATATATATATATATATATATATATATATATATACCAAATATATACATACCAAATATATATATATATCCTAAGCTGTGCCAGCACTACACTAGATACTTTACATGTGTTATTTAAATTTAATCCTTTCAGGAAATAAATACTCCCCATTTTACAGAAAAGTTAGAGGAGGGTTACGATGTTAAGAGAAGGTAATGCAATGTGTAGCAGCCATGAGTAGGAGTCATGCAGGTATGTGTGTATATTCCACCAGCTTCCAATATTATATATGTGTTTTAGACTATTCAGCTCTCAGACTGTTTCCTCATCTTTGAAATGGGAATAAGAGCTCTCTTTCTCTGGTGCTGGTTATGAGAATTAAATTAGCATATGGGAATGCTTAGTCATGTGTCAAACTGGATGAATATTTGGTGAGTATTTAACAACTGCTTGCAGCCTTAATAATCTAGAATTTAAGACATCATATCTCAACTACGGTTAAGCATCCTGCCTGTTCTTATAGTCTTTCCACGATGCTGCTGAAGGCATAGAAATAACCCTATAGCTGCTTTTCACCGTCAGAATAAATGGATTCTCCATCTTTAATCACCAATGGCAGTTGTAAGGAAAAGTTTTGTCCACCACTATCTCTAGAACTCCCTTAGTCTCTGCCTTTCCAAAAACAGGGTTATAAAAAACTGATTTAATTATTTTGTGATTTTTTTTTTGACCAAATCACGGCAAGAAAAAAACTGAAAAAATCCCTGAAAAAACATTCAATTAGATTTATATTGCAACATCATAATAACTGAAGTTGAAACAAAGGAAACCAATCTATCATTGTTACTTGATAATAAATTACATTTTCCTTCTTTACTATTCTCCAAATGCAGTCAGATTTTACTTTTGAAATAGTTAGTGATTTCTTTCTCTTTTGCTTTCATTTCTCCAAGGATTCAACAATAAGCAGATTTTCACTTGTACTCTTTTTTTCCTCTCAACATGAAAAAATTGGATTTGCTGGTGAAAGGAGAATACTTATGAATTGCAAAAGCATGCCTTCTGATAAATACTTTATCATCTCTGCAAAATAAAAGCAATAAAAATATGCCATAAAATCTGTTTTTGGAGGAAGAAGGAGCTTAACATCTTGCAATACTGACCTCAGAGAAATGTGCCACAGAACTAAAGAAGCCAGACCTTATTTCTCCAGCATCTTAGGTGGTCAGGTGCCTCTGTTCCTCTGAGCTTTAGAGGTTCTCATAAGAATCTACACATTCAGCCTTTTCTCCTACCACCCCTTCTCATCCGCAGGAGGAATTTACTGAATCTCTTAGTGTAGACAGGAATATTAGCGTTAGTGGAGCAGACCGCTTTGTGTGGTGTTGAACCAAGTTTTAAGCCAGGCTCCCAGGTGTGCTAGCTGATTGCCTATCTGGTAGGGACAAGCTACTTAACCTCTCTGAGACTCTACGTCCTCCTTTGTAAAAGAAAGATAATACATGGACTTGGCAGGTTGTGAGAATTAAAATAAATAATGTGGATGAGGTATTAGACAAAATGTGTGGCATATTGTATCATGCTAGCTATTTGTATTATTAAGATCACTATTGTTTTCGTGGTTTTTAATATAGTGTTTGGGGACTTGGATTCTGGTGTCAGAAACCCTGTTTCAAGTCCTAGATGTAGCTGTGTATGACCTTGAGCAAACGCTGTAATTGCTGTATGTTTCAGTTTTCTTGTCATATGATTGGGATAATAGCACTTCTCTCATAGTGTTGTTGTGAAAATTGAGATGTAAATATAGAGAGTTTAATACAGTTATTGTTATTAATTTAAACCATGAAGACCAACTAATATGTTAGATATAATTATCACTAACATACCTTTGGAAAAACTAGGGCTTATAACATTCAAACAAATTCATCCACAGCCCTCAGCTTGTAGGAGAACTTGAATTCTATTCTCTCTCCTTTCCAAACCTGAGTAGTTCTGTAACATCAAGACGATAATCTATAGAACAAAACTGAACGTCTTCCTGATTTCTTTCTCTTTTCTCATACCACACCCATCCATCAGCAAATTTCTCAGTTCTATCATGTTTCCCTAAAAATAAGACCTAGCCAGACAATCAGCTCTAATGCGTCTTTTGGAGCAAAAATTAACACAAGAAATATTATATTTTACTATAAGACCAGGTATAATATAATGTAATGTAATATAATATAATATAATATAATATAATATAATATAATATAATATATACCAGGTCTTATATTAATTTTTGCTCCGAAAGACTCATTAGAGCTGATTGTCCAGCTAGGTCTGGTTTTCGGGGAAACACAGTATCTTCAAAATAAGTTCAGAATCTGACCATTTGATACCACCTTCATCGTCACACTTCCCTAAGCAAGCCATTATCGTCTCTCACCTAAACCATGTCGGAAGCTTCTGAACTGATTTCTCTGCTCCAAAGTTTGTCTGCAAAGCTTATTTTCATTACAGAAGCCAGATGGATCAGTTGAAAGAGAGAATGAGGTAGCTCAATAACCTCTAATAGCTTTCCAAATAAACAGCTAAATTCTTCCCAGGGCCTAAGGGTCCTAATGACGTTTGCCTTGTTGACCATCTGACCTTCTCTTCTGCAACCCTGGTTCTTCTTTTCTGTCCCAGCCACACAGCTTTCTTGTTCTCCAAACATACCCAGGACGCTGCGGCCTCAGGGCCTTTCATTCTAATGTTACCACTGTCCTGAAAACTTTCCCCCAGATATCAGCCTGATGGATTTCTTTGTTTCTTTCCAGTACTGCTCAAACATCACCTTACCGCAGAGGAATCTCCTGACTATTACTGTATATGTAACAACACTTTCTCGCTCCCTCTCTGTCTTATCCTCTTGATTTTCTTTCCTAGTACTTAGTACAACTTGACTTCTCTTTATCAGCTAAATCCCAGAAGTAAAGTCTTTGTTTTGTTAATCTCTCATCTCCAGTGCCTGTGACAGTGACTGATACATCATAGGCATTTAGAAATATTTGTTGAATGAATGAATGAATGTGATAATTACCTGATGTCTGTGTAATTATATAACTAGGAGAAAGAGTTGACATTGTGGATTTTTCCCCGATTCCCCACTGGAGGGAGATTGAAGCAATAAAAATGTGAACTTCTCAAGGGGATGACCAGACAGAATCCTATTCTCCTTCCCAGTAATTCAGATATTTAATGAACTTAACTCAGTCCTTCCTGGAAACTCCTCAGAGGCATAGAAACAATGTAGGCCTGCCTCTACTTAACACCTAGGCTGTGCTAACAGTCTAATTCCCAATTCTGGGTAAAAGAACTGCAAAGAATGAGAAATGTGATGCGTAGACTTAAGAAATTTGTAATCAGTTGATTAATTTAGGGTTATTCACTCTAGACTGTAGAGAGATAAATGAAGTAGATGATGACTACAGTCATTTTGGTGAAGTCACGCAAAAATAAATAACAAAGTGAGTTCTTCATTAGAGTTTTTATCTACAAGAATTTTATAAGCAATGACTTAGGAAAAAAAAATCTATCCACCAGGTATCAATTTGAGTACATCAGACAGCAATGTTTCATCCACCAATCACAGCTTCCCTACAATTTGCTAATCTCCTGAGCTGGATGCTCAAAGGTGCATTAATCCAGACTGTCAGCTCAGACTATAAATATAAAATGGTATGTGCCCCAGGATTTCTTTAGTAGGGAAAATCGAGAAATCACTTGCATGTGGACCTGTGGTTTTTACAAGCACAGTTCACAAACAATATAGCATATCCAAAGTAATTTAATTTTAAAAACACTTGAAAGAATCATGGACATTTCTAACAGGAAATAACTGTTTTATCAAATAGCTATCTTTTCCCCCCAAAGAAATTCTTCCATCAGAAGACTCAGAAAACAGGCAAATCAGAACCATGTCTATCTCAGCCCATCTGCCAGATAATTATGTTTTTTTCTGGGACTGAATTCAGCTCTGGAAGCTGAAGGGACTTCAGCATTTTGCCTTCATATGAGAAAATTTTGATTTTTTAAAAATTACTTGATTTTACTAGCACATACAGGTCTGATATTGTAACGCATCATATAAATGAGCTTACAACTTTAGGATCTGTGTTGGTTAGTGAGTCAAATAAGCAGGAAGGAAAAACAAAAGTAAAGGGACAAAAAGCTGGTGGAAAGAAATAAAAGAAGGAAAACGAAATCCCCCGCCTGTAGGGAATGGCCTGGAAAGGCCCTCAGGAAACAGCCAGAGTAGTGGATTTAATCCAGGCTGCCACTGGAACACCTGGGGGATTTTTTTTTTTTTTAAATAGAGAAACTCAGGCCTCCCCCACAGAGATTCTCAGTAAATGACCTGAGCGTGGGCAGACATTGAGGTATTTTACAGACTTTTCTGGTGATTGTGATGTACAGCCAGAATGGACCGTCATTGCATCAACACAGTCTAAGAAATCCAGATGAGTGATAATCCAGAATGACACAGTCAAGACTAAAACCCAGTTTTAATCTCAGAATTTACAGTCTTTCCACGCAATACCGCCATTTCTGGGTCTAACCAGAAAGTTCGATTATGGTTATAGGGCCCAAATTAGGCTGCCTTAACATTTCCATATTCTCTGAAATTTAGAAGAAAGCCCCGAAAAACAAGTAATCCTGGGTACAGCATCCAGTCACTAGGTGCCTCTTCTTAAATTGACAAACCACAAAGGTTCTAAATTCAAAGATAAACAAAAACCTCTCAAGAACTTGAGGCTGTATTAGAATTATCGCAATATGGCGCTCTCCGCTTCTTTCTCTAACTCCCCACAATGCCAGGACTCTGTCTTGTACCTCACAGTCACTCAGTAGAAAAACATGAAGTACAGGCAAACTGACAGAGGGAATAATCCTAACAGAGGGCAGGCCCTTTCTGGGATCACCTTGGACGTTTCCTGCCATGGCCCTGAGCTTCATTTGAAATGAATTGTAAATCCCCATTGGTTTTCATCTACACACCACAGACCTATTTACAAAGCCAGATGGTCCAAGCCAGTCAATCTTCAAATGTTAACTCAGAAGCAGAAAAGGGCCAGAAATGAATTTGATTTGCTTGTCAAGACATAAGTATAAGATATGGTTGGAACATTAGTCAAGGGAGCACACAGGCAACTCCCCCCATGCACCCCAACTACGACTTCTCTTCCCTTCTGTAGCTAAGCACATTTTTATTCTTTAACGGTAGTAACATAGGATTTTCTTCCCTACACAGTCATGGTAACAGCTTATTGTTATATGATTTCCTGCCTTTATAAATACACTCAATTTCCATGGTCTATCTATTTATAATAACATGTATTTATATTCATGCCAATTTAGAGTATAAGGAAATACTATATTTCAATATTAACTAGTATATAAGGTGCTCAGAAGAAATTTTAATGGAAGGGTTTGGCTCTAGAGGAATACATGTGGAAGGCAGCTAAAGTGTTATTCATTATCTTCTTTAAATATTTCAGAAGATTTGTTTTCACCTGTCTTTGCAAATGCTGATTTTAACATTCCCTTCTGAATGTGTTTCTGAACCCCAAAGTGCTGCACTGATTAGCTTGCTGTCTTGATATATGATAAGGAAAATGTACGTTAAGCCCAAGTTCTGCAAGAAAACAAAAATACCAGGCCACTAAATCTAGGTTTTAGTTGTTAGGAGCCTAACACCATGTGGGATATATCTTAGCAGAGCTTTGTCATATATGTTCTCTGTGCAGGCACACTGAGGCACTTTCTATGTGTTATTCGATGTAACATATGACTTAGCAAAGCAGAAACCAGTGTCCCCATTTTGCAAGTGATAAAACCAAGACAGCAATACTAGGACTTCAATGGTGTCTCCCTAATAATTGACTGAATTTGTTGTTTTAATTTTATGAAGTCATAAGTTTAACTTTTGACAAAATATTAGGAACTGAAAAGACTGCATTACCCATAAAAGTGCCTAATAAAATGCTTAATAAAATGTCCCTTTAAAAAACAAATCACTGTTCCCCAGATTTATCCAACACTGAATGTCCAAGCTAGGAAAGAGGTCAACTGCTTCACTTGACAGTGGTGGACCAGAGAACAGCATAACTTACTAAAGATTGCACAATTATTTGGTACTAAATTAATGTTGACAACTAGTCAATGTAAAGTTATGCTTAGCTAACATTTCCTTGGTTTGGCTATACTTTTTAAGCTGCCCCATAATTTGCTTTAATAGATCATTTGAAAGTTGACTTTGAAAAAAAAAAAAAAAGGAAGTTGACTTTGACTTTGGGCATTTCACTAAGAAGCAGAAAAATGAATTACAATTGGGTGTAATTTTCATCAATATTTCTTATAAATTATAACATATAGAATGAACACAGTTGATTATTTTAAGTCTCTGAATTGCCCTCTGCCTCTTCCCTTCTTGTCCTCTCCGTAAGTGAGTGAAGGAATCTATTCATGAACCATTGATACAAATGTCTACAGTTAATCCCACTTCCCCACCACACACACACACACGAAACACTTTGAGCTGCATGAATTTGGGTTATTAATCTCTTGCTATGTTGGTGCCATTTCTGAAAAATTCAGATGATGCATCTAATAGGATAGAGGAAGGTTGAAATGGAATAATGTATATAAAGCAATCATCAGAGTACTGGGCATATAATGTTAATAATAACCACTAAGTGTGTGTTTATTATATGTCAAATACCATCCTACACATTTTCACTCTTTACTTCAGTTAACCTCAGATGCCAAAGCCAGCATTTTTACCCCTGTGCTGAACTGTCCCCAATTGCTATCAAATGTAGCGATAGAGTCTGACAGATCCAGGTTTGCGTCATTGCTCTTCTTAGAAGCACTGTGAAAAGGAGAATCCTGTTTACATGTAGAGATGTAGAGAGAGAGGGTAGGCAATTCTGGTCTTCACTTACATCTGCAAAATGTAATTATTTAAACCTCCAAGAGTTCTGAATTTACTGCCTATCATATGAGGTCTGACAATTAATTTCGCAAACTTGTTGCAACAATGTTGCTAACCTTTTTTGACATCAGAGGGAGTATTCATTATCAATTTGTACCAACGGGACAAACAGTTAACCAAGTTTACTATTTGGAAGTGCTGAAAAAGCTGCGTGAAAAAGTTAGATGACCTGAACTTAAAGCCAACAATCCATGGATCTTGCTTCACAACAATGCACCAGCTCACAGGGCACTGTCTGTGAGGGAGTTTTTGGCCAGTAAACAAGTAACCGTATTGGAACACACTCCCTACTCACCAGATCTGGTCCCCAGTGACTTCTTGCTTTACCCAAAGATAAAGGAAATATTGAAAGGAAGATATTTTGATGACAGGACATCAAGGGTAATACGACAACAGCTCTGATGGCCATTTCAGAAAAAGAGTCCCAAAATTGCTTTGAAGGGACTAGGTGCTGGCATCAGTGCATAGCTTCCCAAGGGGAGTACTTCAAAGGTGACCATAGGATATTCAGCAATGAGTTATGTAGCCTTTTTTTTTTTTTAAATTTTAAATAAACTTTTTATTTAAGAACAATTTTAAATTTACAGAAATATAGAAAGTTCTCATATATCCCACATCCAATTTCTCTTATTACTAACAGCTTATGGTACAGTGGTATATTTGTCACAATTAATGAACCAATATTGGTGCTTTATCATTAAGGTCCATAGTTTATTAAGATTTCTTTAGGCTTTACCTAATGTTCTTTTTGTTTCAGGATACATTCAGAATATCACATTACATTTAGGAGTCAGGTCTCTTTTGGCTCTTTCTAGCTGTGACAGTTTTTCAGATTGTCCTTGTTTTTGATGAATTTGACCAGTTTGAAGAGTGCTGTTCAGGTATTTTTAGGATATGTATTTATTGGAATTATTATCTTTTTCTTATGATTAGACTGAGGTTATGTGTTTTTTGGAAGAATACATAGAGTTAGAATGCCATTTTTGTCACATCATATCAAGTCTACACACGAAGAACTTAACTTGTCACTGTTAACGTTGATCTTGGTCACACAGCTGAGGTAATGTTTGTAGGGTTGATCCACAGTAAAGCTAAACTTCTTCCCACTTTTCCATAGTGTGTGTAGCACTTTTTCTAGGATGAGTTCACGAACTTAATTGTCCAACTTCATAGGACAGGCACGTGATAAGCATTTAATGTGTTTCATTAAATCTATACACCTTCCATAGTAAGAGATGTCATTATTTCATGTTCCACTGGAATAAAAAATTCCAATTAAAATATAATACAGTACTTCACATTTATCATAAGACACATTATTACTTCAGAGATGTTGGAATGTGTGTATCTTAGAATCAATGAAATGCAGTAATGATCAATAGTTTCCTTTCTAGGAAATAAAGGCCATCCCTATTGCTCTTGAGAGATTCGTCCACATTCTTTGAAATGAATTTTCCATTTATTATACACTGATAACTTAGACCAAATTATCCATCTAATTCTCCACTCCCCATGGCAGTATTATACATTTATACCCCAGCCCTAGGCCGCTGATGTGTCTCTCCTAACCCTTTGACATTGGGCTTGTCCATGAGACCTGATTAGGTTAATGCAGGGTTCCTTAGCATTGTCATTAAATTGAATTGCAGGCTGGATAATTCTTTGTTGTGGGGAGACTGATGTTTAGCAGTATCCATAGATTCTATCCACCAGATACCAGTAACATCTGTGCCTCCCTTCAAATTGTGACAACCAAAAATGTCTTCAGATATTGTAAAAATGTCCCCTAGAAGGGGAATAAAAGTGACCTTGTTGAGAACCATTGGTTGACAGGATTGTAGTGGACCTGACTTGTATCGAGGCTTGAAACTTGTTTCATGATGGGTTTTTCCTCTTGCACTAAGGTATGAGAAGATCTTCCTCCTGGTTTTTCCTCCTTGCAACCTGCTCTCCTTTCACCCTGAGCTCCAGAATAATGAATGCCCAACCCATAGTTTGAAGCAGAGTCAGCCTGCTGAGACCAGCCTATATCAGTGGATCCCATCACTTTCATTTTCTTGGGTTTTTCTTTTCTTTGGCAAGAATAAATCCTCTGGTAACGTTTTGAGGAAGAACATATTCATATTTTCATCATCAGTTTTTTTCTTATTTGTAACTCTAGGTTGGAAATCATTTTCACCTAGAATTTCGAAGGTGTTACACTTACCCCATCACCTTCTCTTCTCCCTTCCAGCGTTCCAGAAAATCCCATGCAGCTTCTAAGTCCTGTGAGAAGTCTGCTGCTTTTTCTTTCCCACTCTGGGACTTTTTGAGAATTTCTCTTTATAGTCAGTGTGCTGAAATATCATGATAATATGGCTTGGGGTGCTATTTTTACATTTATTGAGCTGCACAATTCATGAGACTTTTCACAATAATCTTGAATTCCTTATTACTGGAAAATTGCCCATTGTTAATATTTATTTAATCCCCTACCCTGTTTTCTTCTTTTTGTGAAACTCCTGTTAGTCAGTTTGGGGACATATTTTGTGTTTTTGTTGTACTTTCTATGATTTTTCTCTTATCTTTCAGTCTTTCTACTGCATTTTAAAATTAAATATATAACTTTGCAATAACTTACTACTTTTTTAGTGTTATGTAGTTTCTTGTTTTATGGATTCAATATATCTTATCTCTGTAGTTATAATACAAATAGATATATAACAGATATAAATAGATATACTTAAACTGCTACTGTTATACTTGTCTTTCTCTGCTTTTTATGAATTGCTTTTATTTTATTTATGATATGCTTTAAAATATTAACCCAAGATTTATGTTGTTCTGAATTATATCCTGCAACTCTCACAGCCATACCTGTTTTATAAATGACTGCCTACCTTGGTTTGGTATGAAATGGTTAAATATCTAAACACCTGGTGACATGCAAGGTAGAGTTCCTTTCCACTGAAAGCTAGAGTAGCCCGAATGACCTTCCGGACAGCCACACAGCAAAAGAAAAGCAAAAAGGTGGCCCATCTTCTCTCTGTTGTCTCAGGAGATTGCTCTTTACACATTGAAATAGAATATACAGTTCTTGCAGTCTGCTTCATCAGCACTTATTCCCTGCCTACTGGGAAAGGGCAATGTTACAGATATCAAAATATAGGCAGGTGTGACAAAAACCAGTCTTCCTTTACACACACTACCGAGGCTCTGACATGCATAGAAATTTGGAGAGGCCAGCCTAGGATGAAGGAGTGTGGGGCCAGTGGCATGAGAAGAAGGAGAATGAAGTCAGATGGAAAAGGCTTTGGATGTTATTTGCAAGGATCAGATCCTATGTGGAGCAACTGCAGGGTGTAGAACAGACAAATAGCCTGCTCAGTGTCTGCATTGTAGAAGCATCACTCTCGCTTTCTAATGCTCCCTATTGCAGGCTGTCAGGTCTGCACGTAATCAATTTGAAAATGGTTGCTTAAGAGTATCAGGAGCTCCCTTGGTTAACTGCATGCCAAGTAAGAATTCTATTTGATTGATATGTGGGACACTGCTTCTTGATTCTAGGATCATTATGAGTAACAGCTCTATCATAGCCTCAAAGTGCAAAGGGATGGGCAGGAGCTTTTACTGCAGTCACCTCAATACCTCTCTTCTATTAGCAATTTAGCAGTGTTCTCAGGTCATTCAAATGCCAGTGGAAAGTGAGACTTTACGTGGTAAAACAAACAAACAAACAAAAAACAAACCAAAAAAAAACCCATAGAAGTCTAATTATGTGGTTGACTTCCCACTCCTCCCCCAAACAAAAAGCTCTTTGATATTTGTGTTGTTAGGGTGATTTTTCCAGAAGACAGTATCAATGATCCCTCTGGGAACTTTTCTTAGGCTGATTTAATTCCAAAACATGGTATTTGCAAAAATGCTTTGGATTTCATGTCACACTTGTTATCTCATTTCTACCTTAAGCCAACTATTTGTTATTCCTTGCCTACTGTGTTATTATTTCTATTTTATAAAATGTGGAGACATAATGCTCAGAGGGATAAGTTTATTTTTATTGGAGAAATATAATTAATTAACAGAAACTGGACTTGAACAAAGCTGTCTTCTGACCCCAGAGCCCATACTCTTTCTTCTAAAGATTAGTGGGCAAAAAGCACGGTTTATATACCAGGTGTTTATATTTGTATGCAAAGAAATGATGCCCCATATTAATTGCCAAGTACCCATGTTTTCTGAGACACCAAAGCCTTTCTGTTATTTTCATTGTCTTAGTTTCTATATTATCTGGTGGAATTTCGGCAGTAGAGTGGCATAAAGACACCAAGGTATCCAAAAGTAGGAAATAAACCAATGTTTTCCCAAGGACAAGTGCATTTCTGTAAGAGAGGCAGTGTACAGGAACCAAATGAGGTATTCCATGGCCTTGTCAGGCCTCTGGTGTGTTTATCTGATTCTCTCTGCTCTCTCTGAACTCACAGTGAGGATATGAATGTATCACCCTCACCAAAGTGGAAGTAGAAGGCAAATGCACACATAAGAACAAGATAAGAATTTGAAGTACAAAATTACACAGATATAACTTTTTTAGCAAGGAATGATTTTAAGAAGTGAACAGGAGGATTTTTATTTATAATGTGGAGCATTCGGAGTGCAAAGGGACCCATCATACATAGCATATTGTGATGTGGTCTCAGAACACGTAATGACATTCATTTTATTACCCTTTTCCTCTGGAGTAGAACAATATACCAAACTGATCAATAGAAGGCTTTGGCTTCTTCAAGATGTTTACAGAGATTGTTGAAATTGAGTAGCATGAAATGTTCTTTTATTTTTCTGTTGACTGTTACATTGTCTGACTTCAAGACTTTGCCGGGGTTTAATTCCTAGTTCTGAACAGCAAGTTATGAGGAACAGGTTGAGTCATGAGGAACAGCTTAATAACTTTCAGATCTGCACATTGTCACAGACATTAAATCAAGGTATGTAGTCATTCAGGAACAGGGAGATGAATGGATTTTCAGGCAAGGAAAATTATCAAAAACACTTGCTTTTATAAATATTATTATTATATTTTTACAGTGTCCCTTGCTTGATTCAGATGAATCTGTATTGGATGTCAAACTGGAACATACACCACACCAGGAATGTTGCCTGGTATCTCTAGGATCTATTTTGCTGCTCTTTTAGCTGCTCTTTTAGGTGGTTTGAGAGGACTGGGGAGGTAAAGAAGGGAAGGAAAATAACATTTCTGAATGCTATTCTATTATGTGATTATATATCAGACACCAAGACAGGATTTTCTCATCTTTTCTCTGATATGCTGGTATTGTTATTTATATATAGGAATGCCTGTATATAAATTCCCATGGTTAGAGGCAAGTTTCAAACTCAGATCTGATTACAATTTAGTAAGTGTTGCTATTGCTCAGGACTCATTGATTTGGAAGTGACAGAAACCCAACTCAAACCATTTTAGGCAAAAGAGAATTGACCGGCTACACAAAAGATGGAAATCAGGATATAAGTGGAGTTTGGGCCTCAGAAACTTGAACATGTTTCTGATTTCATCCGATCTCACTCTGTTTGACTTCAGTCATCAACTAGATTCATCCACACACCAGGCATAGGCCACTGATAACTCCTGTGTCTCACATTTCTAAGCTTCATCACTAGAGAGAGTGGGATTAAAGGTCTGCCTTTCTGCAAATGTCCTGGGGACATTTCTGATTAGTCCTGCTTGATCATCCGTACACCAGTAAACGGTGCCGATCAGGTAAATTATCATAATTGGCCTAGCTTGCTTAGTCAGATGCCCATCAATTGTGGAGAGGATAGTTTCAGAAACATGAAATAATTTGGACCACACAGATGGCAAGGGGTGGGATGGAATTACATCTCTAACATTGTGCATGTATGTAATCTGGCAAGGCTCTCACTATTGGCAGCTCCTCTGGTCTAAGAACTGACCATCCTCTTAGGAGGAAGCCATGACAGCCGGCTTCATTGGCAAAGTACCATATCCCACTAGATTTCTCGGACCACCAAAACTGCTTTGTCAAAAGTCACTAATCACATTTTTCTTAGAATGTAGGAGAGCAGCCACAGCTATTCCGTGCCTCCTAGATTGCCACTGAAGAGAAGAAGATAGGAATGAGAGAAGAAACTTCTTGGCCCCTATGTCCCAATTATTTTAAAATAGTTGACTAGAAAATGCAATTGGATCATTTGAAGAAAGATCTGCTACTTTCTCTAAAGCCATGATGACAGTCTCCTCCAGCTTCTCTAACGCAACCCCCAATAAACACTTGAGCTTGATAATAATACCATGCTTGCTGTACACAAGAGGACACAACAAAGGGACTCTAGTGCCCATCTAATGGAATGGTTGCTTTAAGTTTCCCCCAAAGGGAAATTTTGGAACCACTTTGCCTTAAATGATCATATAATTTAGTGGATGTGAGCCTGGAAAAATGCTTATACTCGCAGTCTAGAAGAGATGCCTGATAATAAGGAGATGGTGAGAGAGGTGATGGTAGAGTTGAGAAGGAGAAATCATTAAAGAAACAACCATTTGGAATCAGTCTAGAATTGGCATCCACGCTATGGTACAGCAATGGCAACAGAAAGCCTCTGGTTTCCTTGTGCTCAGGGTGGCAGCGCTGAGCTAGTGGTGTAGGTACATTCTCCTGGTAGACAGTGATACCTTGTTTCCCCGAAAATAAGACCTAACTGGAAAATAAGCCCTAGCATGATTTTTCAGGAGGCTACTTCCTGAACATAAGCCCTAATGTGTCTTTTGGAGCAAAACTTAATATAAGACCTGGTCTTATTTTCAGGGAAACATGGTAGTTAGGTGAGTACCTGGCCACACTCATAAAGAGCTGGGAACATGCAATTTCTTCCTTTCAAATGAAGCACATAAAAAATAAACACTTTAGAAGAGAAAGAGAGCCCCTTAATGGGACTACGCTATGAATTTATATACATTATTTTTTCTCTTTCTCATAATGTAAAATATTTAAACAAGAACACATCAAAATTCAATAGAAATCACCTTGACTCCCAGCTGATTCCATCTGTGGTTCTCAGATTTAGCTGCATATTAAAATCACCTGAGAAAATATTAAAATTCCCATTTTCCAGGTCACGTCCCAATCCAAGTAAATAAGAATCTCTGGAGGTGAGCCCCAGACCTCTGTACTGTCTAGAAAGCAACCTGGATTCCTTTGTGCAGTCATGGTTGAGAACCACTGCCGTAAATAAACTCCAGGTAAACAAATTTCTCCTTCTGAAAGAATAAGCAAGGCAAGAAAAATCACCAGAATTAATTGAAAACTAAAACTTTAGGTACACCTGGAAAAAATAGAAAAAAGCTAGCAAGAGTTTCTTGATTTAAAAATATACCGGGAGTGCCAAAAAAAAAAAAAAAAAAAAAAAAAGTATACACATGACTTGTATTCATCTTTTGTTATTGGTATATATTGAATATAACAATTTTAATACAGTTGTTTCCTTTCTTAAAATGTGTATACTTTTTTTTATTTATTTAGGGAGATCCAAGATGGCAGAGTAGATAAACACTGTGCATGGTTCCTTCCACAAACACATGAAAATTACAACTAAATTGCAGAACAATCAACCTGGAGAACCATCTGAAGTCTAGCTTAAGAGAAGTTTTATAACTATGGATATAAAGAAGAAGACACATCGAGACTGGTAGGAGGGGCAGAGGCATGAAATAGGCTAGCCCTAAACCTCCATGTGGTGGTTGAGAATAATAAGGGATATCCCAGCTATGGAGGTTCCCCCCCAGAGGAGTGAGGGACCCCAGCCCCACACTGACCTCCCAGCCTGGAGTGCTGGTACCAGGAAGAGGAGTCCCACGACATCTGGATATAAAAAAATAGTAAGGATTCCGACCATCCTGGTGGGAGGCAAATCTGTGGGAAACTGAGAAGTCCTCTCAAACAATCCGCACACAGACTCACTCACTAACAAGCACTTACCCTGGGCTCCAGTGGCGGGACGGTGACTTGGGGGCCATCAAAGATATACAGGGGCAGGGGGTCGGGTGGGAGGGAGCAGAATGAGGTATATGGCTTCAAAGCAAGGGCTGGAGCACAGTCACCATTTTCCCTGCAAGGGGTTCTTCTCCCATGCAGCTGGCAGGTGGGCACCATCTTTCCTCTGTTGAGCCCTCCCTCACAGGCCAAATCAGAATCTGATTGGTCTGGTGAGCTCTGCTGGAACCCTGCCCCACCCAATTCCCTGCACTTTTACAGAAGCAGCCAGCCCCGCCCACATTACACTCTTTCTTGGAAGACTATTGGAGCCAGTGGCCCCAAGCAGGTGGCTACTGGCTTTGGCGTTCTCAACAGGCATCAGAACCCTCAGGGATGAATACCACTCAGTGGGGTAAGCCCCCTGCACAGCAGCCCTTAAGCTGCGGACATACCCAAACCCAGCCAATCAGCTTGAGGGCCAATGCCACCCACTGACATGCCAATAGCAATCAAGGCTTAACTATAACAGGAGGACAAATACAATCCACACAAGGACTTGGAGCACCTGGCACAGGTGACCAGGGAGACTCTGCCACTGCCCTATAGGCACCTACAATATAAGGCCACCTGTTCAAGAGTGGGAGACATAGATCTACTTAATACATAGAAACAAACACAGAGAGATAGCCAAAATGAGTAAACAAAGAATTACATCACAAATAAAAGAATGCGAGAAAACTCCAGGAAAAGAACTAAATGAAATAGATGGAAGCAACTAATGAGAGACAGAGTTCAAATCAATGGTTATAAGAATGTTCATGGAACTGAGTGAGAATTTCCACAGAGATAGCAAGCATAAAAAAAGACATAGAAACCATAAAAAAAGAACCAGTCAGAAGTAAAGAATACAATAACTGAAATGAAGAATGTATTACAAGGAATCACCAGCAGATTAGATGAAGCAAAGGAAAGAATCAGTAATCGGGAAGACAAGGTACAAGAAAACACCCAATCAGAACAGCAAAAAGGAAAAAGAATCCAAAAAATGAGGATAGTTTAGGAGACCTCTGGGACAACATGAAGCATAACAACATCTGCATCATAGTGGTACCAGAAGGAGAAGAGAGAAAGCAAGGGATTGAGAACTTATTTGAAGAAATAATGACTGGAAACTTTCCTAACCTGGTGAAAGAAATAGACATACAAGTCCAGGAAGCACAGAGTCCCAAACAAGATGAACCCAAACAGGCCCACACCAAGGCACCTTATGATTAAAATGGCAAAGGATATAGACAAAGAGAGAATCCTAAAAGCATCAAGAGAAAGGTAACTAATAACTTACAAAGGACCCCACATAAGACTGTCAGCTGATTTCTCAACAGAAACCTTGCAGGCCAGAAGGTATTGGCACAAAATAATCAATGTGATGGAAAGTAAGAACCTACAATCAAGGGTACTCTAAACAGCAAAGCTATCATTTAGAATTGAAGGAGAGATAAAGAGCTTCCCAGACAAGACAAAGCTAAAGGAGTTCATTACCACCAAACCAGTATACAAGGAATGTTAGAGGAACTTCTTTGAGATGGAAAAAAAAAAGATCAAAATTATGAATAATAAAATGGTAATAGCTACACATACCGGGGATGCCAAAAATATGTATACGGGTAGACACTTTGGTCAATGTTGCTCAAGCAGTAGTCCGCTGTAATCACGAGTGTCTGGACGCTGATGGTGACCACTTTGAGCACCTCTTGAAATTGCAGAAGTCAAACATGACTTGTATTCATCTTTTGTTATTGGTATATATTGAGTATTATAATTTTAATATAGTTTTCCTTTCTAAAAGTGTGCATACATTTTTGGGGCACCCTCTGTATGTCAACAATTACCTGCAATGTAAATGAATTAAATGCTCCAACCAAAAGACATAGGAGGGCCGAATGAATAAGAAAAACAAAACAAAACAAAAAACCTCATACATGCTACGTACAAAAGACTCACTTCAGATTGAAAGACATACAGACAGAAAGTAAAGGGATGGAAAAAGTTATTTTATGAAAATGGAAATGAAAAAAAAAAGGGGGTGGAGGGTAGCAATACTTATACCAGACAAAATAGACTTTAAAACAAATACTATAACAAGAGAGAAGGAAGGACCCAGTAATCCCACTTCTGGGTTTATCTGAAAAAACCCAAATGCTACTTTGTAGGGATATGTGCATCCATAGGTTCGTTGCAGCATTTTTTACAATGGCCAACATGTGGAGACAGCCTGGCGTTAATGGAAGAATAGATAAAGAGGAAGTATCACGTATATACAATGGAATATTTCTTGGCCATGGAAGTGAATGGATTCTTGCTATCTGTGGTGGCATGGATGGACCTGGAAAGTACTGTGCTGAGTGGAGTGTCAGACAGAGAAAGACAGGTGCAATGTGATTTTGTTTATGTATGGAATCTAAAGAACAAAACAAAAATACAAACAAAAATCCAGAAACAAACTCACAGATACAGAAAACATTTTGATGGTTGCCAGATGGGAGGGGATTTGGAGGTGTGGGTGAAAACAGGGGAAGGGATTAAGAAGTACAAATTGGTTGTTAAAAAGTAGTTATGGGGATGTAGGGTATAGCATAAAGAATATAGTCAATAATATTGTAATAACTATGTATGGTGTCAGATGGGTACTAGATTTATAAGGGTGATAGATGGAAGGAGAGCTGGGGAGCTGGGTGAGAAAGATGAAGAGGTTAAGAAGTACAAATTGATAGTTACAAAATAGTCATGGGGATGTAAAGTATCACATAGAGAATATAGTTAATAGTATAGTAATAACTATGTATAGTGCCAGGTGGATACTAGATTAGTCAGTAGATCACTTCTTAAATTATATAAATGCCTAACCACTATGCTGTACACCATATAAAATAATATTGAATTTCAACTGTAATTGGAAATTTTAAAAAGGGGGGGGTAAAGGTTAAGGGGAATAAGAGGTTCAAATTTCCAGGTATAAAACAAGTAAGTCATGGGGATGTAATATATATACAGCGTGGGGAATATAGTCAATAGTTTTGTGATAGCACAGTATGGTGTCAGGTGGTTGGTGGACTTATCATTGTGATCACTTCTTTAGGCATATAAATGTTTAATAATTATTGTGCACCTTAAAAGTATTTAATATTGTATGTTAGCTATATTTTAACAAATATTTATATGTGTGTGAGTGTGTGTGTGTGTGTGTGTGTGTGTGTGTGTGTGGCATGGCATTACTTAGAAAACTAATACATTGTTTGCTCTGAAATACCCTTCTCAAGTCAATTATGGTTTTCATTCTTTGTCTGATGATAAAAACATTGAAGTATTTCAAGGTGAAATTGCCTGTCCACAAAACATGCATTGCAGCAGCAGCACTATTGTCTTTCTTCACCTAAAGAATAGTGTTTTTCCAATTATTAGAGCTTAATTCATTTGGACCTGAATACTTTATTTAAAAAATTTGAAAGAGAAGAAAGTTAAAAATGAAGTTATCAGTCATGAACAGCATAAATATAATGTATAGAATAAAACTCAAAGATAGAAACTATTAAGTGTGTCTTTATTCTCAGTCAATGGATAAACAATTAACTGTGAGGAATTGTGAAGAAAATATGTTTAAAATTAGTTGTAAAATATTTTAAATATGCTTTTGAAATGTGACTAAAAGTTAATGTAAGGAGACATTTTAAATGATATATTTGACTCTTTTTGAAAACTTATAAAATGTAAGTCTGTCTTTTCAAATTATACATATTTAATTTGTACAGATTTTCAGGAATGCATTATGTATGAAATTAAGGAACAGGGTAAAATTCAAGGAGGCAGAAAAAAATAGAAGGTAGCATTCTAAAGACTATTTTAGGCAATGACACCTGAACTGAGTGTAAGTAGTTTATTTGGGAGATGACACCAGGACACACTGAGAGGGAGTAAGTGAGACAGGGAACAGAAGGAAGACACAACATATTTACTGCTTTGGTCAGCTGCACTTGATCATGTTGGGGACTCTGCAAGCTCATATAGGATGCTTGCCTCAGAGCTCTCCCACCTGGGGAGGAAGTGGATGGATGTTTACCCACAAGTAATGACTGCAACCAAGGGGCTTCCATGATACTTACAGCCTGCTCTAGCCACAGGGCATAGAGAATGGAACCACTATTCCCTACATCAAAGAGTCACATATGCCAGCAATTGGATAAGTACAGAGAGAACATGAGTGGGGTCGTGAAAGCATCTGCTAAAAGTATGTTTAGAACTAGAACAGTGTTCAGCAAACATTTTTTTGTAACGTACCAGATGGCAGATATTTTAAGCTTTTTGTGCCACATATAGTTACTCTCACATATTTTTTTTAACTATTTAAAAATGTAAAGACAGAGAAGGATCCAAGATGGCAGAGCAGATAAAAGCTGTGCTTGCCCTCTCCCATTACCACATCCAAATTATAACTAACTTATAGAACAATCAACTTGGAGAACCATCTGAAATCTAGCTGAACAGTTGTCTTATAACTAAGGATATAAAAATGAAGCCACATCATGGTAAGATGTGAGACTGGTAAGATGGGCAGAGATTTAGAATGGGCAGCCCCACACCTGCATGTGGCTGTTGAGAATCAGAAGGAATATCTTGGCTGCAGAGGTCCCCTCAGGAAGAGTGAGGGGCTCTAGCCCCACACCAAGATTTTCAGCCCAGAGTACCAGTCCCAGGGAGAGAAGATATCAGAATGGCTAGCTATGAAAAACAGTGGGGATTCTGATCTTCCAGGAGGGATGAAAGGATGCAGGATACCCAGGCATCCTCTCAAAGGGTCCACACACAGATTTACTTGCTCACAGGCACTCACCTTGGGCTCCAGTGAAGGGACAGTAACTTGCGGGGGGTGAGGGGATGTAAGAGACATACAGGGAGAGATAGTTGTATGGCTACAGGGCAAGGACTGAAGGGACACTTGCCATTTTGTCTGTGTAGAATCCTCCTTCCGCACAGCCGGCAAATAGTTTCCATCTTTCTTGTATTGAACCCTCCCCTACATGGCCAAATATCAATTTGCATTGGCCTGGTGAACTCCACCTGCTCCACCATGTGACTCCCTGGGACCCTGCCCTACACAACTCATTCAATGCCAGAGGCACTTTCTCAGTAAGCATCCAGCCCCACCTGCACTGTATTCTTTTTTGGACAGTTTTTGGGGGTCTGCAGTCCCCAGGAGAATGGCCACGATGTGCTCTGAGACTTTTTCTGAGTAGCTCCAAGCCCAGCACTGGCACCAAACCAGAATCTACATTAACCTGGTGAACACAACTTGCCCTACCCTGTTGACTCCCTGAGGCCACGCCTCACCCAACTGGTACAGTACAGGAAGTTTTATCAGTGGCTGAGATTTATGAAAGTGAGCAGGTGGCAGTAGACCTTGATGTGGCTTGGGCTTTTTGCAGAGCTACCCCAGGCTCAGCACTGAAGGAAGCCACATTAGTTCACAAGGTGGACTCTCCCACTCGACTCTAGGCCCAGTACAAGCAACAACCAACTGTGATCACTTTATACCTCCTACAAGGTAGTCCCAGCCCAGTCACAGGCAGTAGTGGCTGATCTAGGCCTGCACCAGAGCCCCTCCCTAAAGGCCCCAGAACCAACATACCTGGAGGTAGAAAGCAGACCACAATAGAGTACCACCCAATTAGCCCCACAAGCAGCACAACTAAAGGGTGGTCTTAGCAGGCACGAGAGCCTGCTGGCATGAATCCTGCTCTGCAGGGTAAGCCCCCCACACAGTACCCTGTAAGCTGTGATTTTGGCCTAATGTCATAGCCAGTGAGCCTAAGGGTAAATCCAATCCACTGTCATCCAATGAATCAAAGCTCAACTAAAAGAGAATGGCCCACACAAAGGATGCTCCTGGAGAACCCAGTGCCGATGACCAGGGAGACTGTGCCACTGGGCCCCAAAGGGCATCTACTACCTAAGGCAACCCAGCCAACACTGGGATACATAGCAGATCTACCAAATACATAGAAACAGAGAGGTAGCCAAAATGAGGAAACAAAGAAATACATCCCAAATGAAAAAAACTAGGAGGAAACTCCAAAAGAAGAACTAAGTGAAATAGTGGCAAGCACCCCACCAAATACATAATCCAAAGAAATGGCTTTAAGGATGCTCAAGGAACTTAGTGTGAACTTCAACATCAAAAAAATAAAGACAATAAAAACAGAGGATAGTTTGAGACCTCTGGGACATCAACCATAACAACATTCCTGTCAAAGGGGTAACAGAAGGAGAAGAAAGAAAGCAAGGAATTGAGAACATATTTGAAGAAATAATGACTGAAACTTTCCTAACTTGGCAAAGGATATAGACGTGGGAATCTAGGAAGCATAGAGAGTGTCAAACAAGATGAACCCAAACAGGCCCACATCAAGACACATTATATGGTTGGTACAAAAGTAATTGTGGTTTAAAAGGTTTAATTGCAAAAACTGCAATTACTTTTGCAGCAACCTAATAATTAAAATGGTTAAAGACAAAGAGAGAATTCTAAAAGAAGTAAGGGAAAGGCAACTAATTACTTACAAGGGAGCTCCCATTAGATTTTCAGCTGATTTCTCAACAGAAACTTTGCAGGCCAGAAGGGAGTGTCAGGAAATATTCAGATTGTTGAAAAGTAAAAACGTACAACCAAGGCTACTCTACTGAGCAAGGTTACCATTTGAAATTGGAGAGATAAAGGACTTCCTAGACAAGAAAAAGCTAAAGGAGTTCATCACTACCAAACAAGTATTACAAGAATATTAACGGGCCTTCTTTAAGAAGAAGAGGTGGTTGGGGGGGTGGGCAGGGAAGAACATGAAGATGAATAATAAAATGGCAATAACTATATATCTATCAATTATTTGAAATCTAAATGGATTAAATGTTCTAATCAAAAGATATAGTGTAGCTGAATTGATAAGAAAACGAGACCCATATATATGTTGTCTACAAGAGACAAACTTCAGATTGAAAGACACAAACAGACTGAACATGAATGGACGGAAAAAAATATTTCATGTGAATGGAAACAAACAGAAACCTGGGGTAGCAATACTTACATCAGACAAAATAGGCTTTAAACAAAGGCTATAATAAGAGACAAAGAGGGACATTACATAATGATAAAGAGACCAATACAACAAAAGGATATAACCCTTATAAACATTTATGAACCTAACATAGGAGCACCTAAATATATAAAACAAATATTGACCAACATAAAGGGAGAGATTAAGAATAATTTAATCATAGCAAGGAACTATAACACCCTATCGACACCAATGGACAGATCTTTGAAACAGAAAATAAACAAGGAAACAGTGGCCTTAAATTATACACTAGACCTGATGGCTTTAATTGATATTTTTAGAGCATTTACCCCAAAGCGGCAGAATATACATTCTTTTCAGTGGAACATTATCAAAGATAGACAACATGTAAGGCCATAAAAGAAATCTCAATAAATTTAAGAAGATTGAAATCATATCAAGCATCTTCTCTGACCACAATGTTATGAAACTAGAAATCAATTACGAAAATGAAAATCCACAAACACATGGAGGCAAAATAAAATGCTACTAAATAATGAATGGGTAAACAACAAGATCAAGAAAATAATCCAAATACCTTGAGGCAAATGAAAATGAAAACACAATGACCCAGAATCTAGGGGATAGGAATCTGGTGCAGGAAGAGCTCTGAAACTTCAAAAGCTCTCCGCATCCCCCAAAGGATGTGGCACTCTATGACCCAGGTGAACTGTTAACAGAGGAAAAGCATGCCTTCCAGGGAATCACCCCATTATGTGAGAAGCTGGAATAGTGCAGAAAAAACATAACACTACACTGTGAGAGAGGAAAAAAAGCTGTAGTCAGAGAGAAAATAAAACAATCTACCAACACGTACAGGAAAACGAAAGAAAGACCTCTTCCTATCAACCTGTTACAGAACCCACTCCTGTAGATGTCTAGGAAGAGAATCAATAAGTCATTAATTCCATGAATAACCAAGACAACAAGACAGCCCAGAAAGAAAGTGAAAAATCTCCAGAAAATGAACTTAAAGATATGGAAATGTGTGACTTAAATGACAGAGAATTCAAGATTACAGTTCTTAAAAAACTCGAGATGCAAGAAAACACAGAAAGGCAGTTTAACGAACTCAGAAACACAATCAAAGAACAACATGAACATTTTGCCAAAGAGACTGAAATTTTAAAAAAGAACCAAATAGAATTTCTGGAGATTAAGAAATCAATAGAAGAAATAAAGAATGAAATAGCCAGCTTAGGTAGTAGAGTTGACCAGATGGAGGAAAGAACCAGTGACATTGAAGATAGAAATCTGGAAATGACACAGATGGAAGGAGACTTGAGACTTAAAAAAAAAATGAAAGAACTCTACAAGAACTGTCCGACTCCATCAGAAATAGCAATATAAGAATAATGGGCATACCAGAAGGAGAAGAAAGAGAGAAGGGAACAGAGAGTATATCAAATAAATAGTCGATGAGAACTTCCCAAACTTGTGGAAAGAACTGGATCCTCGAATCCAAGAAGCAACTAGAACACCTAATTACCTCAACCCCAACAGGCCTTTTCCATTGTATTGAAGCTGTCAAAAATCAACGACAAAGAAAAAATCCTCAAGGCAGCCAGGGAAAAGAAGACGGAAAAAGGAAAGCCCATTAGATTATCATCAGATTTTTCAGCAGAAACTCTACAAGCCAGGAGTGAGTGGAACCAAAGAGTCAAACTATTGAAAGAGAGAAATTATGAGCCAGGAATAATATATCCAGCAAAGATATCCTTTAGATATGAAAGAGGAATAAAGACCTTTCCAGATATACAGAAGCTGAGGGAATTTTCTAATACACGACCTGCACTACAAGAAATATTAAGAGGGCTATTTGATCACCATCAACAGGGACAATCTGTGGCAACCAACACATAAAAAGGGGGAGATTAAAGGCCTGAACCAGAATACAGGAATGGAGAAAGTAAGTATGCTGAAGAAAATGAAATACTCTAAATATCAAACTTTCTTTTTCATAAACTTAGTGGTAACCACTCAAAAAAAAAAAAAAAAAAATCCAGAATTGAAATACATAGTGTAATGAAAGAAGAAACAGAGAGAAAAATCATAGAATACCACTACACAGAAATAATAGACAACAACAAAAAGGTAAAGAAACAATGGAGACACAGTCTTACCAGAAAACTAAAGATAGAATGGTAGGAAATCCTCACATATCAATAATCACCCTAAATGTAAATGGAATGAACTCACCGATAAAAAGTCACGGAGTAGCAGATTGGATCAAAAAACTAAACCCAACCATATGCTGCCTCCAAGAGACACATCTCAGCTACAAGGACAAGCATAGACTCAAAGTGAAAGGGTAGAAATTGACACTCCAAGCAAATGGTATCCGGAGAAAATCAGTTGTAACCATACTGATATCAGATGAAACAGACTTCAGGGTGAAACAGAGACAAGATGAACATTTCATAATGGTAAAGGGGACTATGCAACAAGAAGACATAACAGTCATCAGTATTTATGCCCCCAATCAGGGAGCACCTGCTAACAGAACTAAAGGGAGAAATTGACCAAAACACAATTATACTAGGGGACCTAAATACATGATTGACAGCTATGGAGAGATCATCCAAACAGAAAATAAATAATAAAACAGCAGCCCTAAATAACACATTAGATGAAATGGACATAATTGACATTTATAGAGCACTTCATCCTAAAACATCAGACTATACATTTTTTTCTAGTGTACATGGAATATTCTCAAGGGTAGACCATATATTGGGACATAAAACTAGCCTCAGCAAATTTAAGAAGATTGAAATCATGCCAAGCATATTCTCTGATCACAAGGTTTTGAAATTGGATATCAACAGCAAAAAGAAAGCACGAAAAACCACAAATACATGGAGATTAAACAACATACTTTTAAAGCACAACTAGGTCAAAGAAGAAATTAGAGAGATCAAACGATGCATAGAAACAAATGAGAATGAAAATACACCCTACCAAATTTTTTTGGATGCAGCAAAAGCAGTTTTAAGAGAGAAATTTATATCATTACAGGCCTAACTCAAGAAACAAGAAAAATCCCAAATAAAAACCCTCACATTACACCTTAAAGAACTAGAAAAAGAAGAATAAATGAAACCCAAGGTCAGCAGAAGAAAGGACATAATAAAAATCAGAACAGAACTAAATGAAATAGAGAACAAAAAGACAACAGAAAAAATTAATGTGACAAAGAGCTGGTTCTTTGAAAAGTTTAACAAAATTGGAAAACCCTTGGCTACATTCACTAAGATAAAAAGAGAGAAGACACTAATTAACAAAATCAGAAACGAAAAAGGGGAAGTTATCACGGACACCACAGAAATACAAAGGATCATCCAAGAATACTATGAAGGACTATATGTCACCAAATTCAAAAACCTAGAAGAAATGGACAAGTTCTTAGAAACATATAGCCTTCCAAGGCTGAACCACGAAGAACTGGAAAATCTAAACAGACTGATCACTAGTAACGAAATTGAATCAGTCATCCGAATCCTTCCCAATAGCAAAACTCCGGGACCAGACGGCTTCACTAGTGAATTCTACCAAACCTTCAAAGAGGATCTAATACCAATCCTGCTCAAACTCTTCCAAAAAACTGAAGAAGAGACAATATTCCCTAAGTCATTTTATGAGGCCAACATTACCCTGATACCAAAACGTGGTAAGGATAACACAAAAAAAGAAAACTACAGACAATATCTCTGCTGAATACAGATGCAAAAATCCTAAACAAAATTCTAGCAAATCGAATGCAACGATGCATTGAAAAGATTATTCATCACGACCAAGTGGGGTTCATTCCAGGGGCACAAGGATGGTTCAACATATGCAAATCCATCAATGTGATACATCACATAAATAAAATAAAGGACAAAAATCATATGATTATATCAATTGATGCAGAAAAATTTGACAAGATACAACATCCATTTATGATTAAAACACTTAATAAAATAGGTTTAGAAGGAAAATACCTTAGCATAATAAAGGCCATATATGGCAAGCCCTCAGCTAATCTCATAATTGATAGTGAAAAATTAAAGCCCTTTGCTCTACGTTCAGGAACAAGACAGGGCTCTTCCCTATCATCTCTGCTTTTCAACATAGTGTTGGAAGTCCTCGCCAGAGCTATCAGGCAATAAAAAGAAATAAAACACATCCAAATTGGGAATGAAGAAATTAAATTGTCACTCTTTGCAGATGACATGATGCTATGTATATAAAACCCTGAAGACTTCACCAAAAAGCTGTTAGAAACAATCAACGAATACAGTACAGTTGCCGGCTACAAAATCAATGTACAAAAGTCCATTTAATTCCTATATACTAACAATGAAATCTCAGAAAAAAAAAATAAATAAAACCAATTCCTTTTGCAGTTGCACAAAAAAAATCAAATACCTAGGAATAAACTTAACCAAGGATGTGAAAGACCTATATGCTGAAAACTGTAACACATTTTTAAAAGAATTTAAAAAAACAAAAAATCTATGGGACAGAACAAAAGCTGTCCTAAAAGGGAAATTCATAGTAATGTGGGCCTACCTCAAAAAACAACAGAAATCTCAAATAAACAATCTAACCTTACACTTCAAGGAACTAGGAAAAACAAAAAACAAAACAATGACAACAAAAACAAACAAACAAAAAAAACAGCAAACAAAGCCCAAAACGAGTAGAAGAAAATAAAGATCAGAGTGGAAGTAAATGAAATAGAGACTAGAAATACATTCAAAATATCAATGAAACCAAGAGCTAGTTCTTTGATTAAAAAAAAAAAAAAAAAGATACATTGTTAATTAGATTCATCAAGAAAAAAAGAGAAAGGACCCAAATAAGTAAAATCATAAATGAAAGAGGAGAAGTGATAACTGACAACACATAAATAGAGAGGATTATAAGAAAATATAAGAACAATTATATGCCAACATATTGGACAATCTGGAAGAAATGGATAAATTTTGAGAAACATACTATCTTCCAAGACTGAATAAAAAGCAACAGAAAATTTGAACTAACTGAATACTACTAATGAAATCAAATAAGTAATCAAAAAACTCCCAACAAAGGAAAGACCTTGTCCTGGTGGTTCACAGGTGGATTTTACCAAACATTTAAAGAAGAATTAACACCTATTATTCTCAAACTATTTCAAAAAAAATTAAGAGGAGGCAAAATACCCAATGTCAATTTAGGAGGCCACCATTTCCCTGATTCCAAACCCAGACAAAGACATTACAAAAAAAAAAAAAAAAAAAAAACAACAGGAAAATTATAGGCAGATATCTCTGATACACAGATGCAAATATCTTCAACAAAATATTAGCATACAGAATTCAGCAATACATTACAAAGATCATACAACATGATCAAGTGGTGTTTATTCCTGGGATGCAAGTTTGGTTCAACATCCTCCAATCAATTAACATGATACACCACGTAAAAAATATGAAAGATAAAAATCATATGGTGATATCAATACATGCAGGAAAAGCTTTTGACAAAATCAACCTCCATTTATAACAAAAACTCTCAGCAAAGTTGAAATAGAGGGAACATATCTCAATATAATACAGACCACATGTGGCAAACTCATAGCTAACATCATATTCAAAGTGGAAAAACTAAAAGCATTCTCCTTAAGATCAGGAACAAGACAGGGATGCCCACTTTCACTATTTTTATTCAATATAGTATTGGAAGCCCTAGCCAGAGCAATCAGACAAGAAAAAGGAAGTAAAAGACATCCAAGTTGGAAAGAAAGAAGGAAAACTTTCATTATTTGCGATGACATGATATTACATGTCATCTAATAATTACATGTCTAATCTTTTAAGAGTACTTAAAAGATTCCACCAAAAAACTAGTAGAACTGATAAATGAATTCAGTAAAGCAGCAGGATACAAAGTTAAGATTCAGAAATCGGTTGCATTTTTATACACTAATAATGAACTGTCAGAAAGAGAAATTTAAAAAAAAAAACACTATCATTTACAACTGCCTCAAAAATAATAACTAGGAATAATTTTCACCAAAGAAACAGAAGACCTCTACTCAGAAAACTATAAGACAACGAAGAAAGAAATTGAAGAAGATACAAATAAATGGAAGCATATACTGCACTCATTGATGTGAAGAATTAACATCATTAAAATGTCCATACTACCCAAAGCAATCTGTAGATTCAATGCAATCCCTGTCAAAATACCAATGGCATTTTTCACAGAACTAGAACAAATAATCTTAAAATTTATATGAAACCAGAAAAGACCCTGAAGAGCCACAGCAATCTTGAGAAGAAAGAATAAAATTGGAGGTATCATGCTACCTGACATTAAACTGTACTACAAGGCTATAGTAATCAAACAGCATGGCACTGGCATAAAAACAGATACATAGATCAATGGAACAGAAGGGACAGTCCAGAAATAAATCCATGCCTATATGGTCATTTAAGCTATGATAAAGGAAGCAAGAATATACACTGGGGTAAAGACGCCTATTCAATAAATGGTGTTGGGGAAACTGGACAGATACATGCAAAAAAAAAAAGAGAAATTGGACCACTTTCTTACACTACATACAAGAATAAACTAAAAATGGATAGAAGGCATAAATGTAAGACCTGAAACCACAAAACTCCTAGAAGAGAACACTGGCCGGGAACTCTCTGACATTGCTTTTAGTAATATTTTTTTTCCTGATGTATCTCCTCAGGCCAGGGAATCAAAAGAAAAAATAAATAAATGGACTACATCGAACTAAAAAGTTTTGTACAGCAAGGAAACCATCAACAAAAGAACTAAATTGGAGAAGATATTCGCCAATAATACATCAGATAAGCTGTTAATATCCAAAATTTATAAAGAACTCATACAACTCAACACCAAAAAACAAACAATCCAATTAAAAAATGGGCATAGGGCCTGAGTAGACATTTCTCCAAAAAGGACATACAGATGGCCAACAGACATATGACTCTGTGCTCAATGTAACTATTTATCAAAACAATGCAAATTAAAACCACAATGAGATACACCTCACACCTGTCAGATGGCTATCATCCATAAATCAACAAAGAACAAGTGTTGGTGAAAATGCAGAGAAAAGCAAACCCTTGTGCACTTTTGGTGTGATTGCAAATTGGTGCCTCCACTGTGGATAATGGTTTGGAGCTTCCTCAAAAAATTTAAGAAAAGAACTTATGACCCAGCAATTCCACCTCTGGGTATTTATTCAATGAAATCCAACACTCTAATTCAAAAAAACATATGCACCTATATGTTCATTGCAGCACTATTTATATTAACGATAGCCAACGATATGGAAGCAACCCAAGTGCCCATCAATAGATGATTGGATAAAGAAGAAATGGTACATATATAATGGAATATCACTCAACCATAAAGCGACTGAAATCTTACCATTTGCAACAACATGGATGGACTTAGATGGAACTATGCTGAGTGAAATAAGTTAGACTGAAAAAGAGAAATACCATATGATCTTACTTATATGTAGAATCTAAAGAACAAAATAAACAAACAGAACAGAAACAGATTCATAGATACAGAGAATAAACCAATGGTTGCCAAAGGGGTGGGGAGTTGGGGAGCTAGTGAAAAAAAGGTGAAGGGATTAAGAAGTAGAAACAGATCATTACAAAATAGTCATGGGGATATAAAGTACAATATAGAGACTATATTCAACAATGCTGCAACAACTATGTATAGTGTCAGGTGGGTACAGGACTAAATGGGGTAATCACTGCATAAATTATATAAATGTCTAACCACTATGCTGTACACCTGAAACTAATATAAAATAATACTGAATGTCAACTGTAACTGAAAAAAATAATTTAAAAAATACTTCAGCAGAAACTGTGTGACTCCATGTCAGCGATATAATGACCAAAGATTCATGCTTGGGAGAAAATGTCTGAAGGACTTCTGAGCAACTTCCTAGC
The DNA here is from genome assembly GCF_036562045.2 of Rhinolophus sinicus. NCBI lineage: Eukaryota > Metazoa > Chordata > Mammalia > Chiroptera > Rhinolophidae > Rhinolophus > Rhinolophus sinicus. Next base: position 58,375,209 of record NC_133757.1, read on the forward strand.
CTTTAGCCTCTCACATAAAAAGTGCACAGGAATGTGCCAGATAGATTGTATGTTATCAGATTAAGTGTCCAATATCAGTAAGAAGATAGTTTATGGGGAAAGTATTCCTTGAAATATAATTTCTCACCGTGTGTAACAAATTAGAACTAATATTTGCCAATTTTAGAAGTAACAAAATCCAATTGGCAAAGATAGGAAGTGAAAGAAAAAATTGAGAATAAAGGATAGAAATAAAAAGAATTCTTATAAAGTGTGATACACTTAGCACTTTTTTGTATTTATCCACATCAATTAACCTGTTGCTTTCATACACACACACACACACACACACACACACACACACACGGTGCCAAAAAACAATATATACACATTTTAAGAAAGGAAAAAAATGTATTGACATTGTAATACTCTATACCGATAACAAAAGATGAATAGAAGTCACGTTTGACTTCTGCAATTACAAGAGATGCTCAAAGTTGTTACCATCAGCGTCCAGACACTTTTGATTATGGCGAACTACAGCTTGGGCAATGCTGACCAAAGTGTCCACTTGTATACATTTTTGTTCGCACCCCCAGTACATATATATATATATATATATATATATATATATATATATATATATATATATATATTTGAGGTTTGGGACTTAGGTTATAGTTGCAGCACTATATATGGACATTCTATGCATATATACTTTAATTTTTTTAAATATTTACTACACTTAGATTTTTTTTTCTGAAATGAAGGAGTCTGAGTGGACACAGGGAAAACTATTAGAAAATGGTTAAAGTAGCCCAGGTGAGGTGACAAAACCTGGAGCAGGGCCAAATTAATGAGATGCAGTGATACAGATTGAGAGATGCAGGCATTCAAACAGACTAAATTTGTTGAAGGATTGAATGTGGAAGTGAGGGCAGGGATGAATAATAAATAACTTATATTTAACTAGTTTTATTCTCACTTCAAGTTATATATATCCACTTCCTCATTTAACTATTTATCAACAGTTTGTTTGATAAAGAGATGGCTTGAATTACTGACTATGCCTTTCTCTTACTTTATATATGAATAAAATGTAGCTAAATAAACAAATAAAAATAAAAATGTAAAGACATTCTAGCTCATATAAAAACTGGACTGCATTTGGTCCACAGGTTGTAGATTTCAGATTTCTGAAATGGAGAATAATTTTTTAAAAGAGACTAAAAATCAAATTTGTCTGTTAATATGATCAATCAAAATGAGTAAAATCTTCCAAGACAAATACAGTCTTTGTATGAAAAACATTTATTTTATGTTGTTTATATAACACACTTAAATAAAATGATTACTTTAGATAAACAATTGTGCAGATATATTGGATATTAAAAAACAGATATAGGGCAAGCAAGTACAAACCAGATACAATTTAAGGCATTAAAGAAGATGAGTTATTTTATATTAGTAAATATAGTAAAATGTGAAATCCACACTTAAGACACCATAGCCACAGTATTTTATTTGACATGTAAGATAATAAATAACAAAAGAAAAAAAACAAAATTTTTTAAAATAGTGATGAACAGAAATACCATTGAAGTGGTAGGATTTAGTCTGCTAGTTCAGATCTTTAACATATAAAGTACTAACAAAATTTAACATGATATGAAAGAACAGTCTTATTAAATTACAAAAAATAGTGGTTATAAATTTCAGTGCATAGTTTCAAATTTTCAAGAAATACTAATTTATGTTCAGTGAATTAACTAGCTATGATTTCTAGCCCTAGTCCACATGGTGAAGGAAACATTTAACCTCTAATTCCCTTCGGGCTCTTACAGTGTTTCCCCAAAAATGAGACCTAGCTGGATAGTCAGCTCTAATGTGTCTTTTGGAGCAAAAATTGCTATAAGACCCGGTCTTATTTTGCTATAAGACCGGGTATTTATGATATAATATAATATAATTAATATAATATAATGTAATGTAATGTAATGTAATGTAACATAATACAATACAATATAATATAACATAACATAATATTATATAATGTAAATACCGGGTCTTATATTAATTTTTGCTCCAAAAGATGCATTAGAGCTGATTGTCCAGCTAGGTCATATTTTTGGGAAACAGGGTAGCTTTCAGGGCACGGTATTCTGGGAACTAACTTACTCTCACTAAACTGGGAAGACTCTCTGGTCCTCAGGCATCAGTCAGCCTGGCAACCATGAGATGTAAAATTTTCCCAGTTTTAATTTCATTTAAACCCATAGATTCTCCGCTTGATGCAAGAGGATATTTAGTGAAAGCCAGAAAACTCACAGCTATCCTCTTTTTTTAGGTCTTTTCATCTTCTTCAGCATTAGCTAGACAACAGGATAGATTCCTACTTGTTTGAAAAATCCAAGGGACTCTCTTTCCCCCTTCTCCCTTTTTTATCAAGAGGCACCTCTCTCTACATCCTTTTCATTCTCCTTGCAGACACTATGTCCTGAATCAAACTGTGATACTTAACATAATATAAGCAGGTTTAAGATCCTGAAACAAAAACAAATAGGAGAAATAATTCTTGCAGGGAAATACTGCTCTCCATTCAACATTGTTCTTGCTACTACACAAATTTCTTCCTGGTGTTCATACTCCATTAAAGATACAAAGACAAAAACTATGTAGAATGTTCTAAGTACAGTGGCATTGAATTAAAAGAAAATTAAATGTAAATATGAGGCATGATCAAACAATATGGTGAATGCTTAAAATTTAAACAAATTATTACAGTAAAAGATCCATTGCCATTAATTCCCCTCAAAATTCTCCCCTTCATTTCAAACATACTTCTCCCATCATTCTTGCCACTTTCTGAAGCAGTTCTGGAAGTCCTCTTCATGAGTGTCTTTAGTGGCTCTGTCCGGGCTGCCTCGATGTCCTGAATCATTTTGATTTGGGGGAAGATCCAGAAGTCTCGTGGTGCCAGATCTGGTGAATTATATGGATGAGGACACACCATAATGCATAATGTTTTTATTTGACAGAAATTGCCATGTACCAGAATCAATGTATGACCTGGAGCATTGTCTTGGTGGAGGATGATTTACAGCACACTTTAAAACACGCCTTCTCTCAACCATAGCTCACACCCAACTCACTGCACAAGTTGAAACCTGTCACACACTGTTACTGAGGTTCATCGCACTGCTTCCCGTATTGAAGATCCCTGCCTTTCTGTTGGATGGCACTCAGCAGCAGCAGTCACTGTATTTCTTGATCACAACCAAAAGGCTCTGTGTCACACATCGCTCCTGGTACAGCAATTTCGGTCAAATAGAAATATTATGGTGTGTCCTCATCCACCTTATTCACCGGATCTGGCACCATGCGACTTTTGGCTCTTTCCCAAAGTCAAAATGACCGTGAAGGTAAATGTTTTGAATCAATTCAGAACATCTAGGCAGCAATGACAGCACAACTAAAGACACTCATAAAAGAGGAATTCCACAGCTGCTTCAGAATAATGGGATAAGTGTGTTTGAAGCAAGGGGGAGTATTTTGAGGGGGATTAATGGAAATGTGTCTTTTACTATTATATATATATATATATATATATATATATATATATATATATATATATATATATACACACACACACACATATATATACAAATACACACACACACATACATAAATTTAAACATTCAATGTATTTTTTGGTCATACCTTTGTACAAAACAAAATCAAAACTCTCAAGCTCTCATAAATTCTCCTGAGTTGGGAACCCAGACTGCAATTGTTTATTATTTCAATAATGACTGTGAGAAAACTACATATCAAAACATAGAAGCTGTGCTCAATGAGGTACTGCGAGAAACATTTAGAGACTTATTCTCAGGTTTTGACATAGGTATTCTTTTACATGTTTGACCTATTGTAGAGTTAGGAAAAAACTTAAAGGAATGTTTCCAAACAATATTTTAAGTAATATAAAAACTAGGGGAAAAATGGCAAAGGTAAAAACAGGAATCTTTTAAAAAATAGCGATCCTTTAACTAATCAAAAAATACTCACCTACCATAAAATACTATGTGAGAAATACTGCATAAAAACAAGGAAGTGCAAAAATTCTTCATAAATCAGAGAGGTGAGAAACTGCTGAATTCACCATGCTCAGAATTAGGTTGCTCTCTTAACACTTTCTGATAATTCTTGTTTTAAAAAAATAAATAGCAATTAACAAAGTTGGAAACTGCAAATGACAGATGATAGACAAAGAATGGTCATCTAAACTATAAAACTATCCATTACAAATATACAAGAATAATACTGGAAAGCCTAATGTAAATATGCAAAATAAAAATTGGTAATAAAATTTAAAATTACTCAAATTCATTTATATTTATATTTAAGCAAATGCAAACACTAACATTTTATAATTGCCCCCATCCAATAAAAATATTTTTTAAAAATACTGAGGATTTTCCATCAAGGGAAGATGTTGACACTTTCAAATATTTATACTGATAATACAAAATGTTAAACTTTTCAGAAGGCCAAATAGTAGGGTAGATTAATGTTTTTTCAATTATGCAACTTAATATTTACGATTATTGTATTCAACCCAGAGGAAATAATCAATGTTTTAGATGAAGACATATAAGCAATTATATTCTTTAAAATAGTAAAAAGAAGGAAATAAATTAAAATTATGGGAACTGAGTATTAACAAAATACCTTTAGACACATATTGAGAGCTAAATAAGAATTGGGGGTATTGTGATAGTTAATATATATGTCAACCTGACTAGGCTACAGTGCCCAATTGTTTGGTCAAACACTAGTCTAGATGTTACTATGAAAGTATGTTTTAGATGTGATTAACATTTAAATCAGTAGACTTTGACTAATGCAGATTACTCTCCATTATGTGGGAGGGCCTCATCCAATCAACTGAAAACCATAAGAGAAAAGATAGGTTTCCTGAAGAGAAAGGAATTTGGTCTCAAGACTGCAATATGTAAAATCTTGCCTGAGTTTCCAGCCTGCCCACTCTGCTTTTCAGATTTCTGATTAAAGACTGTAACATCAACTCTTACCTGAATTCTGAATTTCCAATCTTTGGGATTGTCCTACAGATATAGGATTTGTCAGCTCCCCCAATCACATGAGCCAATCTAGTCCCCACTCCCCACCCCCATCTTTCCTTTTGGTTCTGTTTCTCTGGAGAACACTGACTAATGTAGGTCTAATATTTTTGTATGTGAAATAAAACATTATGATTTCTTCTTCAGTTTGTGATGGAATAACTGGTATCATATTAAACAACTATGAGAAACAAACATAAAACCAGACCAAAAAAAAAAAAAAAATAGATGAGACAATGATTTGCAGGCATTAGACAAAAGACAGCACAAAAATTCAATCCTGAACAAAGTCAGATTCATGAGCTCGGCCTCTTGAATGCACAGGCTCTCAGCCTGAGGACACTTTTCTAATTTTAATGTAGTGAGCAGAAGAGGCAGAGATCAAGGTTGAGGCAGGGAATAGGATTATGAAGGATGAATCACTGGGAGACTTTCAGAGTGTGCAGGCCAGAAGATGTGAGGTTGAAAATGTAACAGAGAAAAAAATTGGATAGTACTGAGAGATAGTAGAGTAGCTGAATAGAATAGAGAGAACTTTTTAACGTTTTAGGTATTCATCTGAGATACAAGAAAAGCTAAACCTTAAAAGTAAGAACCATGTCCAACAAAGTTTATTATAAATCTAATAAAGTTCAAGCCAAGCCCTGTCAAGAGTTATTGGGGAGACAGAGTTTGGAGCTCAAATTTGACAAGTTATAGAAACTCAGAAAATAACTTGGGCTTTCTACAGATCTGTCTGAACAAAAAGCAAAACCAACCCTATACAATTCAAGGCGATCAGCTAGTAAATGAATTACCTACCAAAACAAAACTCAACACTCTTCAAAGGATAACACAATCCTTACTCTCTGCAATGAATTAAGATCAATGTCCAGTATGTGACTTAAAAAAAAAAAAAAAAGAAAGAAAAAACACACACACACAAAACACACACACACACACACACAAAACCACACAAAAATACACATACAGAAAATATTGGTCATGCAGAGGTGAAAACATGAGAAAAATTTAGAGTCAATGAATGATGTATATAATAGAAACACACTTCAAATGGCTAGGTGTTAGATTAGCAAACAAAAATTTTTAAGAGGTGGGGCGGTCTGGTGGCTCAGGTAGTTGGAGCTCCATATTCCTAATGCCGATGGCTGCCGGTTCAATTCCCACATGGGCCAGTGGGCTCTCAATCACAAGGCTGCTGGTTCGACTCCCACAAGGGATGGTGAGCTCTGTCCCCTGCAACTAAGATTGAACATGGCACCTTGAGCTGAGCTGCTGCTGAGCTCCCGGATGGCTTAGTTGGTTGCTCAGTTGGAGGGCATCCTCTCAACCACAAGGTTGCAGGTTTGACTCCCACAAGGGATAGTGGGCTGCACGCCCTGCAACTAACAACACCAACTGGACCCGGAGTTGAAATGCACCCTCCACAACTATGATTGAAAGGACAACAACTTGACTTGGAAAAAATCCTGGAAGTACACACTGTTCCCCAATAAAGTCCTGTTCCCCTTCCCCAATAAAAATCTTTAAAAAAAAAAAAAAAAAGAAAAATATGTTTGAGGCTATGGCAAATCTATTCAAAGAAGTAAAGGAAAATATGGTAGAAGAATGAAAAAAAATTCAGTTTCATGAATGAACAAAGGGAGACTTCACAAAAAAGGAAAAAAATGAACACACACACACACACACACACACAAACCAAATAGAAATTATAGAACCCAAAAGTACAATAACAAAAATGAAAAACTCACTGAATGGCCTTATGAGTTATTTTGATATTAAAGTAAAAAACAGTCAGTCAACTTGAGGATGAATCAGTAGAATTATCCAATTTGAAGAACAGACTAAAAAATGATTGAAGAATAGTAAACAGAGTTTATCAGGGAATTAAAGCACAATATTGAAAGGTCTAACATGTCTAATAAGAGTTCTAGAATAAGAAGACAGTGAGAATGATGTAGAAAAAGATTTAAAGACACACAGGTTTAAAAATCCTAAACTTAATGAAAAACGTTTATTTATGTATCCAGGAATCTCAGGATACTTCCAGAAAGACAAATGCAAAAAACTCACACATAGATGAATCAAAGTCACAGTGGTTAAAAACAAATATAAAGAGAAAATCTTGACAGAACTCAGTAGAAAACAACATGTTATATACAAGACTCAATGATAAGAATAAATGCTGACTTCTCATTATACATAATGAAAGCCAAAAGATATCGGAACAACTTTCAAGTGCTAAGAAAAGTGAAACAAAATCTCTAGTGATAATATCTTTCAAAATGGGAGGATGAGATAAAGCTATTTTTTGATAAGAGCTATTTTTAGATAAGTACCAGTAAACCTATGCTATGATAAATTCTAAAGGATATTTGTCAAGCTTAAGCTGAATGATAACAGATGGAAACTCTGACCCATAGGAAGAAACAAAGACCACCAGAAATGGTAAATGAGAGTGTAAATGCAAAGTATTTTTCATCTCTTTATTTTCTTAAAGGAGCACTGACTGTGTAAAGCAAAAATAATAACACTTTAGGGTGGGGATTATAATGTATGTAGAAGTAAAAGATATGACAATAACACAAATGAATGAGAGTTGACAAAGGTAAAATAATGTAGTAAAACTATTACATCTGTCAAGTCTAAAGTAAGAAGTGGAAAGTATTGATGTGAAAATATAAACAGGCAGATATTAATTGGTTCAGTGTTAACTCTAAATAAACTTTAATAAGTTAAGGATACACAATTTTAGCCCTAGAGAAATCATTTAAAAACCACAAAAATTGTTATGGCAAAGAACTCAATAAAGAAATTAAAAAGGAATACTAAAAGTATTCAATTAACCCAAAATAAGTCAGGAAAGAAGCAAGAGAGGAATGAACAATTAGAAAGGCACAGGGGAAACACAAAGCAAGATGATAGACATAAATCCAACCATATCAATAATTACATGAAATGTAAATGTTAACTAAACTACAGAGATGAAAAGCAAGATCAATGTTTGCTGCCTACAAGAACCCAACTTCAAGCTTAAAGACAAATAGTTTGAAAGTAAGAGAATTAAAAAGGTATCGTATGTAAACATTATACTTAAGAAAGCTGGTAAAGTATATCAATGTCAGACAATCAGACTTAAGAGCAAAGAGAAATTCAAGAGCTAAACAAAAACCTTTCATAATGATAAAGAGTACACATCATCAGAAAGATGCACCAATCTTAAATTTGTGTACGTCTAATAGTAGATTATGTTTTCTGACCATAATAAAATTTCACTAGAAACCATTAATAATAAACCTACATAAAATCACGAAATATTGAGAAATTTAGTAATAGTGATGTATAAATAAGTTGAATCGTAGAATAAATTACAATGGCAATTAGAAAGAAATTTTAAATAATGTAATGGAAATATATCAAAATTAATTTGATGACTGAAAGCAAATTCTAATTTTAAAATTTAGATTAAATTCTTAGATTTAAAATTAATAATCTAAGTTTCCCATTAAGGAACTAAGAGGAAAAAAGAACAAATTAAATGCAAGATAAAAAGGACATTTAATAATGGTCAGAGCATAATTTGATGAAATAGAAAATAGACAAGCAGAAGGGAAAAAAATCAATAAAGTGCCCAATTTTTTTAGAAAATTAATAAAATTGATCAAAACCTTGAAGGACTTATCAAGAAAAAAACTAATAAACCCAAATACTAAAATTAAAAAATAAAAGGAGGAATATTACCACAAATCCTAGAGATGCTATTAAGAGAATAATAAGGAATATTATTAAAAATGTGAAAATTTTAAAAATAAAACAAGTTCCTTGAAAAAATGCAATTTACCAAATTTAACACAAGAAGCAATAGAAAATCAGAGTAGCTCTGTATCTATTAAAAAAATCATAATAAAAAGTCTTGTCACAAAGAAAACTCCAGTCCCAGAGGGTTTGCTGGCTAGTTCTAATATGAATTTAAAGAGGATGTAATACCAGTCTTACTCAAAGTTTTCCAGAAAGTTTTCCATTAGCATTTTATGAGAGCTGCACAACACGAATACCAAAAGCTTATAAAGAATTTCTAGAAATTTTAGATTATAGATCAGTATTAGTTATGATCACAGATTCAAAACTCCAGATTAAATACTAGCAAATGAAATCCAGACTCAAATATACAGAATAATTCAAAATAATAAAGTATAGTATCCCTGTAACGCAAGGTTGGTTTAATATTTGGAAATCTAACATGATTTGCTATATTAACATGTAAAAGAAGAAAATTTACGTGATCATTACAACTCAATCATCTGAACAGAGGCAGAAAAAAAATTGAAAATCCATTCATGGTTGAAAAAAGGAAAATGTAAAAAAGAAAGAAGGAAAAAAACACAAACTTCTACCAAACTAGGAATAGAATTCATCTTCCTCAAATTGCTAAAGCCATTACAAAATACCTATGGATAACATCATTTTTAATGATGAAAAATGGAATATTTTATTCATAGTAGCTTTAAGCTGTACCATGAATAATGAAATGGTGGTATATCCTTAAAATTAAATACTGCTCAGTAGTAAACACACACACACACACACACAAAAGCATTAGTGAATCTCAAAAACAATATGCAGAGCAAAAGAAACCAGACATAAAAGAGTACGCATAAAGTGATTTGATTTACTTAAAATTGTAGACCCTGTGAAACTAATCTATGAAAGTCAATGTATAGGTAATGTATAAATATACATATTTTCTACATAGTACATGTACAAAACTAATGCATAGTGTTAGAAATCACTGGTTGCCTGAAGCAGGGGTTAGGATGATTACATGCAGAAGCCATAAAGGACCTTTCTGGGGTGATGAAAATGCTCTATATCTTGAATAGGGCTATAGTTAACAAGTGCATAAATTTATCAATTCTCAAACTGTCAATTTCAAAGGATTGACTTTTTAAAATGTAAGTTATATCTCAACAAAATTGATTAAAATGTATAATAAATAAACTCTAACATACTAAAAATTTATTCTTTCTGGTCTAAATTGTGATAGATGATAGATGGTGGATAGACAGATAGATATAGATGTACATGTACATCTACATCTACAATATACATAGGGTGCCAAAAAATGTATACACATTTTAAGAAAGGAAAACTGTATTAAAATTGTAATAATATATACCGATAACAAATGATGAATACAAGTCATGTTTGACTTCTACAGTTACAAGCGTTGCTCAAAGTGGTTACCATTAGCATCTAGACACTTCTGATTATGGCAAACTACTGCTTGAGCAACGTTGACCAAACTGTCCACTTGTATACATTTTTTTGGCACCCCTAGTACATATACATATACATAAACACATACACATACATATACATATATTTGAGAGATATTAAAGAAATGCTGAAAAGCAATACCACATTATCTTACCTATGGTATAACAGGTATTTCAGATAACTTTTATCTTTGCAACTTAATTGATGCACATAATTTACAAATTGCTAAAACTGAACATGCATTACATTTCCTGTAAACAAAAACAGGTTATGAAAAGGAAAGAAAAATATGTAAAATATCTGACACATGGTAGATTTTTCAATACATGTTTTGGAATTTTCTTTCAGCTCTTTCTTTCCTTTTTTATACCATCTTTTACTACCTCACGCTATTTCCAGTCTCCTTTGCATTTACTTCTGTTTTCTTTTATTCCTATTATATTACACATTCATTCCCTTATATCCAGATCTGACAATGTTTAACGAAAGCTTTTTCCTCAACTTAATTCAAGTCAGTACCAAAAATCTCTAAGGAACTAATTATCAAGTTTGCACAATATTGAAGCTAACAGAGCCATACAAAAAAACAAGATGGTAAGAAAAGAGAATGTGTCTCCACTGTAATTGCATTTGGTTTTTCATTTCTCCTGACATTAGCTCAGCCATGACCATGGGTTTTCACATGCCTCCTGGGATATCAGTCGGTCAGCCCCAAGAGAAACGCTGGCTATGAACCACAACAGTAAACTTTTACTCGAGGTACCGTTTCTGAGTCAGGCCAGGAAGAAAGTACTGTTTACAAAAACTTGCTGTCATTGTCCAAATCCTTCTGCTGTGTTTTATTTTGAAGGCCGTCTGGGAAGGCTCCTCGTTTCTCAGCTGCCCTCTAATAAAGGCAAACTTTTGTTATCCTATCTTTGGCGATGATGCAGGAAATCAGTCCACCCATTCTGGCTGACACTTGCTCCCTCACAGGGAAGGGACAATGAGCACACAGGTTGACTGCAGAGTCACACTTGCTTGATACTGAGGGGTTGGCAGGGTAACAATACAAAAAAAAAAAAAAAAAGTTTGAAAAACAGTGATCTAAAAATTCAAGAGAATCCCAATCAAAAGTCCAGCAGGCTTTTAGTAAATTGACAAGATAACTGTAAATTTTATGTGGAAATTAAAAGGCCCTAGAATAGTAAAAAAAAAAAAAAAAATCATTTTGTAAAAAAGAGGATTCAAGACAGAGGTATATTAGGTTAAGGGTTAAAAACACGTAGAATAACAGAACAGACTAAAGAAATATTTTCACAGATATAGAGCCAATTAATTTTTGGCAAAACTCTCAAAATAGTTCAATAAGGAAAGAGAAAAACATGGTGCTGAAACTACTAGAAATCTGAATGAATCCCCACCAAAAAACTTCACCTGTACATTATAACATATGAATTAATTAATTTGAGATTTACTGTATAAACATGAAAGCTAAAACAAATAAAGACTCTAAACTAAAATATCAATGAATATTTTTATGACGTTGGAGTAGGTAACAATTTTTTTGATGGACCAAATGGACTAAATATTAAAGAAAAAGTCAATGACTTAGGTATTACTAACATTGAAGTCTCTCCAAAAGACATTAAGAAAAATAAAGACAAGCCACAGATTTGGAGGAATGGTGTCTTTAAGCATATTCAACAATATAAACCACATTTGGGGCTGCAAAACACTCCTTAACAAATTTAAAAGAATAGAAATCATACAACGTCTGCTCTCAGACCACAAGGGAAATAAACCAGAAATCAATAATAGAAAGATAACTAGAAAATCTCAAAACACATGGAAATTAAACAACATACTTCTAATTAACACATAGGTCAAAGACAAAATCTCGAGAAACTAAAACATATTTTAAACTAAATAAAAAATTATACAACTTATCAATATTTGTGGGATGCTGCAAAAGTCCCGCTTGAAGGGAAATTTATAGCATTGCATGCATATGTTAGAAAGAATAAAGTACTAAAATCAATAATCTAAGTTTCCACCTGGGGAAGCTGAAATAAAGAAGAACAACTTAAATCCAAAATAAGCAGAAGAAAAGAAATAATAAGAATAAATAAAGAAATCAATGAAATTGAGAAATGCAAATCAATAGAGAAAAATCAGTGAAACCAAAAGCTGGCTCTTTGAAAAGATTAACAAAATCCGTAAGTTTCTAGCCAGGCTAATGAAGAAAAACAGAGAGAGGACACAAATTACTAATATCAAAAATGAAAGAGGAAATTACTAATATCAAAAATGAAAGAGGGAATATCACAAAAGACCCCATGAAAATTATAAAAAAGTAAGGAATAGTATGAATAACTATCAGCCCACAAATTTGATGAATTAGATGCCTCAATTCCTTGAAAAACAAAATTTGCCAAAAGTCACACAAAAAGAAATAGACAATCTGAATAGGTTTTAAATCTATGAAATAAATTAAATCAATAATTAATAACTTTTCAAAACAGTAAGCACCAGGTCCAAATGGGTTCACTGGTGAATTCTACCAAACATTTAAGGAGGAAACTTTATCAATTCTCTACACTCTCTTACAGAGGATAGAAGCAGAGGGAACACTTTCTAACTCATTCTATGAGCCCAGTATTACCTTCATACTAAAGCTAGACAAAGCATTATGAGAAAAAAAGACAAAAAAAAACTACAGACAAATATCTCTCATAAATATAGATGCAAAAATTCTCAACAAAATATTAGTAAATCAAATCCAAAAATATATAAAAAGAACTGTACTCCATGACCAAGTATGATTTATTCTAGGTATGAAAGATTGGTTCAGCATTCAATAATTAATATAATCCATCACATTAACTGTCTAAAAAAGAAATCACATGATTATATCAATAAATACAAAAAAAGCATTTGACAAACTCTAACAAATTCATGATAAAAACTCTTATGAACCTAGGATTAGAGGAAAACTTTCTCAACTCAATAAAGTATATTTACAACAAACTTACAGCTAATATCATATTTAATGATGAAAAACCCAAAGCTTTCCAACTAAGATCAGATACAAAAAAAGGATGTTCCCTCTTACCCCTCATTTTCAACACCATACTGGAAGTCCTCGATAATGTAATAAGGCACTATAAAGAAATATAAAGTATATGGATTAGGAAGGAAGACATAAAAATGTATTTGTTTGCAGGTGGCACAATCATCTATGTAGAAAATCTAAAAGAATAGACAAAAAAAAAAAAAAGGAATGAAGAAAAAAACTACCTAAACTGAGAAACTAGTTGTTGAATTCATTATAAAATTCATATGGCAAGGTTTGAAGTCAAAGAACTAAATAAATGGAGAGATAGTCCATGTTCATGAATTAGAAGACACAATATTATCAAGATATCAGTTCCTCTCAAATTGATCTATAGATTCAATGCAATCACAATCAAAATTCCTGCAAATAATTGTGTGTATATGGACTGATTCTGAAATTTATATGGAGAAGTAAAAGAAGCAGATTAGCCAACACAATAGTAAAGGAGATGGACAAGATCAAAGGACCAACACTACCTGACTAAGACAGTGTGGTACTGGTGAAAGAATAGATGAATAGATCAGTGAAACAGAATAGCCCAGAAATACATCCTGAGAAACACAGTAAACTGATCTTCAACAAAGGAGCAAAGCCAAAGCAAAGGAGCAAAGATAGTTTCTTCAATAAATGGTGCTGAAACTGAATTTCCCCATGCGAAAAACTGAATCTAAACAGATGTATACCCTTCACAAAAATGACCTACACCCTTCACAAAATGGATTACAGACCTAAAGGTAAAGCATAAAACTATAAAACTCCTAGAATATAGCATAGCAGGAAAACTCGGTGATCTTGGGTACAGTGATGCCTTTTTATTTATAATACTAAAGACATAATTCATGAAAGAAATAACTGAGAAGCTGAACTTCATGAAAATTAAAAATTTCTGCTCTGTGAAATGCAATATCAAGAGGATGAGAAGACAAGACACAGACTGGGAGAAAATATTTTCAAGAGACACATCTGATAATGGACCATTATTCATAATATAAAAAGAACTCTTAAAACTCAACAATAAAATTATATATAAAATATGCTTACTTACATGATTAAGAAAATCAATAGAGGATAACCATACAATAAAATTCCCAAGATGTTAGAGAGAAGTTGGAGTAAGTGATGGAATAGCAATAATTTTCCTTTCTTTTTGCAATTACCAAAATTACTTGGACAGTGTCATACCACATAGTATAAAAATAAAATTTAAAAAGGTTTCATTCTGCTCTAATACTCTATAAGCTGATTTCTTGTCATTGGTTTATTAAACTAACATTTAAAAAGAAGATATTACTAAAATTCCCCTATCAATTTGTTAACAAAGATGGTGGGGCTAGAAGAAAATGCTAAAAAATAAAAAATAAAAATAAAAATAAGAAAATGCTGCTGTAGCTACTCTGCTGATACTGAACAAGATAAACCCAGGCAGAAACTGCACCCCTCCAGTTTGATATCTCTTCCTAGTAGGAAAGCCTTCCCACCAATTTGAATGTATAAGTTTTTCAGTGGGGTTCACAGGGTCAGCCAGAGTGTGATGATGATACGTGGCGGCCTTAATCTTCAGAGCCTGCCCTAGCCTGTCTTGCCTTCCCCCTAGAGGACTTCCTCTACATACTTCTCAGATCCCTATCACAATGCCCTGGACTCCGACATTAACACAGTGAATGCCCCTCCACATTCATTTATACACAGCTCGATTAGAGAACAACTTGCTGAGACAGTTTGAAATGGAAACTGAGAAGAGAAAAACAAGCAGGAAATTTCCTTACAAATGGAGACTCTGAAGCCAAACGGCAATTGCATTTCCACTTGTAAAGCAGAAAAAATGGGCCCACTCTAAGGAAGCACAACAGGTGTTTTCTCAGGCTAGAGGAGTCAGGAGGTATAATGAGTTCATCAAAGCAGAAAAAACTAAGAAGGTTTACACTCCACCCCTTCAGCCAGGATGATATAATACAGGCATTCTCTTCTCACTCCTTCCCAGTTATAGGAGAACTCTAAGGTGAGCTCACAAAGACACACTGACATAATCTCTGTTAGCAGGAATCACAAGACCAGCTGTTGGGCACTGAGAGGTGCTCCATGAGTAGGATCTATTCTCCCATGATTCTTTTCTGAGGACACCACCAGTACAGCAGGAATTGATACTGGATTTCATATTTGTGCCAACAGCTCCAGCACTGATTCTGGTTACTACCTTTAAACTGTGATGCTCTATGTTAGTGAGCAGTCTCTCTTTTTTAAAAGATTTTTATTAAAAATACAGCTAACATACAATATGACATTAGTTTCAGGTGTACACCATAGTTATTCAACATTTATATACCTAAAGAAGTGATCACCGTAAGTCCAGCAACCATCTGATACCGTACCACGCTATCACAATATTATTGACTATATTCCCCATGCTGTACATTACATCTTCATGTCTTATTTGTTTTATACCTGGAAATTTGAACCTCTCATTCCCATTCACCTTTTTCCTGCCTTTTAAATTTTTTCAATTACAGTTGACATTCAAAATTATATTATTTTCAGGGGTACAGCATAGTGGTTAGACACATATAATTTAAGAAGTAATCCTCCTAATGAATCTAGTACCCACCTGGCACTGTACATAGCTATTACCATATTATTGACTACATTCCCCATGCTTTACTTTACATCCCCGTAACTATTTTTGTAACTAACAGTTTGTACTTCTTAATCCCTTCACCTTTTCACCCTGCTCCCAACCCCCCTCCCATCTATCACCCCAATAAGTCTAGTACCCATCTGACACCATACATAGTTATTACATTATTATTGACTATACCCGTTATGCTATACCCTACATCCCCGTAACTACTTTGTAATACCTGATTTGTACTTCTTAATCCCTTCCCCTTTTTCACCCAACCCTTCAACTCCCCCCTCATCGGGCAAAATCCCATTCCAGTAATTTGTTCTTAAATTTGGATCTTTATAAAAAAAAAAAAAAATGGTACATCAAGCTAAATCCAATGAGTGTGAGACCAAAATCAAAGATCATTTATTTTCTCTATATCTAGTGATTTTCATCATCATTTTAATAATATTAGCGTTTTGAGACATAATTTTTGTTCTTCACTAAGTTTTATAAACTAATGCAAGAAAGCAAATAAATTACCCTAATAACTGCACAAACACTACTGTCCAAAGAGGTTCATACTGCTAAGTTGATAAAAGAGATAGCTACCTCTACGTAATGGATCATGGTGTTAGACCACTCTTATAGGAAACTGTGGATTTGGTTCTTGAAGTGTAGTTTAGGGGTGACATTGTGTATAGAAGCAATGTGCTGAAAATACATCAGACCATAATTTTAATTTAATTTTTTTTTACTTTATTTTTTATTTTTAACACATATTTTTTATTAGTTTCAGGTGCACAAAACAATTTAATATTTAGACGTTTATCATTTATATCCCTAACACAGTGACAACTCCTCTGCCCCCATCCACTATCCCTCTGACATCGCACACACCATTACATTTCCACTGTCTCTATACCTAATGCTGTACTAATGGATTAAAGACTTAAATGTAAGATCTGAAACCATAAAATTCCTAGAAGAAAATATAGGAAGAAAGTTTACAGACATTACCCGGAGTAAGATTTTTACTGATATATCCCTTTGGGCTAGGGAAGTAAGAGAAAAAATAAACATGTGGGATTACATCAAACTAAAAAGTTTTTTAACAGCAAAGGAAACCATCAATAAAATAAAGGGATCCTACTAATGGGGGAAGATATTTGCCAATGATACATCTGATAAAGAGTTAATATCCCAAATTTATAAAAAGCTCACTCAACTCAACTTCAAAAACCAAACAACCCAATTAAAAAATGGGCAGAGGACATGAAGAGACATTTTTCTAAAAAGGACAAACAGATGGCAAACAGACATATGAAAAAATGCTCAACCTCACTAATCATTAGAGAAATGCAAGTAAAAACCACAATGAGATACCACCTCACCCCAGTCAAAATGGCTATCATCAATAAATCAACAAACAATAAGTGCTGGTGAGGATGTGGAGAAAAGGGAACCCTCAAGACCATAATTTTTAAATAGAAAATTATGTTCTCACAGCTCATACCTCATTATTATGTTACTGTAAGATATGATTATGCTGGAGCATTTATTATTCAAAATGACTTTTGAAATTGTTTATTACTAAAATAGAATCCTGATATAGTTTTCATAAGTTTGATGAGAATTCGTATCTTAAATTATGTTTCTAAATTTACATTGTTTTATTATATATGAGTCAGTATTTGTTTTCTTCATAGTCACTATGATTTTCTTTTTAAAATTTATTCTTACGTATTTTCTTATATTTTATCACTGATTACTACTATGCATAGAAAGATAGTTGTTTTGTATTTTTCATTTATAAGATGATAACTTACTGAAATTCCTTATTGTGGTTAACAATTTTTGTCAGTTTATACTCTTATGTTTTCATGGCAATCATATAATCTGCAAATAATGGTGAATTTCCCATCCCTTTCTGATTATATACCTCCATTTTCTCCTAATTTGCAAATGAGACTGATTACAGTTTCCAGAAAACTCTTGAAGAGTGATTGACATAAAAGATGTAATGGACATGATTTAATGAGACTGTTTCAAGCATTAAAGTGATGATTAAAATATTATTTAGAATTGTCATTTTATTATTATTGTGGTTTCAGAGTGACATTTATCATCTAAAAGAATTAGCATGTTAGTCTTAGTATTACTAACAGAAATAGATATTTTACTTTGTTTTGTTAAATGTCTTTTCATTGTAAAACTAACTACATTTGTTTTTTTCCTAGATCTATTAAAGTATCTTTAGCTATTACCAGATTTCCAATTTCAACCATTAGTAAATTTCCTATTTATTGGTTAAACATTACTTAGTTATGGTATTTTGTTGTTTTAATTTATTATAAAAATCTTTGACTTATTTTTATATGAAACTTTGATCTCTAAAATAATAAATATATTATACTTTTCCATTTTGTGTTATCTTTGCCATTTTTAAAGTGGCATGCTATTTCCTTAAAATGAATGGAAAAGTATTCCTTTTGATACAATCTGTAATGTCTATAAAAGTGTTAAAATCTTCAAAGTTATAAGCAACTTTTGTCTAAATTAATTGTTTGGACTGAGCAATTTAAAAAATGGTCATATTTTGAAAACTTTAAAAATTACTCTCACAGACTCCCAGTAAATTTGAAAAAAAAAAAAAATAAGGTGATTTTTTACCCTTTTCTCCAAACATATAATACGTTTGAGTAAATATTATGAAGTATTTTAGTGTATATAGTAGTATTAGGCATTAAAAGATGAAAATGCCCAGCTCTTATAAATGAAGAAGAATCTTAGAATTAGAGTTTTTATTGGAAGCTGAAGCCAGGATGGCTCATGGGCTTATAAATTTTGAAGATGCAGAAACTATGGGCAGAGACTTGCAAGGTAGAATTAAATAAATTATACAATCAACAATATTAAAATAAAAAAATACACATTTTTCAAAGATACATGTAACATTTCAAAAAAAAAAAAAAAAAAGAAAGACCACATATTAGGCTATCAGTGAAATCTCAACCACTTTCAAAGAATCAACACTAACCTGGTTACCTTTTTTTATTGCAATCAAATAAATTAAAAATCTTCAATTAAATGACAATCTAAATTTTATATAGTGGGGAACTAAATAAAAAAAGAAAATCTTAGCTATTTCATAATTTAAGAAGAAAGTATAATAAGAGTTATAAAATATTCCATTATACACAGTGACATAAGTAATCTAGGCTAAAAACATGTGACTTGCAGCTGAAGCAATACATATAAACTTCAGCATTAGTTAAAATAAGAAAAAAGGAAATAGTATTGCAAAAAGGAAACAGCTAAACAAGATTGAAAAATATTTACTTTCATCACCCACCCTATCTCCACTTCAAAACATATAAAGAAGATAAAGAAAAGAGTAGGACTCATAACACAAAATAATAAAAATTTAAAAATTACAATAATTATAATAAAAATTATAAAAATATAAAAGTGATACACAAAAATGAAAACTGGTTCTTGAAAAACACTCTGAAAATATATAAACATCTAGCAAGACTGAAGAAACAGGGTTGAAGTAAAATACTGTGAACGATAATGGGATCCAAAACTATATAAAGTAAACATTATATAGAATTTGGAATGCAAATGTATTTTAATATGTTTGAAAATAGATTGAATAGGACAGTTTTGAAGAGAACATAACAAAATTAAATTAAGCTAATAAAACATGTAAAAAATATGTTACTTTGTTTTCAATAATCCTTTCTCATTTTCCTATACTACAATATGCGTGTGTACACATGCTTATAGATAGAGGGATGTCATTAAATTCAAATAATATTTTATTGAATCTCAATACATAAAATGGTTTCAAATGTAGACTAAGAATGAAATTGTCCACCTCATTTCATAAGCTGGTATAACTGATATCAGAAGAGGCTAAGGGCTATAAAAGAAATGGTTGTTTTCATTATATCAGAATGATTTTACTTATTAACATCGATGAAAAACCTCTAAAATATTAACAAATGCAATTCAGTACTGTATTAAAATCAAGTATTAGGACCAAGTTGAATTCATAACGGAAGTGAAAAACATCAAGTTAATTCACTTCAAGATTTAAGGAAAATAAATATGATCATAACAGAAGGAAAATAGGATATTAAGATACAGAAAATATTATTTTATGGATGTCCACATACAAATGGATGTCTCATACAAAAAATTAATTCTGTCCCGTCTCACATCATCCACAAAAATTAAGTCAAAATCTATCCTTGACCTAAATGTAAAAATAAAGCTATAAAAGTTTTAGAAGAATATACAGGAATAAGTCACAATTTGCATTAGGCAATAATATCTTAGATATGATATCAAAAGTAAAATTTATAAGATTGGTAAATTGGATTTAATCAAAGTTAAACAAATTTTTACTTCAAAAATACCATCAAGAAAATGACAAAACCACCCACAGAACGGGAAAATATACAGAATATATTTATTTTTAAAAATCTTATGTCAATAGTGAAAAAGGCAAATAATTCAATTTAAAAATTGATTTAAAGATCTGAATAAACATTTCTCCAAAGAAGATTAAAATATGACAAATAAGCACATGAGAAGATGCTCAATATCATCAGTCATTAGAGAAAAGTAAAGTGAGCTACCACTTCACAAACAGTAGGATGGCTATTATCAAAAAGACAAACAACAAGTTTTGATGAGGATATTTTTATGTCAGTACCATACTGTTTTGATTACCATAGCACTGCATTACAGTTTGATGTCAGGTAGCAAAAGAACAAAACAAAAAAGTGATACCTCCAACTTTGTTCTTTCTCAAGATTGCTGTGGGGTTTTTTGTGCTTCCATATAAAATTGAAGGTTATTTGTTCTAGTTCTGTGAAAGATGCCATTGGTGTTTTGATAGGAATTGCATTGAATCTATAGATTCTTTGGGTAGTATGGACATTTTAATGATGTTAATTCTTCATATCCATATGCTTCCGTTTATTTGTATCTTCTTTCATGTCTTAACTTTCTACTTCAAGTTCTTTCTTTACTGCCTTTACCTTTGTGGTTAAATTTATTCCCTGTATTTCACTGATTTATTTTTGATGCAATTATAAATGACATTGTTTTCTTAATTTCTTAATTTCTCTTTCTGGTAGTTCATTATTGGTGTATAAAAATGTTCTGAATGTTAATATTGTATCCTGCTTCTTTACTGAACTCATTTATCAGTTCTAAAAGGTTTTTAGTGGAATCTCTGGGGTTTTCTCTATATGCTATCATGTCATCTGCAAATAATGACAGTTTTACTTCTTCCTTTCCAATTTGGATGCCTTTATTTATTTACCTATGTATTTATTTATTGTCTAATTGCTGTGGCTAGGACTTTCATGCAGGTTTTTGTTTAATGACATAATGCAAAAAAGCATTTTCATAGCACTTAGCCTCTAATAAACAATAAATGAAAACTTTTGCTTTTGTTTTACTAGTTGATCGAGTGGGTATCAGGAAGGAAGAAAGATAGTTCATGTAATTCAGGTTCCTTCTAAAAGGTAATTCAATACATTAAAGTATCATTCCATGTTATTAGTTATATGCACCTGTTTAAATTTTAAATCTCTATAATTTTATTCATTTTTAAAAGTAGATAATGGAATCTCTATTTTAAATACATTATTAAAGATTAAATACATGTAAGTACAGATTAAATACTGAACTTTCCACAATATTGGGAGGAAAACCTACACCCTACCCTTACATTTGATGAAGTGGAAGTGGAACTGGTTCCTAAATATTTTAGGATTTAGGAATAATATAGGTAGCTATTATTTATATAGAAATGCATTGTTTAAACAATGCCTACACATATTTAGTGCCTGATTGAGTATATAAAATGTAGATGAGCACCTTCCATTATATATCATTGGCTCCAAATATAATTTTCACTCTTTCATTCTCTAAAAGAACCTAAAATATCCTCTAGGTTTTAGAAAGACTCAGGCTCTATTATTTCTACTGTTTTGTATTTGCCTCCAAAAGTAGTGTATTGTGGATACTTATTAAATAAAATAATGACAAAACACAATTTTGTAAAGGTTATTTGTTAGATTTAGGATTTAAATCTGTTTAAAATTGCAAGTCAGTGTTTTGAAAAACGTTATTGAAACATTAGAAGTTCAGCTAGAAGTTTCTAGGGGAGAGATTTTACAAAACACATTCAGGTATGTGCAACCACATTCAATTCTATTGCTGCCCAACTGCTACGTGTTGAATATAAAATTTCAGTGTGTTAAATTAACGTATCTTCAAAAATAAAGATATTTTACATACATTGGGTATACTGGCTTCTAAAGTTAAGTCATCTAAGAAAAGTCTGAGTTATTGCTGAGTCTTATCGTTGATGCCTTTTGAAAATCCTTATGTAAAATCATCTAAGTGTCTCAAGTAAAAGTGCTTACAAATGGCATTAAATTAAATGTTAGGAAAAAGAAGAGGTCTGATACTCATTTTTACAACTCAACTGCCCAAATGTCTACCTAGAGTCCTTCACATATTCCTTTTTTTTACCTCCAAATCCAATGTATATATTTAGAGAAGGTTTGTGATGCAGTACAAAACAAAAGATTGACTAAAGGTAAACCCCTTTCCTGCCTTTTCTTTATTAAATCCCAGTTTCTGCATGAAATTACATAAGATCAGGGAGGTGGGGACACAGAAGTTTTGAGATGAAAAGTTGGGTTAACCCTCACTAGAAAACAGAAGTCCCGTGATGCTAGCACAGGAGGCACCTGAGGTTCATGAAGTGCAGGGTCATATACACACACCTGCACGGGCCTACGAGGGGTATGGCTGCATGTGCGCTGTGGGAGTTGACAGCCGCCAGAGTAACATAGGAGCTAAAAACTGCTGTGCTCCCAATTCCTGTTAATTATTTAAGCATAGAATCTTTGTATGTATCCAAGGGTGTAAAACAAACAAAAAAGTCATTCATGTTAAGCTAAACCTAACAACTATTGAGAATAATTATTTAAAAAGTAAATTAATGTTGGATTATGTGTGGAAAAAGGAAAATGAAAGTAGAAAAGGAATAGAGATTGTGTAACACCACCATGAAAAAGACGCAGAAACTTGGCCCAAACCCCCACCAAACATGGGAAAACTGAGCCCACGTATGTGTATCACCCCAGGAGGGATGACTGAGCCAGGTTGCTATATCTTGCTGAGGTCTAATGGGCCACGGTGGAACTTTCATGGCAGAACATGTTCATGGTGGAAGTAAGACTTCAGGTCCCAGTATACGTGGAGAATTCATTTTTGGGCTGTGCTGAAAAGGTTAAATTACGTTTTTTCAAACCTCTTTTTCCATGTCAAGCATTCAATGTACTTTGCATTTTTTGAACTATAGAGTACAAAATAGTACAACAAAATATTAAAAATGTGAGGTCAAAAGAACCTCTCAAGGAATAATTTTACCCATTTCCCTATCTAAATTTACTTGCCAAATCATCTTACACTCTCAATTCTTTAAACACCTGCTCTGCATCACTGGGTGGGCTAGTTTTTCTTGACCTCCTCAGGACACATTTGATAAGGAAAGTGGTTATGGAATGAACTTAAAAGAAGCTCTGAAGGCATTTCTCTTTGGGCTCTAAAACTATTCTCCATTGAACCTGTACATTTCCCCAAATCATATTGCCTCTCCCCCTTTTCCCCTGTCAAAGGTATACCCTTTATCAACAGAATCACTTGCTTGGGAACTGGCAGTTGAAACTAGAAATGCATGAGACTCTCAGACCCATGAGCTAGAGCAGCCAGACATTTAATAAATATGTCGTTTTAACTTTGTTCTCTGGTTCTCAACATGTCTGATGAAAGAAAAAAAAATTGGTGGGATGGAATTTTAGGATACACAAATATGATGTATAGTACAGACATACTATGGAAGTACAGTATGGTTTGATGTCTCTGTAAACTTTTAGTTAAATTTGTAAAGTCTGACCTAAAATATATCTCAGTCAAACATCACCACCAACAATGCACCATTTCACATAGAACTCAAAAGCATGAAGACTTTAATTGATTTTTCAGTTTGCTTTATTTATTAACTGGGAATTTTAAAAATGTTGAAAAAATGAAGAACAACAAACTTAAAAGAAAGAAAAACAAATAGTAATGTGTCTATTATCTAAGGAAGCAGTGTGAATTCTTCTAATTAGTATTTTAAAAACCATTAAATACGTGAATTACTAACTCTTAAAGAGTTAGTGTATGTTATTATATGTAAAATTAGCATACAATGAATTGCAAAATATATCATTGTTGCAATGCAAGTTGGTTCCACCTTCATGAAAAACTACTTAGGAATATTTAATAAGTAAAAAGTGTTTGTACCCATCAATCCACTGTTTTCACTACCATAAACCATTTATAAGGAAATAATCAAAACTGCTCACAGAGAAATAACATTTAACAATAATATTTATAATAGCAAAACATTTTAAATATTTTAAAAACCCCAAGTTAAAATAGTATGATTATATTTTATAAATTCATAAATACATGTACATGTACTAAATATTGGAAGTGCACAAACTTAAAGGTAAACATTTATAAATATTTTTAAAAACCCAAGTTAAAATAGTATGGTTATATATTTGTAAACACATAAACATACATACATATACTAAACCATTGAAAATGCACAAAAGATTGAAGGTGTTCACTGCTAGGTAGTAAAATTGAAGGTTGTTCATTTTATTTATTATATTTTTCAGTATTTTATGAACATAAAAATATATAATTAGAAAATAATGCAAAAGAAAAAATACCATACAGGTGATTAAAAGGCATTTGAGTTGGCTTTAAAGATATTACAAGTAATGCTGCAATGCACATATAGATGAACATGTCCCTTTGAATGTAGTGTTTTGGGTTTCTTCTGATAAATACCCATAAGTGGGATTACTGGGTCCTTCTTGGTCTCTTGTTGTGCCTTTGTTTTAAAGTTGATTTTGTCTGGTATATGTATTGCTACCCCAGCTTTTGTTTGTTTGTTTCCATTTTCATGAAATATCTTTCTTCATCACTTTACTTTCTAAAGTGTGTGTGTGTGTGTGTGTCTTCTGATCTGAAGTGAGTTTCTTGCAGGGAGCATATATGAGGGTCTTGCTTTCTTATCCATTCATCCACCCTATTGTTGTTTGTTGTTGGACCGTTTAATTCACTTACATTGAAAGTAATTGTTGATAAGTATGCAATTATTGCCATTTTGTTATTCATATTTTGGATGTTTTTTTTTTTCTTCTTTGTAAAGAATTCCCTTTAACATTTATTTTAATGCTAGTTTGGTTGTGATGAACTCCTTTAGATTTTTCTTGTTTGTTTGGGAAACCTGTTATCCATCTTTCGATTCTAAATGATAGCTTTTCTGAGTAGAGTAACCTTGGCTGTAGGTCCTAACTTTTCATCATGTTGAATATTTCTTGCCAATCCCTTCTGGTCTGTAAAGTTTCTGTTGAAAAATAAGCTGACAGTCTTATGGTAGCTCCTTTATAAGTAATTAACTACTTTTCTCTTGCTGCTTTTAAGATTCTTTCTTGGTCTTTCACCTTTGGTACTTTAATTACGATGTGTTTTGGTGTGGGCCTCTTTGGGTTCATCTTGTTTGGTATTCTTTGCACTTCCTAGGCTTATATATCTATTTTCTTTGCCAGGTTAGAGAAATTTTTTGTCACTATTTCTTCAAATGGGTTTCCAATTGGTCTCTCTCTTCTCCTTCTGGTACCCTTGTAATGCAAATGTTGGTACACTTGATGTTGTCCCAGGGGCCCCTTAAATTCTCCTCATTTTTTGGATTTGTTTTTCTTTTTGATGTCTGATTGAGTGTTTTCTGCTACCTTACCTTCTCAATCACTGATTTGACCCTCTGCTTCATTGAATTAACTGTTGCTTCACTCTAATGTATTCTGTATTTCCATTATTATATTCTTCCTTTCTGACTTTTTTTAAATGTTTTTTATCTCCATTTTTATATTTTCTATCTTTTTGTTGAAGTTCTCCCAGAGATTATTGAGTATCCTTATAACCAGTGTTTGGAACTCTGCATCAGGTAGATTGCTTGTCTCCATTTTGTTTATTTATTTTTCTGGAGCTTTCTTCTGCTCTTTCATTTGGGACATGTTTCTTTGTTTCCCTATTTTGGCCTCAACCTGGCGTTTGTTTTTAAGTATTAGGTAGGGCTGCTATGTCTTCCGGTCTTAGTAGAGTTGCCTTATGTAGTAGGTATCCTGTGGGGTCCAGTGATGAAGTCTCCTTGATCACGTGAGCTGGGGGCTCCAGGTGTGTCCCTTGTGTGGGTTGTGTGTGCCATCCTGTAGTAGTTGAGCCTGGGTTGCTATTTGCACATCAATGGGAGGGACTGACTCTTGGGCTGATTGGTTGAAAGGTCTCGCCATTACTACAGTGGAGGAGCTATTGTGCAGGGGCTGACCCTATAGAGCAAGATTCACTTTATCAGGGATCTGGTACCTTCCTAGTCTGCCCTTTGTGTGTGTCATCAGTGGAGGTGGCCTAGTGGTGCTCCATGGCAGGCAGAAGCATGCCACTATGCATGCCAGCCCAGGGGCCTCCTGGGAGGGGCCTTCCATGAGCCAAGTTCACCTTATGCCGGTGCCCTGCCCTGGTCCATTTGGTATGAGCCACCAAGTGATCCAGAGATCACTGGGTTTGGAAGTGCCTGAGAGAGACTCAGCTATGAACTGAGGCTAGTTGCTCCGAGTGCTGGGCTTGGGGCTGCTTAGCAAGAGGTATGGGGCACGTTGAGGCCAGATGCTGATTGTTTGGTGCTTGTGAACATTTGAAAGATCTTAGGAAAGTTTGCAGCATGAACCGGGACAGGCCATTTATATGGAAAAGCCACTGGAAGTACCTTGTGTGGGTCCACAAGTTGGGTGTGGCAGGTTCTCAGGGAATCACCAGGGTGGGATGGACAGTGTTAGCCAGGTTGATGGAGACTCAGTATGGCAGCCATCTTCATCTGCGTATTTGTTTGGGGGAGGGCTCAAGAAAGAAACTATGGCTTCTACCAGCACTTCTGTTGGGAGAAAGTTGGCCCTCCAGCCCTTGCTCTAAAAGCAGACAATTCAGTTTCTCCCCATATATCCCTTGTGCCTTTCAAGCTGCTGTCCCAGTGCTGGAGCTCAGAGTGAGTGAGTGCATCAATGATTAAGTCTGTGTGTGGGCCCTTTAACAGGAACACGTAGGACTCCAGGAGCCCTGTCTTACTCAGCCACAATGTACACTGGTTTTCACAGTCAGAAGTTGTGGGGACTCCTCTTCACGGTACTGGAACCCTGGGCTGGGGAACCTGTTTTGGGACTGGGACCCCATGCTCCTCTGGGGGGACCTCTGCAGCTGAGATATTCCTCCTGATTTTTAACCACCACAAGTGGATAAGGGATTCAGCCTATTTCACCTCTCTGTCCCTCCTACCAGTCTCGACATGGCTTCTTTTGTATGTCCATAGTTATAAGACTTCTGTTCAGGGAGAATTTAGGCAATTCTCAATGATGGCTGTTCTGTAGTTTAGCTGTAATTCTGATGTGGTCATGAGAGGATCAAGAACATATTTACCTACTCTGTTAACTTGACTGAAACACGCATCATTCTCTTCTTATTTAAAAGCAAGGCAAAAATAGAAATAAAATGTGCATGTCCTCAACATAAAATTAAAATTAATAAAGTATTACTTTTAAAATATTAAATACTTAAAATTACAGTTAATAATACTGTGTTTCCTATTAAAAAGTTGTTAAGAGGGTAGATCTTAAAAGACCACATCACAAGAAAAAAAATGTTTTTGTAACTATATATGGTGTCTCAGAAGTTAACTAGACTTAGTGTGGTGATCATTTTGCAATACATACAGGTATTGAATCATCATGTCATACACCTGAGAACTAATATACTGTTACATGTCAATTATACCTCAATAAAAGACTTAGGTTTTTAAAAATTATAAATGATATAATCTTTCAAACCAAACTCCAGTTATAAAGAACAAACAAGAATGGCTATCATCTTCACTAACATTTCACATCGATCAGAAATCAATCAACATTTCAAGCAGACAAATGTAAAAAATGAAAAGTATACATTACTGAAAAAGATAAAAGAAAGTTTCCATTACTACAGATGCTATTAATATGTATCTTAGAAATTTAAGAGAATCAATTGAAAATTTCTTATAAAAGAAAACCAATATGAAAATTAAATAACCATCAGAGCACATATATCTTTACAGATAAATGTTTTCAGATTTTTTGGGTAGATACCCAGGAGAGGGATTGCTGGGTCAAATGGTAATTCTATTCTTTTTTTCTTTTCCAGTTTTTTTTTTCTTTTTTCATTCTTTAAAGTACTAGTTCAATACCTTTTTTTTGCTCACAGTGGCCCATGTGGGGATTGAACCGGCAACATTGATGTTATCAGCACCATACTCTAACCAACCGAACTAACAGGCCACCCTGGTAATTCTATTCTTAATTTTTTGAGGAACCTCCACACTGCCTTCCATAGCAGCTACACCAATCTGCATTCCCACCAACAGTGTATGAGGATTTCTTTTTCTCCACATCCTCTCCAACACTTGTTATTATTTGTCTTGTTGATAATAGCCATTCTAACTGGTGTGAGGTGATACCTCACTGTGGTTTTTATTTGCATTTCTCTGATGATTAGTGATGTTGAACATTTTTCATGTGTTTACTGGACATCTGTATGTCCTCTTTGGAGAAATGTCTATTCAGGTCTTCTGCCCATTTTCTAATTTGATTGGTTGGTTGTTTGTTTTTGTTGAGTTGTATGAGTTCCTTATATATTTTGGATATTAGCCCCTTATCAGAGGTGCTGTTTGCAAAAATCTCCTCCCATTCAGTTGGTTTCCTTTTTAATTTGTCAATGGTTTCTTTTGCTGTGCAGAAGCTTTTTAGTTTGATATAGTCCCATTCATTTATTTTAGCTTTTACTTTCCTTGCCTTGGAAGTCAAATTCATAAAATCCTCTTTGAACCCAAGGTCCATAAGTTTAGTACCTGTTTTCTTCTGTGCTTTCTTTATGGTGGCCAAGATATGGAAACAACCAAAGTGTCCTTCGATATATGATTGGATAAACAATATGTGGTATATATAAACAATGAAATACTATTCTGCTATAAGAAAAGATGAAATAGGGCCATTTGCAACAACATGGATGGATCTTGAAATTATTATGCTAAGCACAATAAGTCAGACAGAAAAAGTAGTAGAGGTCAATGCGATTTCACCTACATGTGGTATATAAAACTGAAAACAACAAAGGAAAAGGACAAAGAAATTAAGAAACAAAAACTGATAGACACAGACAATAGCTTAGTGGTAACCAGAGGGTAAAGTGGGAGGGGGGTGGTAGATGAGAGTAAAAGGATCAAATATATGGTGGATATACAACATGATATATAGATGAAGAATTACAGAATTGTACACTTGAAACCTATGTAACTTTACTAATAATCGTCACCCCAATAAACTTTAATTTAAAAAAGACAATTTAATAAATTTGTTGGTTAAAATTTTAATATTGTAACATTCATGGCCTCTCTGAATAGCAATAGTAACCATTTAGAAATTATGATGCAAGGTAGCAGACCTAATGAGATTTCAAATTGATCATATTAAATACCATAATATTTTTTTCTGAGTGTGTTGGTTTGCCTAGACTTCTAATAGAGGGATAGCAGGCAAGTAAATGCCAGTGAAATTTTGGTTGCTGGAAATTCCAGAGTCAGACATGTTTTCTAAACATGTAGGTTAGAAAAAGCAACTTTTGTTCACTTTGAAAAAACCATGAGGTGTTTTTCAGTCTTTTACTGTCTGTACTGAATTAGTATTCTAAATTATGTTCACCTGTATATTTGTTGTTTATTTATTTTTGTTTTATTATAAAAAATTCCAATTCTATACAAAATTAGACATACTAGTCTAATAAACCTCCATGTACCTGTCACCCAGTTCTACAATTAACAACTCGGCCAATTTTATTTTCTCTAATCCCTAACCTATGTATTTCCCTACAAAATTATTTTAAAGCAAATTCCAGATATCATATTTTATCTGTACTTATTTCAGTAAAAAACAAACAAACAAACAAAAACTCTTTTTAAACATAATCCCAGACCTCTATTCAACAAAGAATAAAATATAATTTCTTTATGTCATTAGATATCCAATTTGTTCCATTGAGTTATGTCATAACTTTTTAATAGTTTGAATCAGAATCTCAGTGACAAAAATGACATTTTTCAATCAGTTAAGAATTCTTTTTTTTTTTAATTAAATTTATTGGGGTGACAATTGTTAGTAAAATTACATAGATTTCAGGTGTACAATTCTATATTACATCATCTATAAATCCCATTGTGTGTTCATCACCCAGAGTCAGTTCTCCTTTCATCACCATATATTCGATCTCCCTTACCCTCATCTCCCACCACCCACCCCCCACCCACCTTACCCTCTGGCAACCACTAAACTATTGTCTGTGTCTATGAGTTTCTGTTTCTCATTTGTTTGTCTTGTTCTTTTGTTGTTTTTGGTTTATATACCACATATCAGTGAAATCACATGGTTCTCTGCTTTTTCTGTCTGACTTATTTCGCTCAGCATTACTCTCCCAAGATCCATCCATGTTGTCACAAATGTTCCTATATCATCTTTTCTTACCGCCGAATAGTATTCCATCGTGTATATATACCACAAGTTCTTTATCCATTCATTTATCGAAGGACATTTTGGTTGTTTCCAAGTCTTAGCCACTGTAAACAAAGCTGCAATAAACATTGGAGCGCACGTGTCTTTATCTCTAAATGTTTTCAGATTTTTTGGGGAGATACCCAGGAGAGGGATTGCTGGGTCATATGGCAATTCTATTCGTAATTCTTTGAGGAACCTCCACACTGCCTTCCATAATGGCTGCACCAGTCTACATTCCCACCAACAGTGTATGAGGGTTCCTTTTTCTCCACAGCCTCTCCAACATTTGTTACTATTTGTCTTGTTGATGATCGCCATTCTGACTGGGGTGAGGTGATATCTCATTGTGGTTTTGATTTGCATTTCTCTGATGATTAGTGATGTTGAGCATTTTTTCATATGTCTATTTGCCATTTGTATGTCCTCTTTGGAGAAATGTCTCTTCAAGTCCTCTGCCCATTTTTCAATTGGGTTGTTTGTTTTTTGTTGTTGAGTTGCATGAGTTCCTTGTATATTCTGGATACTAGCCCCTTATCGGAGGCACTGTTTGCAAAAATCTTCTCCCATTCAGTTGGTGGCCTCTTTATTTTGTCAATGGTTTCTTTTGCTGTGCAGAAGCTTTTAAGTTTCATATAGTCCCATTCGTTTATTTTAGCTTTTACTTCCATTGCCTTTGGAGTCAAGTTCATAAAATGCTCTTTGAACCCAAGGTCCATAAGTTTAGTACCTATGTTTTCTTCTATGCAGTTTATTGTGTCAGGTCTTATGCTTAAGTCTTTGATCCATTTTGAATTAACTTTGGTACATGGTGACAAATAGCAGTCCAGTTTCATTCTTTTGCACGTGGCTATCCAATTCTCCCAGCACCATTTATTGAAGAGGCTGTCTTTGCTCCATTGTATGTTTTAGCTTCTTTGTCAAAAATTATCTGTCCATATTTATGTGGTTTTATTTCTGGGTTCTCAATTCTATTCCATTGGTCTATGTGTCTGTTTTTCTGCCAATACCATGCTGTTTTGATTATTGTAGCCCTGTAGTACAAGCCAAAGTCAGGAAGTGTGATACCTCCATTATTGTTCTTTTTCTTAAGATTGCTTTGGCTATTCGGGGTCTTTTGTGGTTCCAAACAAATCTGATGATTTTTGTTCTATTTCTTTAAAATATGCCATTGGGATTTTGATGGGGATTGCATTGAATCTGTATATTGCTTTGGGTAATATGGCCATTTTAACTATGTTGATTCTTCCAATCCATGAGCACGGAATGTCTTTCCATTTCTTTGTGTCTTCTTCAATTTCTTTCAAAAATGTCTTATAGTTTTCAGCATATAGGTCTTTCACATCCTTGGTTAAGTTTATTCCTAGGTATTTTATTCTTTTTGCTGCAATTGCAAAAGGAATTGTTTTTTGTATTTCTTTTTCTGAGATTTCATTGTTAGTATATAGGAAGGCAATGGACTTTTGTGTGTTGATTTTGTAGCCAGTAACTTTACTGTATTCGTTGATTGTTTCTAATAGCTTTTTGGTGGAGTCTTTAGGGTTTTCTATATATAGCATCATGTCATCTGCAAAGAGTGATAATTTAACTTCTTCATTCCCAATTTGGATGCCTTTTATTTCTTTCTCTTGCCTGATTGCTCTGGCAAGGACTTCCAACACTATGTTGAAAAGCAGAGGTGATAGGGGACATCCCTGTTGTGTTCCTGAACGTAGAGCAAAGGGCTGCAGTTTTTCTCCATTAATTATGAGATTAGCAGAGGGCTTGTCATATACGGCCTTTATTATGTTAAGGTATTTTCATTTTATACCCATTTTATTAAGTGTTTTAATCATAAGAGGATGTTGTCTCTTGTCAAATGCTTTTTCTGCATCAATTGATATAATCATATGATTTTTGTCCTTTATTTTGTTTATGTGATGTCTCACATTGATGGATTTGCATATGTTGAACGATCCTTGTGCCCCGTGGATGAACCCCACTTGGTCGTGATGAATAATCTTTTTAATGCATTGTTGTATTCGATTTGCTAGAATTTTATTTAGGATTTTTGCATCGGTATTCATCAGAGATATTGGTCTGTAGTTTTCTTTTTTTGTGCTGTCCTTACCAGGTTTTGGTATCAGGGTAATGTTGGCCTCATAAAATGAGTTAGGGAGTACTGTCTCTTCTTCAATTTTTTGGAAGAGTTTGTGCAGGATTGGTATTAGATCCTCTTTGAAGGTTTGGTAGAATTCACTAGTGAAGCCATCTGGTCCCGGACTTTTGCTTTTGGGAAGGTTTTGGATGACTGATTCAATTTCGTTACTGGTGATCGGTCTGTTTAGATTTTCCAGTTCTTCATGGTTCAGCCTTGGAAGGCTATATGTTTCTAAGAACTTGTCCATTTCTTCTAAGTTGTTGAATTTGGTGGCATATAGTCCTTCATAGTATTCTTGGATGATCCTTTGTATTTCTGTGGTGTCCGTGATAACTTCCTCTTTTACGGTTCTGATTTTGTTAATCAGTGTCTTCTCTCTTCTTATCTTAGTGAGTCTAGCCAAGGTTTTGTCAATTTTGTTAATCTTTTCAAAGAACCAGCTCTTTGTCACATTAATTTTTTCTATTGTCTTTTTGTTCTCTATTTCATTTAGTTCTGCTCTAATTTTTGTTATTTCCTTTCTTCTGGTGACCTTGGGTTTTACTTGTTCTTCTTTTTCTAGTTCTTTAAGGTGTAACATGAGGTTATTTATTTGGGAGTTTTCTTGTTTCTTGAGATAGGCCTGTAATGAGATAAATTTCCCTCTTAAAACTGCTTTCGCTGCATCCCAAAAATTTTGGTAGGATGTATTTTCATTGTCATTTGTTTCTATGTATCTTTTGATCTCTCCTCTAATTTCTTCTTTGACCCAGTCCTTCTTTAAAAGTATGTTGTTTAATCTCCATGTATTTGTGTTTTTCCACTTTCTTTTTACAGTTGATATCCAATTTCAAAGCCTTGTGATCAGAGAATATGCATGGTATGATTTCAATCTTCTTAAATTTGTTGAGACTGATTTTATGTCCCAATATATGGTCTATCCTTGAGAATGTTCCATGTACACTAGAAAAGAATGTATAGTCTGATGTTTTAGGATGAAGTGCTCTATAAATGTCAATTATGTCCATTTCATCTAATGTGTCATTTAGGGCTACTATTTCGTTATTTATTTTCTGTTTGGATGATCTATCCATAGCTGTCAATGATGTATTTAAGTCCCCTAGTATAATTGTGTTTTGGTCAATTTCTCCCTTTAGTTCTGTTAGTAGTTGCTTGGTGTATTTCGGTGCTCCCTGATTGGGGGCATAAATATTGATGACTGTTATGTCTTCTTGTTGTACAGTCCCTTCACCATTATGAAATGTCCATCTTTGTCTCTTGTTATCTTTTTCACCTTGAAGTCTGTTTCATCTGATATCATTATGGCTACACCTGATTTTCTCTGGGTACCATTTGCTTGGAGTGTCAATTTCCACCCTTTCACTTTGAGTCTATGCTTGTCCTTGTAGCTGAGATGTGTCTCTTGGAGACAGCATATGGTTGGGTTTAGTTTTTGATCCAATCTGCTACTCTGTGCCTTTTTATTGGTGAGTTCAGTCCATTTACATTTAGGGTGATTATTGATATGTGAGGATTTCCTGTCATTCTATCTTTAGTTTTCTGGTAAGGCTGTGTCTCCATTGTTTCTTTGCCTTTTGTTGTTGTCTATTATTTCTGTGTGGTGGTATTCTATGATGTTTCCTCTGTTTCTTCTTTTATTTCAGTATATATTTCAGTTCTGGATTTATTTTGAGTGGTTACCCTTAAGTTTATGTAAAAGAAAGTTTGATATTTAGAGTATTCCATTTTCTTCAGCACGCTTACTTTCTCCATTCCCATATTCGGTTCAGGCCTTTACTCTCCCCTTTTTGAGTTTTGGTTGCCACAAATTGTCCCTGTTGATGGTGGTCGAATAGCCTCCTTTAGTATTTCTTGTAGTGCAGGTCGTGTATTAGAAAATTCCTCAGCTTCTGTATGTCTGGAAAGGTCTTTATTCCTCCTTCATATCTAAAGGATATCTTTGCTGGATATATTATTCTTGGCTCATGATTTCTCTCTTTCAATAGTTTGAATATTTGGTTCCACTCCTCCTGGCTTGTAGAGTTTCTGCTGAAAAATCTGATGATAATCTAATGGGCTTTCCTTTGTAAGTTACCGTCTTCTTTTCCCTGGCTGCCTTGAGGATTCTTTCTTTGTCGTTGATTTTAGACAGCTTCAATACAATGTGCCTTGGAGAAGGCCTGTTGGGATTGAGGTAACTAGGTGTTCTATTTGCTTCTTGGATTCGAGGGTCCAGTTCTGTCCACAAATTTGGGAAGTTCTCATCGACAATTTGTTTGAATATATTCTCTCTTCCCTTCTCTCTTTCTTCTCCTTCTGGTATGCCCATTATTCTTATATTGCTCTTTCTGATGGAGTCAGAAAGTTCTTGTAGAGTTCTTTCATTTCTTTTAAGTCTCAAGTCTCTTTCTTCTTCTATCTGTGTCATTTCCAGGTTTCTATCTTCGATGTCACTGATTCTTTCCTCCATCTGGTCAACTCTACTACCTAAGCTGGTTATTTCATTCTTAATTTCTTCTATTGAGTTCTTAATCTCCAGAAATTCTATTTGGTTCTTTTATAAAATTTGAATCTCTTTCGTAAAATGCTCATGCTGTTCTTTGATTGTGTTTCTGAGTTCATTAAACTGCCTATCTGTGTTTTCTTGCATCTCGTTGAGTTTTTTCAGAACTGCAATCTTGAATTCTCTGTCATTTAAGTCACATATTTCTGTATCTTTAAGTGCCTTCTCTGGAGATTTTTCACTTTCTTTCTGAGCTATCTTGTTGCCTTGGTTATTCATGGCGATTACTGGTTTACTATTTCTCTTCCTAGACATCTACAGGAGTGACTTCTGCAACAGGTTGATAGGAAGCGGTCTTTCTTTTGTTTTCCAGTACTTGTTGGTAGAATGTTTTATTATTTCTCCAACTGCAACTTATTTTTCTTCTCCCACACGGTAGTGCTATGTTTTCTCTGCACTATTCCAACTTCTCACACAATGGGGGGATTCCCTGGGAGACGGGCTTCTCCTCTGTTAATAGTTCATCTAGGTCACAGGGCGCAGTGTCCCGGTGGGTATGCGGAGAGCTTTTGATGTTCCAAAGCTCTTCCAGCTCCTGATTCAGAGCCCGTATGTTTCAGCAGTTCTGTTTACTCCTGCAGGGATCCGCCCAGATAGGTGGGGCCAGGGGTGGGGTGAGTTGTGAGAGGTGGCCCAGAGCAATGGCGGCGACCACCACAGCCGGTCCTGCTTCCACAGCTCCCTCCCCTTTGCCGGAACTAGTTGGGCTGTGAATTTGTGTCTGCGGTCCACAGTTCTCAAAACAGCAAATTTTCTGTTGTTTTGATCTGACACTGCTACTGGTTCGCTTCTAGCACCGGGCAGGTGGGGGCAGGGCAAGCTCTGGGAGGGGATGGAGGGGGCGGCTAGTCTCAGTGCCTAAGGCTCCATTCTCTGCTCGGCAGTGCGGGCTTAAACCACTGTTTTCAGCCTTTTTCCCTCAGTCTTTTCTCTGAGGTCTCTGCCGTGAGCGTTGGGTTCAGCCGTGTTATATGCTGTCCCCTCAGCCCTGTGGGCCATAAGCGGAGCCCTAGCTGTCCGAGCTCTTCCCTCTCCCGCAGCTGCGGTAGTTCCGGGAAGCAGCGAGCTCGGTGCACTGAGCGAGGTCTGCGTCCTGCGCCCGCGCGGCTCCGTCTCCACGCACTTCTCCCTTTCCTCCTCCCTCCACTCGCGCGAATCTCCCACCTGTAGGTGATTTCAGTCGGTAGTGGGCCTCTTCGTGTTGCCTGTCTGCTGTGCAGGGAGTCCTTTGTGGAGTTTTTGTTGTTTGATTCTTTGTAAATTCCAGGGGAGCTTTACAGAGGCTCACCTCACGCCGCCATTTTTCCAGAAATCCTCCAGTTAAGAATTCTTAAATCTCTTTCAATCTATTTGTACCCTTCTCTAATACTTCTCATTCTCTTGAAATTATTATTATTATTTTTTAAATGAACTTCTGTGGAGATTGTAAAATGATTGTATCATTAAAATGTTATCTGGTATGCTTCTCTGCATCTGTTTCCTCTAAATTAATAGTTGGGTACATAGGTTTGACCTGACTTAGTTTTGATATTTCTGAGAAATATCAAAGGGATTGTTGATATTTGATATATCAACAATCCCTTTGGTATTATGAGGTAAAAATACTTCATATTCATTGGAGGTGTTGCATTCCTCCAACAAGACATACATGATGTCTAGTTACCTTTCTTTCTGTAATACCAATAGCCAATGAAAAACAATGCTTAGATCCACTAATAATTCATTAAGTGTGGCAAAATGGTGATAATCCAGTTTTATTATTTTTTCTGCATGTATTACCAGGGATGCTTCTATAAATAACCCCCACTTCTATTTGATTATCTACTGGTATATTTTTAATTAAAAAAATAGACAACATTTTAATTTTTTTCCCATTAATTACCTGTGGTTCAAAATAATAATTTGGTCCTCTAACATCCTCCCAAACTGACTGTGTATTTTCTTTCATTTAAATTTTATAATATTGCCTTTTAAACTCTAATGGATTGGGTCCATCATTCGTAATATTCTAAATATGAATTAATAGTTAAATTTCCCATTTTATGTTCTGATTTTTTTCTTTTAATATAATTAATAGCTCACCATATTATTGAACCAAAATATTACATTATAAGAACTTCATTGAAGTAGATTTAGGAAATCTATCAATGTTGAATATTTTCACAAGGTTTCAAGAGTTAATTATTAAACGTAATGTAATAAAATGATTTAACACAACTCTCTTTGGTCATTTCTCATGATTTTTTCAAAGAATAAATTAGAGAAGAGTTTGTTCTGAATCAAACAGTATATGCAATTTATACCAAATGTAGTGTAAAATTAACTCAATTTTCCTTAAGAAACTGTACCACTTTAAATTGTTAGCTGTGGGGCTGAGGAATTCCATGTTTCCCATTACAATTATTATATATATTTTTTTAATTATTACAAAATAAAATATATGAAAAATCACATCATATGGTAAATACAAACTTTGATTACTCAACTAGTTAACTTCTTCTTTGCCCTAAGATCTCAGCTCTAATTTCTCTTCTTTCAAGAAATGTCTATGAACACTCAAGATGGTTAATGTACATATTTAAGTTGATATTAGATAAAGTTTAGATTTTCCAGGTACAATCCTGCACTTAGTTCCAAAGTGTGTGTTCACCCCACACACACACCACAAAGCAATTCTGCAACACCAGCAGGGCATCCGGCAAGTCAATCAATTCTGAGACTGTCTACTGGGAGGTAGCACCAGATTTCACAGGCAAAGGGCTCAGTGCCATAAGACTGCCCTTCATTTCAGATACCAATCACAAATCTAGGTTGTTAACTGTGCTTCTGACCAACTGGCTATAAATCAGAGATTCCCACAGCCCCTTCTTGGGTTCAATTCACTTGCTAGAGTAGCTCACAGAACTCAGGAAACCAGTTTACTCACTAGATCACCAATTTATTTAAAAGAATATTAAAATATATGAATCAACTGTCAGATGGAGAGATACATAGGGCAAACTATGGGAAAAGGATGCAGAGTTTTCACACCCTCTTCAAAGGCCTCTCTCCCTGTACCTCCACATATTCACTAACCTTGAAGTTCTCACAACCTTGTCCTTTGGGGTTTTAATGAAGATTATTTATATAGGTGTGATTGATTAAATCTTTGGTCATCAGTGATTGGATTCAATCTCTATCTCCTCTCTCCCCACCCAAGAATTGGGGGTGGGAGGAAGGTGGCACTGAAGGTTTCAACTCTAGTCAAATTGTTGTTCCACTGACAACCAAGACAACTTTATCACTCTCAGCACAGAAAATTCCAAGGATTTTAGGAGCTATGTATTTGAAATGGGGACAAAGACAAAAATATGTTTCTTATTATAAATCATAATATTACACCAGCCAAAAATGTCTTCATTCCACATTGTGATATGGCTTTTTGTGGAAATGTTCTGTGTTTCTTCAAAAGTCTTGCCAATGAGAGGTAGCTATAGAAGAATTGCCATGTGGTCCCCAGATCAGATATAGGTAGAGAAGCAAAAATAAAAGAATGTTATTAATTACAGTGGGAATAACTAGCTGGTTTAAACCTATATATATATTTATTTTTCTAAAGCTGTGTAAATGGTATATGCCTTTCCCTAGATCTCTGTCTACATATAATACGTCTTATAATATAAGACGCTTCTTGCATGACTCACTACAGCTTTGTTCGTGACTAAGTCAGGAACTGGATAAACCCATTTTTGCCGACAGTGCTCAGTGGCTGCAGATCGATAAGAGCTAGGGCAGACTGAGTCTTGCCACATACTCTAAACCCCTTGTAAGCAGCCACTCCAGCACATTTTATCAGTTAATTGTCCCAGTAGAGAGCAGATGGTAGAATCAAACTGGATTCTTAAAGAGTGTCTAATAAAAGCCTATTAGCAAAGTTATCACAGAGTGTTAGGGAAGCCAATAAGAAATGGTAAAATATCCCAGGGCTAGTGACAGCAGAGACCAACTATCATTCCCTAAACCTGAGGAAGTTTCCTTTTCTCAGTAATACGAGTTAATAATTCTGAAACTAATTTCCATATATTCTAGGATTGGACAAATAAATAAATATATACTATGAATAATGGCAACCAGGTTTCTGAAGGTTGGAGAAAGGAATGAAACATATGGAAAGGGGAAGACTAGAATGAATCCTATGGTCTTAGATTATATGTGGAGTTATCACTATAAACTGGTAGACCTTCCCTAGCTCTGTTTGCTGAGAGGACCTAGAAGCAGCAATAAGCTCACCATTAAACCACTAAGAGGAACTAGATATCTATGGAGAAATGGCTAGTCCTAGGGCTGGGGCACTAAAAGTACCAGAGGAGTCTAGAATATTGTTTTGATCCTCAAAGTAAGGCTGGGCTCAAAGAATAGTGTGACATGTCAAGAGGTATCAGAGCCAGCTTGAAGGGCCCTCAGTAGTCAAGACTAAAAAAATGACTTAAAAATAAATATGATGTAGCAGATTATAACCCCATTGCATGAAATTAAAATGCTTGATCCATGCTGATGGAAATAATGGATATATAAATGGGAGAGAAGGAA
Source organism: Rhinolophus sinicus (assembly GCF_036562045.2). Taxonomy (NCBI): domain Eukaryota; kingdom Metazoa; phylum Chordata; class Mammalia; order Chiroptera; family Rhinolophidae; genus Rhinolophus; species Rhinolophus sinicus. The sequence goes on from NC_133757.1 coordinate 58,415,333, forward strand.
CAGGAAGAAATCAGAACCTGTAGAAAGCTACACAGCAGGCGCTATAATCTTTGTTATAGGGATGCAGTTCACCAGTGGAGACCCAAAAGGAAGAAAGCTGGAAGGCAAAGCATAGCCCAATAGCACTCTCTTCCACCCCTCCAGTCTCCTACTAGTTCCTTCCATTGATGTACCTTTACCTGAGACTAGAGATCATGGCAGCACATTGCTGCAATCTATGCAGGTCAGATTCCTAGAAAATAGAGAGCAAGATGACAAAATGGTTTGTGGTCCTGCAGGAGCAAAGAGAACATTCCAGCGAACACTTTTCAACACGCCATAGAGATTTTTCTAAAATAAACATTTAGCCATTTTGCTTTCTTTTATTAAACATTTACCACCAAAAAAGATGGAGTTTCACGAAGGTCAAAGTACTTCACAACTTGGCTTCAACCTATCACTTTAAATTTTCCTCTACTACTGTGTCTTACTTTCCCTTATAAACTAACTTCCAGTCTTATCAGACTATGTGATGTTTTTGAAACCACTCACTCACAGCACTGTGGCTTTACCTGTTATTTCATTGCTTGGAGTGCTCCTTCCTCACTTAGTTCATATAAAATTTCCTACTAATTCTTAATAGTTTAGGTCAAATACAACCTCACTTCTCTTCTCCCCAACCATCATTAAACAAGTGAAGTTCTCCCCCACTTTCATTAGGCAGAGGTAATTAATGTGAGATTTGTGCTTCAATAACACTAATTCAAAAATCAATTAGCACCTACCTACCATGTAGTTAAATATGTAAGATCTTTCAGCTAAACTGAGATCTTTCTGTTTTGACATGTTCCTCATATGGAGTTGAGGCACTCTATAAATAGTTGTTGAAATGAATACATGATGTCTCAAGTTATATAGTCATCTGATTTCCACATTATTTTTTATGAAACCCTACATTTAGTTACAGTATTTGAAGAGTCAATTCCTCAGATCACCTGGCATTTTCATCACCACACAGCTAATTCAGACCACCAACTCTTATATTAGTCAAAATGCAATATTATCTGTGAACAAAAAATTCTACTACTAAAAAATATTGAAAAAGTACTAAGACACCACAAGATATTTTAGGAATATCTTACATTTATACAACTAACATAGAAAATTACATATATATATATATATATATATATATATATATATATATACACACACACACACACACACACACACACACACACATATATAATTGGATTTCCAATTACATATATATAATTGGATTTGATTATGGCATAACATCACATAGGAGAAATCACAGGGCTTTTATATCTCCTCTTTACAAATAAAGAAATGAAGAAGCAGAAGGCTTAAATAACTTGCTTAAGGTCAGATATCTTGCAATGAGGAAGGATAGAATGTGCATGGTGGATACTACTTTCTCTGAAAAAGTTTATAAAAACAAAAGAGAACATGTCAATAAAGAGACACTCTTCTGTCAAGGGCCTTCGGAAAAAGCCAAACTTCCTGAATTTGAAATCGTAATATCTATCTACATGAACTTCCCCTCTTCTCCTTCCTTGAGAAGCAGCAGCAAAGATTGCCAATTCTGCCTATGAAAAGGGAGGACAATCTTCTTTGACATGACTTCTTTCCTTCTTTCAGGTCATGAGTTAAATGATCCTTTTCTGTACAAGGAATGCCATCCTTGTACAGAAAAGAAATCAATCAATGCGCGTCCTAAACTGAACGGATCTGTTTTACCCTCACTGACCACCTCTGGCTGGGGAAATGAATTGCTGCCAACTTTTTGCACCAGAGAAATTGTTGCTCTTATTAGAATTACTGGGTTGAGTTGGAGATTTGGTCAATTAACACTTCAGTGATTGCTACTACAAAGTGTTTTGTTTTAGTGATATTTGTTGTAGGAAACAAAGAATCTCACACTGGTTCAAATAGCAGGGAAGTTCATTATAAATATCCACATGAAAGTTGTGACTTAAATCTAAGACTAGAAACATCATAGGAGGAACCTAAATCCCAGGAACTGGAAGAAGAGTCTAGATTTGGGGTAGCTACAGGAACCTCAGTAGTAGAAGGAATCACGGGGCTTTTATCGAATTGGTCATGAACATAAACATTTATACTTTGTAGGTGTCTGTTTCTTTCTAGCCTGATAATGACTCACATGTTTCTGATGTTTCTTAACTTCTCAAGACAGTCAAACCTACTGGTCTAGAGTTATGCTTCTTAAAATTTAATATGAATATGAATCATGTGGGATTCTTGGTAAAAAGCAGATTGATTCAGGAGGTCTTGGATAGAGCCTGAGACTGCATTTCTAACAAGCTGCCTGGTGATACCAAAGATACTTGTCCACAGATCATGTTTTGTGTGGCAAGGTAGTGTCATTGTACCACATCCGACAATAGTACCAGGCCAGTTTAATGGCTCGATTGTCCTCAGGTCATGTCTACCATTTGTCCAACAACCTGGGATCTGGGTTTGGGGATAGGTTCTTTATTGTATTAAATACCCTTTACAGGGGCTGTGAGAGGGGAAGTTTACCAAAGAAGGGACTGGGATCGGACTGACACTTTAAATTATGCCTCCCATAAGCAGTCACTTTCCACTGAGAGCTAGCTTTTTAGTTCAGTATCTTGTCTACTACTGAGTATCAGCTTTGAAGATCAAAAGAGAGTCAGACACTCAGAGGCTCCCTACTTACCTTTAGCTTTAATTTTCAGGTATGCAGAACTAACCTCATTTTCCTGTAGCCTATTGTATAGTTAGGAAAATTGTACTCACCAGTAATTTCACTAAAAATGTGTCCATTTTCAAAACAACAACCTTGGAAATTGATACGGATTAACAAAAACTGTGGCCTTGATCATTTTTTTCTACATGTTGTGAAAAATTTAGAATCAGGTATTTTTAATACAAATTCTCAATCCTGCCACTGGAGTCATCGTCCTAACACACTTCATCTGACTACAGTCACTGATTCGCCTCCAGAATAAAGACCAAGCTCTTCCACTCTTCAGTGTTCTTCAGAACCTGATCTCAACTTATCTTTCTGTAGCATCTCCCACCACTTCTGCCACGTCATATCCTAAGTCATCCTTACGTTATCCCGAATTATTTGCCATTACTTATCTCATAGAATCTACCAGACTCTGTGATTTTATTCTAGCTCTTTCTTCCTAGAACATGGTTCTTTATGTATTTGCAGCTCATATTTCTACTCATCCGCTGATCATTTCAGCCACAATTAATTATACTATTTTCTCTGTTCCAACATCTATCAGTAGATACACTAAAATAGCACTTGGCCTAGGAATACATTTGTTTGTGCATTCGTCTACTATAAATAATTTTAAATATTGTATCTCTATAGATGAGCACAGTACTTGGTACTGCCACTTGGTAAATAGTTATTACATGAGTAAGTGAAGAGAATGAAGGCATCACTTGATCTGTAGAGGCAGAGTTGGAGGAACAGTGGTGGGGGGAGTCCTAGTAACAGTAGGGGGAAGAAACCAGCAAGTGACAAAAGGCAAGCCACAGGTCAGCAATATGTCATATACCCAGTGCTTGGACTCATAGATATTTCTGCTGTTTTCTTCCCACGTGACTCTATGCTGTGTCTGTTTCCTTTCAGCAAGTTAGAATGGTTTCCAAATCCTGAGCTCATATTTACTTCTCCTAAATAAAACTACTGTTTTTTGCTCATAATTCAGGATTCTGGTGCTATAACAGCAGCTGAATTAAAAATCAGCACCAAAAGGTCACTCATTGAAATGGCAGGGAAAGTTAATCAAAAAGCAAATAAAGCCAATTCCTTCACTCTTCCTATCTGATTATATTTCCTTAGAAGATAAAATATTTAATATATCCTAGAGCTATAGAGCCCAGGGGCTCTTATCGCTGAACAGTCTTATTGCAACAGGTTAGATATTCTCATGTTAGCATTTTATAGTGTTTGCCTGGAAAATATTTATGCTCATAAGGTCATTTGGCTAAGCTTTATTGGCTTATATTTATTCCAGAGAAAAGAATTTATGTATTTTATTTATTTATTTATTCATTTATTTTGCAGAAGTAAGCTCAGTGCTTTCCTGACTTCTCATGCCATCCATGATTTTTAGTAGTTACAGTTTAAATCATCTGGCCCAGAGATTTTTATATCTACATGTTTCCCTTTTGCACCAGAGGGCATGATGTGAATGCATTTACTATGAAACATACAGTCTATTACAAAGAATGGTTTGATCTAGTCAGCTCAAAGAAATGCTAACACACAGTATGAGCTAATGGCAAGAAATGAGAGAGAGAGAGAGAGGTTTGGGGGGGCGGGGAGAGGTATGTGTGTGTTTCTATTTGGATGGTCTGTCTTTATTTTAATAGAACCATCTCCCCTACCCAACAGAAACAGAAGAAAAGACACAGAAAGTGACTGGAGATATAGACAAGTGCCCCAGGGGAAGTGCACTAATCCAGTCTCTGCAGTTTCTCCCAGGTGGGGGTAGACTGACTGGCCTGGCAGCTAGGACAGTTATCTGTCCTCTTGTCTTCCCGATAGCTCCTGGCAGCCTTTCAAAACTTAAACTCCATGGTTATTTTAGAGTCATTGTTTTTGAAGGCCATGAAAATGCCATGTATCCACTTGCGTCAAATGCGTAGAGATCCCTGTGGCACTTTGCATGCCTCCGTCTTCTACTGCACGCAGTCCTCTTGGCCCTGGTAGCTGTGCCTGCTCAGCAGTATGTGTTTTCTGTTTAGCTTGCACTGGCAGGAGTTTGCATCCAGGACCTTGCAGATCTTCCAAAGACGCCATGGAACCTGACATACTAATACTCAGCGTAAAGTATAGTGAGCACCACAAGAACTTTCGAAATTCCCTCATCATTGCCTCTGCTGTCCACTATGTGAAGTTTGTGTGTCTCCCCAAGGTCTTTGCTTTCAAGTTCATTTAGGCTCCTTCTGGTAAACCTGAAACACAGATGTCTCTATAAACTTGAATTGGAACTTGCTGAAGCAGCTCAGTCCCCTGCTGGCCCTGCCTATTGCCAGAGGGAGAGTGTGGGCCTTCCCATAGGGCAAATTCTGCTGGTTGTGCACTTCCTGGTATGGAAGAAATTTCCTGTCTAGAGCTCCACCATTGCTGCTGATGTGTAGGCAAAAGCGGAAGAGGCAGAGACATGCTGAGGGGCTGTGCTGAGGCACCTCACTGTTACTGTCTGTGGAGCACAGTCCAGAGGCCTGGCTGGGCTACACCAAGGCTTCCATGGGCTTCCAGTGCAGGCTGGGCAGGGCTTGGTCAACTGCAACAGAAGCCAAAGCCGTGGAAGCCCCCAGGCCCTACCTAGGTTAGGCTATTTGCTTTCTGAATGTTGGCCTGGTCAAGGCTGGACCTTTTTGAAAGCAGGGAATTCCTATTTTGTATACATACATGTTTTTAGACAACTTGGGACTTGAACAACAAAATAACATACAACTTTTGAATGGATGAGAAAGAAGGGAAACCTTGAAGCCCAGCCCTTACTATGCTATTTAATACATTATAAATTGCATACATAAAAAAAAAAAAAAAAAAAGCCCAATTTAATTATTGCTGTTCTTCTTAGCGGGGACAGAATTCAGAGGTGAGGAAGAAGCAAACAAGATAATTAATACAATGAAGACATACAAAACACAATATAATAAATATATTTATTGTCTTGTAAGGATTATTTAATGCCATATAGGAGACTGACGGCCACATGAACACTAGAAAGAAGTCACTAAGCAGAGAAGGTTGGTAGATACTGACTGTGGCTCATTGGTAAACAGCCAGCTTTAGGTTTCTAGTAAGGGTTAAACTGATGTCAGGGGATACCTTTTAGTCTTGTCCCAGAAACTATTTCTGAGATATTCTGACATAAATCTCTGTATTTATAAAAAAAATAAGTATAAAATATAATGATATGTAAAACATGTACATATTGTTGGTTATAATCTCTGATGCTGAGATTATAGGTAATTTTATTTTTATCTACATATTTTCTAATTTGCATCCAATATAAATAACTTTTATTAAAAATAAAATTTCTATAAATCACAACTAGCTCTTACAGATCCTTGTATTACAGAACGTATTGCACTATATATAATGTTTTGTGTTCCTCCAACTAGGTCATGAAACCTTTGATGGTAGATATGTGAGATTTTCCTTAAGTGGCCTCCTTCATTCCAAACTCTCAGACTATGAGACTTGGGTTGGATATTCAGCTGTGACTAAGAAAAAATTGGATTTCTTTTTACTCAATCTGACCGGTGGTTCAATCATGGCGTCAAGAATTAACAGCTGTGTGACCTTAGGCTAATAACTTGTCTGTGCACTGATACCCTCATCTATAAAATTACTATAATGGTGCTTAAATCTTAGATGACCTGCCTTCCCTTTCGGTATCTGTATGCCAGTTCCTCTCTACATGTGAGCCACAGACCAGCAGCCTCAGCATCACCTGGGTGCTTGTTGGCAAGTAGACTCTTGGCCTCATTCCTGAACTGAAATTTGCATTTTAACAAGTTCCCCAGGTGAAATCACTATACAAAAATGGTGAGAAAAATTTATGCTATAGTGTGTGTGTTCAGAACATAATTGAATCATCTAAGAAATTGAATACACAAATATATCCCCGTGTGAGGGTCTATTTGGTAAACAGTTTACTTCCATGTTCCCTGCCCTCACTACATGCAATAATTCCTGACAATTGTTGATAAACTGAGAAAGGGATCAGAGGAAATTAATGTTGGACTTGGCCCTCAATAGCTAATGCCAAATTTCAAGGGATCTTTTCACAGTCTTCTGTTTCCTAAGAAAGAATCCAAGCCATCTCTCTACCTACCTTTAATATTATTTTTTCCTCTCTTGGTTAAAAAGATCCCTGAATTTCTGACATTTAATACAATATTCAGTGATTATTCAGTCTCAAAGCCACATAATTTGAAGTAATGTAAAAACAAAAGCCTGGAAATGTCAATGATTATCTTGAGGTGATGAATTTGTAATCCATTTCTGAAAGTGCTTAATTCCCTTTCATTAATGATATCCAGTATTTTTGAGGGGATTTGAGAAGAGAACAATCATTCACCATCAGTGGCAGTGTAAATTGGTACAAGTGTTTTTTTAGTGGGGATTTTACAGTATCTATCAAATTAAAACATGCATACACTTTTAACTTGCAGTTCTATTTCTACAAATCTATTCTACAGAAATGTTTATAGGGATACAAAAATATGTGTAGAAATGATAGCAGCATTATTTATAATAATGAAAAATATTATTTGTAAAAATGAAAAATATGAACTAAGATGAATACCCATCCACACAGAGATGACAAATGATCTATGGTACAATCATACTTTGCTTAATGGGTTCCTATCATTTTGTCCATCAAGATAACTTTTTCCTTGTGATATTTTTTTAGGGATGTGGAGAAACCATCAAATCTTTGGGAATCTACACCCAATTCCTGCCCCAAAATATATCATTCAAAATGGAAACTGGCCTATTTGCAATGATTCTGTCCCCTAGGCCACTGTTGAACATCCCATGCTTGGGTACCTGAACAAAGATGTGACAGTCATAATTCCCTAGTCTTTTACATACAGTTGATTGATCCAGAGATGGATACCTAACTCAAGTCGAATCAATTTGAGTCATGTCACAGATTTCTTAAAATGGAACTGAGGACCTGGGAATTGCTCGGAGCCACATTTCCTTTCCTGTAGAGATAATCTGCTTTGCAATGAGAGAGATCAATCAAAGCGAAAACCTGCAGTAACATGAGATGAAAAGAGTGTGCAAATTCTTGGTTCCACGAGATACCTAGTTCTACCCTTCTGATTTTATAGTTTCATTCAATTCTTCCTTGGAATACGTGAACCAATAATTTCCCCTTTTAATTGAACTAGATCAAATTGAGTTTCTATTTTGATGTTACATTGGTCAGAAAAAGGCAAGCTTCATTACAATATGAATACTTTGGTATAATTTTTATAAAACAAAACATATGCATGGATAAATATTAAAATCATCACAGATGACAGAGCAAAGTGGTAACAGTGATTTGCCCTTGGAGTAGTGGGGAACAGGAGAAGGAAATGCTTTTGCTTTTATATTGCATACTTTTAGATCGACTAAAATTGTGATACTAAACTCTATTTCTCTATTATAATAGATAAATAATTTTATAAGCCCATAATCTCAACAGTTATAGGAAGACTTATAAAGAAAATCAAACAAGTGCTTTGCAACCACTCCTTCTCAGATGTTCTGATACGAAGTGCACCTGCATTCATTGGTCCCACAGTGAAGCCAGTAGAAAATCATGATCGCTTCTGATAGAAAGCCAAAGATGCAGAGTAACTTCCCAACTCACAAATGCCTAACTTATGAACACCTGGTACATAAAAAGAAAGGCCACTGGCCCAAGATGACTTGCCAGGAGACAGCACAGCAGAGTGGAAAATGCTTGAGCTTTGCAGTCAGACTGCTGAAATTCAAACTGTGCCCCACTATTTACTAGCTATGGAGCATCAGGTGAGTTACTTAGCCTTTCTGCACCTCATTTTCTCATCAATAAAGAGTGCTGACAATTGTTCTTAACTCATAAGATTGCTATGCAGGTTAGTAGAAATAATGCAAAACAAAGTGTGGCACATATGACACACTCAACCTAAGCAAGTGTTAGCTATTGGTGTTATTAGAAAGCAGCTTGACCTCTTGGTGCTGAAGATTTCACTATGTCACTATATTCTTTCTCTAATAGCTAACTTGGTATCTGTTACCAGGTACAGACAGCAAATCCCTCAGAGTAGTGATTTGCCTGTCATGGTGACAAATTTCAACATGTTAGAATCAATTTTCTCAGAATTACTTCTTGTCCCACACATGGGCACATTATTTGATTGGAGTACAGCTACCCTAAAGTTTATTACGTTCATCACAATAAGAGCAGAGAGCTTGTTCTATTTCAAAAATTCTAATATGTAATTTTTTTCACACAGTACAGATTCCTGAAATCTGATATCTCTCAGAGCCAATGGAGGGTTTCAATATCACCAACCAGGCAGCAGGCCAGGAGCTCCTGCTGCTATAGGTTCTTATTGCTTGATATGGGCAAGCTTTGCCATAGCCGTCTCTAGAATATGATTCTGAATGTGTGTATTTGCATTGTTAGTATGTAGAGCATTGAGTTTAGCTGCCATGTATAATGTCCTCAAAAATAATAGACTATAATCAAGAAAACAGAAGCAGAATGAGAAGATATTGTGTATTCAGAAAGTTATAGAGCAGCACGGCAGACATTAAAACACCATATCTGAATACATCTAAAAAATTCTACAGAAGAAAGCATTGTGTTGAAAGTTGACTACATTTTTTCTACCTTTGTAGTTCATGAAGTAATGACACTATATTAGATAGTAACTTAGATTCAAATTAATATCGTAATTCGCATCAAGAAATATGTGCCCTCTTCCCCCTCGAGTTTGCCCACTTTACTCTGTCCCACGGTTCTCAGCACAAAATCTACTGAACACATATCATGTGGCAGGCCTGCTGCTGGGCACTGTTTTCCTTCCTCCAGAGGTTAAAGCCTTTCCCACTGCACTTCATCCAAAACAAAGATCTTCCTCACACCACCATTTTCAATGGCTGGAATTTTGCTTGTGATTCCAAGACTTCCGCTACCTTTCTGAGCAAAAGGAATCGGTGATTCAGCTGGAGGCCTTTACAAGAGCTCCTGCCACTGAGGTCGAAGAGTTGATTCCTGAGGAAGAATATGTTTACTCATAGAGAAGATGCTACTTATTATGAGTTATAGACGCCACGGAGTCCTCAGGTATTTATTAAACGCACACTGCAGATACAGTATCAATATCAAATCCCTAGTATCAAGATAAATACCGTTGGGGCATCTATGATTTAAAAAAAAAAAAAAAGCACAGAGGAAAGAACTAGACCAAGCTACCCCTGGCTGCTGAGACGGGGAAAACATGGCAGGAACACCCAGAGAGTTGTCATAGAATTCTGGCTGTCATAAGAATTCAAAGATAGAAATCAGGAAATTTCCCTCAAAGAGGAAAGTGAGAGTTTTCAGGGAGAACTAGAGAGATGTTCTCATTGGAAAAAACATTCTAGTTAGAGAGGACGCGGACAGTCCTCTCTAAGAAAACGAAAGCAGCTCCTAGAGATGGAATAGTGGCTTCCATGTCCAGGAGAACTCCCCCTACAATCCCAACTCAAAAAGCCTTTCTATCTTTCACTCAGGAATCACTTTTAGCAGTCGACACACTCATTTAATGAAAAGTGAGTATGTGGAATATGTGCAGGCACCAGTCTCATGCCACTGTCTCATTGAGTTCACTTTTGGACATAATTTATTTGAATGAATTGTCAGATGGGACTCTAGGGGATCAGAAAACGTGACCCCCCCCCAAAAAAAAAAATATGCTACTTTGGCATGTAGGTTATTTTGAACTGAAGGCAGTCACGACCCCATAGGCTCAGGGAAACTTCTACCCCTCCCTTAACTACCCAGAAGAATCCAAATTGGGGGTCTTTCCCAGAATAAGAGCTTTTATTATCACAGACATATTTTATCCGAGTAAGCCATCTGTATGACAGGCCAAACATCTAATTACCACACCTCGGCTATTCTTCTTATAGTCCTGTGACTTGCCTTCCTCTGTGTAAATCCCCAAGCCTTTTATCCCACCCTTAACTCAGTATGTTATGTATGCCTCCTTTTATCTTTCTGTCTCTGAATCTCTCATTTACGTGAGGTTTCTGACCCTCTCAACTATGTGGGTTCCCATATGTACGAAATTTAATTGATTTCCTCCTGTTACTATGTCTCATGTTGATTTGATTATCACACCAGCCGAAAGAATCTTTGTCGGGTACAGGAAAATTCTTCATCCCCTGCAGGACCAACATTTGCTATTTAAAATGCTTCTCTTTATGTCTGCCCCACTCTATCTCTTTCCTTACTGTTGTTTAGTTGAATTTCCACAGTAAAGTGAAACTTCACTATAATCCAATTAATGCAGAATTTCTAAACTGCGGCCCTGGGGACATCAAGGGAAGATTCACTGCATACTTCTAGTACCACTGGAAGTTTTATTCCCTGCCACAATTAGGCTTTAATGAGATATTTATGGGGAAAACGTTGGAACTTCCTACCATGTATGCCATTGTATTTTTTAGGAAATACGATTTAAGTTTCAAAGAATTTATAAGCAAGCTTTATAATTGATCCTTATTTTAAAGTGAGCGCTACCTGTGTGAGAATGATACACTTGGGGAAGCTCATGTGAGCCACTAACTTCACATTCAAGTACATCTGAAAACAGATTCAAGTTATTAAATTTCCTACATTCCTGTCAGGCCCTTCCTTGCAACACTAAAATTTGTCTTTCCCCCTTTCTATTCTTCCTATCATCCAACACTTAACAAAAGAATTTGGAGTACTTTGGGGAGGCCGGTTGGCTCAGTTGGTTAGAGCGCCGTACTCATAACACCAATGTCACTGGTTCAATTCCCACATGGGCCAGTGAACTGTGCCCTCCACAACTAGATTGCAAACCTATGACTCCACAACTAGATTGAAAAAAACGACTTGACGTGGAGCTGATGGGTCCTGGAAAAAACACACTGTTCCCCAATATTCCCCAATTAAAAAAAAAAAAAAAGAAGAAGTATTTGGAGTATCTTTGACCTTGCAGATAGTAGACTTTCAAATTTTATTTGTTGATTAAATAAATAAATGCATGAGCAAGCGAATGAATGAGCGAATAAACAATGAATTGAAAAGTTGATTTTCTGATTCAATTTAAAACCTACTCTTAGTTCCAAGCATTTGAGGAACAGAGTTATAATGACACTTCCGTGGTCAGTAGGTAGCATTTCTATCCTACACCTCTTTGAGCTACACAATCACACACCACCCCAAACTTCTAGGAGCTCTCCTTTCTTAAAATTATGTCTCCAGGAAACTGAACAATCAGGCCACCCTCCTGAGTAGCAGTCCTTCCCCCTTGTTTCGTTGGCTTTTGGGTATACATGACTGTAGGGACAGAGCCCCAGAAAGTAGTTTACAGGCTCTCGGCCTCACGTGGAGGGGTGCTGGCTCAGGTAGTAGATGGCCGTCAGCTGTGGCTGATTGGCCGTCAGCTGTAGCCAGTTAGCCAATTAGCCGCTAATATAACTGCTGCGGCTACGGAGTAGAGTGGAGGAGAGTGAAAGAGAGTCGAGTCGGTCAGTTGGCAGAAAAGCGGACAGCAGGTCGCACATCGTGTGAATCCAGCCTCCAGTGAGACTATAGAGAGGAGAAGAGAGGAAGAATGGAGGCTGGCGAGAGGATGGCGGCTGGGCTGGCAAGTGTGGATGGCGGTTTGCGGACAGTGTGGATCCAGCCTCCAGTGAGAGTATAGTGCCGCCAGAGAGAATATAGTGGTATGACTCCCCTACCTGTGGCTCCATGGGTGTTCCTTTTTGGCCTCACCATATCCTGCGTTCTTGTATGGGGAGCGGGAGCAGAGACCCCGCAGGCCTCCCTGCACGACACATGGCGCAGCGAGCAGGGTATGGTGCCGGCCAAGGCTCTCCCAAGAGTGGTGGAGCAGTTTGTGTGTATGAACACTCAGTGTCAGGAAGACCAGGAGGAGCAGCTGCCGGAGAGCTGGACCCCCGTGGAGGGGTGGGAGGATGTGGACGTTTCTCCCACCAGCACAGGAAAAGCCATGCAGCTGCTGCAGAGATGGAGCCCCATGGAGAGGTGGAAAGATGTGGACGGTTCCCCAACCAGCACAGGCCGGAGAAAGCAAAGGTCGTTGCGGCCCTGTGGGCCGGGAAGTTCCTGCTCAGGCAGCCTGGATGCGGGACTTATAGTCCCAGGAGGTAACACTGGCTGAGTCCTCCGTGGGAGATGAGGGTGAGGTCCAGGTCATCCCTCACCCCCAGGACAGCCCTGGCGAATGACTATGGACTATGGGGAATTGCCTTCTATCCCTAATTTAATGGACCGCTTGACTGTTTGTTTGGGAACTGTTGTTAGTGGAACTGGGGGATATTTGCTTTTGTCTCTTGACTGGCCGCCATTGAGAATATGTAAGCACCTTGATTGTGAGTTGCTGTTGTTCCAGCAGGGTACCCTGAGAGGCCCAGAGAGAGAGTGGCAGTGCCCTGAGAAATCCTAGCTGTGCCCAGGGAAACTAGTGGTACCCTAAGAAGTCCAGGAAGTCTGGCCATGCCCAGAAGTACTGGTGGTGCCCTGAGAAACCCTGGCTGTGTCCGGGAAGACAGGTGGTACCCTAAGAAGTTCAGGAAGTCTGGCCGTGCCCAGAAGCACTGGTGGTGCCCTGAGAAACCCTAGCTGTGCCCAGAGAGCCTGGCTGTGTCCAGGATATTGCATTCACCCCCAGGCTCCTCGCACAGGACCCCTCGCGGAAGACGCTTGTCGCGTAGATTGTGAGGCGAGAGCCTGTAGGGGTGGAGTGTGGGGACAGAGCCCCAGAAAGTAGTTTACAGGCTCTCGGCCTCATGTGGAGGAGTGCTGGCTCGGGTAGTAAATGGCCGTCAGCTGTGGCTGATTGGCCATCAGCTGTAGCCAGTTAGTCAATTAGCCGCTAATATAACTGCTGCGGCTACGGAGTAGAGTGGAGGAGAGTGAAAGAGAGTCGAGTCGGTCAGTTGGCAGAAAAGCGGACAGCAGGTCGCACATCGTGTGAATCCAGCCTCCAGTGAGACTATAGAGAGGAGAAGAGAGGAAGAATGGAGGCTGGCGAGAGGATGGCGGCTGGGCTGGCAAGCGTGGATGGCGGTTTGCGGACAGTGTGGATCCAGCCTCCAGTGAGAGTATAGTGCCGCCAGAGAGAAGACAGTGGTATGACTCCCCTACCTATGGCTCCGTGGGTGTTCCTTTTTGGCCTCACCATATCCTGCGTTCTTATGTGGGGAGCGGGAGCAGAGACCCCACAGGCCTCCCTGCACGACAAATGGCGCAGAGAGCAGGGTCCCCCGCATGACAATGACTTTGCAGCTTTCCTGAGAAAAAGAAGAAATGGTGCATGACTAAACCTGACTAAATCAGATCTCCCTTTTCCCACTCCCTCTCCCTTTTACTGCTTCCCACAACCCTGTCTTTTCTCTTTCTCCCAATTTCTCAATATGGTGCCTAATCCTGCTTCAGTCTTTTCAACTATAGCCTCATTAACTCTTACTGATTAATTCATACACCTCTTTGCAACTTCTTCCCGAATTCTGTGGGTGTTCCTTAGAGCCTCCGAAATCTCTTTGCTGCACTTCAAAATCTATTTACATAATGTTCTGTGTTACAAGTGAACTTGTTTTTATGCCGTTCATGCACAGTAAACCTTTGCCATTCATTTGACTGCTTGTTGTTATTCCACTGTTTTCACTCACTTCCCTGGCCAGATGGCCAACTTCCAAAGGTAGGTTACTGCTGGGGGAGCTGCTGCATAGTTAACACCCACCACGCACCAACTCCACTTTCAGCTGCAGGTGCAGAGATCAGTAGTTGAAATAAACTGACATGTGTTAAATGTCCATTTTGTGAAAAGTCACACACACATCCACATAAGATTATATCACAACGATGCAATATTTTTGATACCATTATGTCATTTTACTGAGTGTGAAATTAAGCCTTGGGAGATGTGTTACATGCAGGGGAATAACTCATTTTTGGAAGGCCAGGATTAGATCTCAAGTGTTTCCACTTTACCTTGTTCTCTTTCAAGACAAATCTTTGCCTAAAACACTATACCATTATCTAGTTACAGAATGTTTTCATACCAAATGGGAACCCTGTAACCAATTTAACAGTTACTTCCCATAGTAGGGTTGGTTGCACATTGTGTATCTAATTAATGCCTCTGAATGTACACTTCAAAATGTTTAAAATGGTAAATTTTATGTTATTTGTATTTTACCATGATAAATGCACACACACAAATTTAAATAGTCTTCCACTTCCCACTTTTCCTCACAACTCCCTTTCCTTAAAAGTTATGTCAATAATTACAGAATCCAGGATGAAATAGCTAAGCTGGTTTCATTAAGTTAAAACATTGTACACTATTTTCTTTTTCTTATCTCCATTATGACTTTACCTAGTTAAATATAGATTTTATGGCATGGGGACAGAGATAGTATTATCACTTATCAAAAGCTGCACTTCACAGGAGGACTGCAATGAGCTTAAAAAAACTAAAGTTTGCCAGAATAGGAATGCCATTTCTCAGAGAGAAATGTACCGTTTGCACAAAAAATGTCCTGGTATGTATTTGGTCTGCTGGATATAAAATGAATCTTGGAGCTTTCACTTGAATTTCTGCTTGACAAGCCTTTGACAAGATGTCGATGACTTCCAAATCTCTTTTCCAGCCCACACCTCCCTCCTGAGCACTAGTGGACATCACCTTGATATCCCTCAGACACCTGAAACTTAACTTGTCCAAACCTGTACACATTATTTTGCACTTTCAGACCTGCTGCCACTTCTGTATATTTGATTTTGCTGAAGATATAACTATCCACTCAGATGTTCAAACAAGATATCTAGGCATCATTGTCAAATTTTCCTTCCCCACCCCCATATTATCAGTCATCATATTCTTTAGAGTCTATCATAGTATCTCTCAAGGCCTACTTCAAAGGATCAGCCTCCACACACCTACGCACATATGCACAAGCAAAGCCTTCCATTTTGATTGCCTTTATAACACATTCAGCTATCCATTTGCTCTGGTAAATTGATCTCTGAAGTCACAGAAGTGGCCTGGGATCTCAGAGAAAAGAAAACTTGGGAAGCTAAATCCATGGAAGATAAAGAAAAATGCATCATTTCCCTGGCGCCTTTAGTACAAATTTTAATACTCTGAGGTTTTTTTTTCTTGTCACGTCAACTATTTAAATGGAAGCAGGCAACCTGAGGCCCTTTCTGTCTTAGATGAGGCCTAGAAAGATAGCTTCCCCTTAACTCCTCTGCTCATCATCTCTTGGAGAAGCAATTGTAAACCATATGTAGAAATTATTTAAAAGTATAAATATGTTTACCTAATATCACAGTTGCTTTTACCCATAGGTAGGATACTCAGAAAATCCAGAATACTACAATTCCAGAATCTTGGCTCTTAGATTGGAAAATCTGTGATCTAAGTGTATTTGTAAGAATAATTTTTCCCAGACTTGTAGATTATATTTCATAACTTCTAACTTGAAGTTGGACATGGAAAAACATAGCCGTTCCTTTACTGCCTAATGGGAAATCATGCAAAACAACAATGTGAATGAGAAATAGCAACTCAACACTATCATCCCCAAATTTTGACACTTGTGAAAAGGGTGTCAAAAGAAATGGATAAATAGGAAAGAGTATATGATGAATCTTTCAGTTTCCTGCCTATATCAATTTACTAGTAAGACACAAAAGCCAAAAGAAGCCACCTGTAATACCTTCATTCTTAAGGAATACTCCGTTTACCATCACACATAGGCCTGGTCTCTCCTTCAATTAACTTCCTGAAAATAATGGTTTCAGAAGAAAAATTAATTACTTCAAAAAAATGTAATCAAAAAGGAAGAGCCACAGGATCAAAGATGACATAAGAAACAAACAATAAATAAACCAAATGTGCATAGAAAGCATGCTTATCATAAAATTATAATAATAATAATAATAATAATAATAATACAGAAAATCTTAAAGTATTTCACCCTGCATTTTAAAAAATATAATAAAATAATCAATAAAAACAAGATATCCTAGACAAAGAAACATGAGTTTAGACCAAAATGATAAGATTAGAATATGAAATATGAATAGAAGGGCTAAGAAGAAAATGAGAGAACAAGAAAAATCACAGAAATGAAGGCACAACTGTTAATGACAACAGGAGAAAGCATATTGCTAAATATTCTATAAGGTCATAAGAGACAGGATTTAAAAAGGCAAGCAAAATGAAATGGCTATAAGTATTTCTAAAAGAATTATGAGAAAACAAAAGATGAGGGAGGTAAAAAAAAATTGTGTAAATTGGCTAACTAAAGAAAAAATTTAGAATAGAAACTATCTTTAAAGACATTATATGAAAACTTTCCAGAAACAAACAAGGTCTTCAAACAGAGACTAAAATTTTTTCTGTTCCTTAGGGAAACCCGACACAGAAGATCAACATAAATAAATATCCTATTAAATTGATCAGGTCACTTAAAAGCAAAAATATAAATCTGGGCTGAGACTTCTCCATAGCCATATTCAATGATAGAACACAATTGGAAACTTAAAAATTCTCAAGAAAATAAATGTCTGACTCAAGATTTATACGAGGTCTGACAATTAAGTTCACAAACTGTTGCAATGATGTTGCTAACCTTTTTTTTTTTTTATATATATATCAGAGGGATTACTCATTATGAATTTGTACCAGCTGGACAAACAGTTAACAAAGTTACTATTTGGAAGTGCTGAAAAGGCTGCGTGAAAAAGTTAGACGACCTGAAATGTTGCCAACAATTCATGGCTCTTGCATCACGACAATGCACCACCTTGCACAGCACTGTCTGTGAGGAAGTTTTTAGCCAGTAAACAAAGAACTGTATTGGAACACCCTCCCTACTCACCTGATCTGGCCCCCAATGATGACTTCTTTCTTTACCCGAAGATAAAGGAAATATTGAAAGGAAGACATTTTGATGACATTCAGGACATCAAGGGTAATACAAAGACAGCTCTGATGGCCATTCCAAGAGTTCCAAAATTGCTTTGAAGGGTATACTAGGTGCTGGTGTCAGTGCAAAACTTCCCAAGGGGAGTACTTCGAAGGTGACTATAGTGATATTCAGCAATAAGGTATATAACACTTTTTCTAGGATAATTTCGTGAACTGTCCAATCTCGTATATACTGTCCTTCACACATAAATGACACAGATAATATTTCTGCAATATATACTCTGGAAATATTATTACGTTCACCCCTTTTAAAAGAAATCACTAGAGGATGTATTTTTGCTAACCAAGAAAATAAGAGGCAAAAAGACAGAGCAGTAATGTATTTAGCTACAGAATTAATTATTTTAAAATGTGGAAATAATGCTTCCAGAAACAGAATGGAATGTTTTTCATATTGACAATGTAAATATAATGAAACTAACATTAATTTGGAATTCTTTGACCATTATTTATTCAAATATTTTTTCTGTCCTTTCTCTCTCTCCTCTCCTGCAGGGATTCCTATAATGCTCATATTAGGACATTTGAAGTTGTATCTGTTAACTGATATTCTGTTCATTTCTCATTTTTCTCATATTTTATTTTAAATAGTGTCTATTGCCATTTTCCCCATTGCTATTGCTTCTGCTTTTAATCCCATCCCTTCTACGTTCCTGAATCAGTTAGGGACATTACTGATGCTTAAACCATAACCTCAGACATACACAATTCAACTCTTTGCCCTTGTCATAATTTTATTTCAAATTACTTTTCACTTTTTGGAATATACATTGAGCCAGTGAATTTCAGAGTCCTAGAGTAGCAAGATAATACTTAGAAGTCATATACTGTCAACTATCAATTTGCCTCATGTGGATCTCTAGCACAAGAATGAACTACATTTGTGCATGCGTGTGTGTGTGTCCACGTGCATACTTATTCTGTACAATTTTATTACATGTTTACGATCATGTATCTACCATAACAATCAAGATAATGAACAGGTGTTGCATTGTCCTTTCATAACTACACCCACCTGTCCACCTCCACTCTTCCCCAAACTCTGACAAACTTTAATATGTTCCATTAAAAAAAAAAAATGTTTCCAATTCTTCATGTCAGAAGCTTGGAGGTCAACACTCCATCCTAAGAACAAGTAAAAAGCTAAACAGACTGAAAAATCCACAACTCCTCTAGGAGCCATAAAGGACCCAGGACAAACTGCTGCTCCCTAGATTGGAGAGATGGACAGGTGAATGCAGGGAGTTGTGACCTAATGGGGCAGAGATTCATTAGCAGAACTGCAATTGACAAATTGCTACAGGCTCAATGTGGATGACTCAGAAAGTTAAAAATTTGGGGCCCCTATAATAGTATTATAAAATTTACCTCCAGGAGCTTGACCAGGTTCCCACAGTAAATATGAGAGAAAAATCTCTTCCTGCTTCTGAAAGAAGATGGGGAAAGAAACCATTCTGAAATATAATCATGTGCCACATACGGATGTTTTGGTCAATGACAGACTGCATATATGACGGTGGTTCCATAAGATTATAATGAAGTTCAAAAAGTTATGACTTAGTGACGTCGTAGCCATAGAAGTATCATCGCATAATGCATCAATCACTCTTATGTTTGTGGTGATGCTGGTGTAAATAAACCTACTGTGATACAAGTCATAAAAGTATAGCACATACACTTATGCAGTATGTATAATACTTAAGATAATAATTGACTATGTTACTGATTTATGTATTTACTATATTATACTTTTTATCATTATTTTAGAGTGTACAGTTTCTACTTACAAAAAAATGTTCGCTCTAAAACAGCATGGTGTATTACATGAGCAGCAGCCGCATACACCTCATATTTACTGTGTCTCTTCATTGCATTATTTTCTCTTGATTTAATCTTGTGCTGTCTTATAAATTTAGTATAGCCTAAGCATACAGTGTTTATAAAGTCTCGGTAATGTACAGTCATGTCCTAAGCTTTCTCATTTACTTACCACTCACCGACTCACCCAGAGCAATTCACCCAGAGCAAAGGTCCCACAAGCTTCATTGAAGTAAGTGCCCTATACAGGTGTACTATTTCTTATCTTTTATACTGCATTTTTACTGCACCTTTTCTATGTAAAAATACTTACTATTGTATTACAACTGCCTAAGTATTCAGTACAGTAACATGCTACACATATTTGTAACCTAGGAGCAATAGGCTATACCATATAGCCAAGGTGTGCAGTAGGCTATAGCACCAAGGTTTGTGTAAGTGCACTCTGTGATGTTTGCACAAAGATAAAATTGCCCAACAATGCATTTCTCAGAACGTGTCCCTGTCATGAAGCAGTACACGACTGCATATGAGAGCACCCTATCCTTCATAAAGAGGTCTGCTCTAAGGACACTAATTAAGTGCAGCCTAAGTGGCTGGGGCATTATCACAGCCTAACTGACCTGGGAAGGGAAATACCCAACGCCAGCCCACTCGAGTCATCCTGTTCCACCTACGGGAAGAAAACCTGAGATACGCTTGTAAAGTTCACTGTCCAGGAGCATAGGCTCACTAAAAGACTGAGACCTCACCACAGAACTATAGAATACTCCCCCTGCACCTCAGCAGCACAACAGTAAAGGCCTGTTTTATGCACACACACACACACACAGCCAAAAAATGTATATACATTTTAAGAAAGGAAAAAACTATTAAAATTATGCTGATGGTAACTACTTTGAGCACTTCTTGTAATTGCAGAAGTCAAATGTGACTTGTATTCATCTTTCGTTATCAGTATATATTGAGTATTACAATTTAAAACAGTTTTTTCCTTTCTTAAAATGTGTATACATTGTTTTTTCAATATATGGATCAAACAATTACGCTCATGAACTCATCCTAGAAAAAGTGCTGCATCCCTCACTGCCGAATATCAATCACTATGGTCACCTTTGAAGTACTCCCCTTGGGAAGCTATGCACTTACACCAGCACCTAGTCCACCCCTTAAAGCAATTTTGGAACTCTTTTTCTGGAGTGGCCATCAGAGCTGTTGTCATATTACTCTTGATACCCTGAATGTCATCAAAATGTCTTCCTTTCAATATTTGCTTTATCTTCAGGTGAAGAAAGAAGTCATTGGGGGCCGGATCAGGTGAGTAGGGAGGGTGCTACAATACAGCTATTTGTTTACTGGCTAAAACCTCCCTCACAGACAGTGCCGTGTAAGCTGGTGCATTGTCGTGATGCCAGAGCAATGCATTGTTGACGAAAAGTTCAGGGTGTCTAACCTTTTCATGTAGCCCTTTCAGCACCTCCATATAGTAAACTTGGTTAACTGTTTGTCCAGTTGGTAAAAATTCATAATGAATAATCCTTGTCATATAAAAGAAGTTTAGCAACATCGTTGCAACACGTTCATGAACTTAAATGTCAAATCTTGTGTGTGTGTGTGTGTGTGTGTGTGTGTGTGTGTGTGTTACCCAGTACATAATGTCCTGCTTAAAAAAAAAAAAAATTACAAAGCATATCAAAAGAAAAACAAACAAGCAACCAACACTCTTGAAGAGACAGAGCGAGTATCAAAACCAGACATGGCAGGGATAGTAGAATGATCAGAACAGGAATTTAAAAGAACTTTGATTAATATGCTATGGGTTCTAGTTTAGTGGTTACCAGAGGGTAAAGGGTTGGGGGGTGGTAGGAGAGGGTAAAAGGGATCAAATATATGGTGTTGGAAGGAGAACTGTCTCTGGGTATTGAGCACACAATGTGATATATAGATGATCTATTACAGAAATGTACACTTCAAATCTATGTAATTTTACTAACCATTGTCACCCCAATAAATTTAATTTTAAAATGCTAAGAGTTCTGATGGACAAAAAGAGAGCATGCAAGAATACATGGACAATGTAAGCAGAGAAATAGAAATCCTAAAAAAGAACCAAAAAGAAATGCTAGAGAAGAAAAGCACTGTATCATAAATAAAGAATGTCTTTGGTGGACATTAGTAGACTGGCCATGGCTCAAGAAAGATTTTGTGACCTAGAGGATATATCAATAGAATCCTCAAAAACTGAAAAAGCAAACAGAAAAAGGCTGAAAAAAAAAAGGCAGAGCAGAATATCTAAGGACTGTGAGACAACTACAAAAGGTGTAACATGGGAATAACAGAAGGGAAGGAAAGAGAGAAACAGAAGAAATATTTAAAATAATAATGACTGAGAATTTCCCCAGATTAATGTCAGATACCAAACCACAGGTATAGGAAATTAAGATAACACCAAGCAAGATAAAAAAATTACAGCTAGACGTATAATTTTCAAGCTACAGAAAAATCAAAGACAAAGGAAAAATCTTGAAAGAAGCTGGGAGGAGGGAAAGAAACACCTTACCTCTAGAGAAACAAAGTAAGAATTACCTCTGACTTCTCCTCAAAACCAGGCAAGGAAGAATAGAGTGGAGTGAAATAGTTAAAGTGTTGAGAAAAAGTACCCCACCAACCTAGAATTCTGTACCCTGCAAAATTACCCTTCAAAAGCGATAGAGAAAAAAAGATATATTTTTTTTTTCAGAAAAACAAGAATGGAAGAAATTAGTTGTCAGTAGACCTGCCTTGCAAGACATCATGAAAGAAGTTCTTTAGAGAGAATGAAAATGATATAGATCTGAAACTTAGATCCACATAAAGTAAGAGAGAGCATCAAATAAGAATAAAGGCACAACAAAACCTTTTTTCTTACTGTTAATTGATCTAACACTTAACAGTTTGTTCAAAATAATAATAATAATGTATTTAATTATGTAGGCTTATATAAATATCTATATATATATCTATATCTATATCTATCTATCTAGATAGATAGATAGATAGATAGATAGATGTTTATATGTTTATATGTAAATGAAATGAATGACCCCACCAACACAACTCAAAGAAAGCAGGAGTAGCTATATTAATTTCAGACAGAGTAGTCTTCAAACTAAGGGAAGTCATCCAGGATAAAAAGGGCATTATATAATGAGAAAGGGTTAATTCTCCAAGAAGATATAACAGTCTGTAACATGTATGTACCTAACAATAAAGCATGAAACTATGTGAGGCAAAAATTAATAGAACTGCAAATAGAAATAAATATATCTAATACCATACTTGGAGACTTCAACACTCTACCATGAGTGGCTATATTAGGTTGGTGCAAAAGTAATTGCAGTTTAGAAGGTTAAAAACAATTGTAAAAACAGCAATTATTTTTGCACCAACCTAATAGCAGGCAGAAAATCAGTAATGATAAAGTTGAATGCAATGATGTCTTCAATCAACTGGATATAATTGACATCTATAGACTATTTAATCCAACAAAAGCAAAATAAACATTTTTCTCAAGCTCATATGGGACATTCACCAAGACAGACCACATTCTGGGCCATAAAACACTTCACAAAATGAAAGAAGGGAAGGGAAGGGAAGGGAAGGGAAGGGAAGGGAAGGGAAGGGAAGGGAAGGGAAGGGAAGGGAAGGAGGGAAGGGAAGGAAGGGAAGGAAGGGAAGGAAGGGAAGGAAGGGAAGGAAGGGAAGGAAGGGAAGGAAGGGAAGGAAGGGAAGGAAGGGAAGGGAAGGAAGGGAAGGAAGGGAAGGAAGGGAAGGAAGGGAAGGAAGGGAAGGAAGGGAAGGAAGGGAAGGAAGGGAAGGAAGGAAGGAAGGAAGGAAGGAAGGAAGGAAGGAAGGAAGGAAGGAAGGGAAGGAAGGAAGGAAGGAAGGGAAGGGAAGGGAAGGGAAGGGAAGGGAAGGGAAGGGAAGGGAAGGGAAGGGAAGGGAAGGGAAGGGAAGGGAAGGGAAGGGAAGGGAAGGGAAGGGAAGGGAAGGGAAGGGAAATCTTACTGTGTCTGCTCTCAGACTAGAATGAAATTAAACTAGGTATCAATAACAGAAAGCTAGCTGGAAAATCACAAAATATGTGAAGATTAAACAAAATGCATCTAAATAACCTACAGGTCAAAGAAAATATCTCAAATTTTTTAGTATTTTAAACTAAATTAAAAAAAAAACTTATTAAAATTTGTGTGATACAATGAAAGCAATGCTCAGACAGAAATTTACAGCATAGAATGCATGTATTATAAAAAGAAATCTAAAATCAATTCCTAAGTTTCCACCTTAGGAAACCAGGAAAAGAAGAGCAAATTAAATGCAAAGTAAGCAGAAGAAAAGAAATAGTAATTAGAGAATAAATCAATGAAGTTATAAATAGGGTATCAATAGAAAAAAATCAATAAATGCAAAATGTGTTTTTTTGAAAAGATCAATAAGTTAGCCAGGCTAACTACGAGAAAAACAGAGGAGGCACAAATTATTAATATCAAAAATGAAAAAAGCTACAATGTCAGAGGGGTACTTGACTTGGGGGGTTATCACTTTGTGAGGAGTGTAAATGTCTAATCATTATATTGTTTTGTACACATGAAACTAATAAAACATTTTAAATGAAAAAAGGAATATCACTATAGACCCTCTGGACATTAAAAATATAATAAAGGAATACCATGAGCAGCTCTAAACCCACAGATTTGATAATCTACACTAATGGACTAAGTCCTTGAAAGACACAATTTTTGCCAAAACTCTCACAAGAAGAAATAGACAATCTGAATCTGCCAGTTTCCCAGCCTCTTCTCAACCTCAGATATGCATCTCATGACTCAGTGCTCTGGATGGAGTAAGCGTGAAATGCCTCTTGGCATCCTCTTGCACAGCTGGAGAAGCCAGGCACTCACTCACATGCTCTCTCTTTCCCCTGAGGGAGAAATCAGGGAACTAGAAGATCTCTCTTGGGGAAGTGGTGAGGCAGCTAAAATCGTGTCTTCCTTGTACCCACTCCAGTGCATCCAAAATCTCTGCCCCACCCCCAGTGGAGTGCTAAAACTTCTCTTTTGGAAAGCTGGACATCCGCGAAGGCTCTCTCGTCCATGGGTGACTGTTTAAGTGGGCATTTTCCAGACACTCTTAGACCAGGTTGAGAGGGCATGGAGCTGGCTCATGATCTCCATGAGTTCCATGTAGGGGTCACAGCCAAAACCAAGGTCTGTGTGCCTGTTACCAATGCACATGTGTGGGAGACTCCGTTGGGTCCCTTGGCAGATGGTGCTGGATCCTACAGCTCCCACAAAGTCACTATTGTCCATGATGGATGACAAATTATTGTTGTTGAATGGGGGTAACAAATAAGGGATGTCTTATTCACCCATGTTGCTGATGCCATCATAAAAATAGAATCTTAATAAAAATAAAATTACACATAGATATAGGAAAAATAATGACGTAATAATTTTTTACTTATTTAAGTATAATACATATTAAAACTCTAAAACAAAATACTGGTGGGGGTAAACAGTCATACCTAGTTGCAAGGTTTCTCCAGTTTATTTGAAGGGGTTCCATATTAGGTCTAAATAAACTGAAGAGTTTATGATATTAAGATTAATGTCAATCATTAGGAAAACAATGCAAAAAAACATATTTAAAATGCCAACAGATAATTTAAAATGGAATTCTAAAAAAAGACTTAAATAATCCAAGAGAAGTTAGGCAATGATGAACTGAGGGAAAAAAAGTCTGTGAAGACAAAGAGAAATCAAAGAAAAAACTGTAAAACTAAAGTCAATGATATTTGTAACTATTTTAAATGTCACTAACTAACACACAAAAGAAAATGCAGAGATTGTCAGATTGATCAAAAAAGCGTGACTCATCTACATTTTTCATACAAGAAACACATCTTAAATATAAAAATAAATATAGGTTGACTGTAAATGATAAAAAGGAGATACCCCATTCAAACTGTAAGCATAAGAAGGGAAGAATAGTTATATGAAATCAGATAAAACATACTTTAAACCAGATATTTGACAGATAAAAAGGATTCTGTTATAATGGTTAGAACATCAATTCAAGAAGACATAAAATACTGTACCCTTAAAATCACATGATCAAAAATTGATGTAACTGAAAAGAGAAGTTGCTATTTCCAAAAGGCATATGCATCCCTATGTTCATTGCAGCATTATTCACAATAGCCAAGATATGAAGCAACCTAAGTATCCATTGATAGATGAATTGATACAAGAAGAGGTGGTACACATATAATGGAATATTACTCAACCATAAAGAAGAATGAAATATTGCCATCTGCAACAACATGGATGGATCTAGAGGGTATTACGCTAAGTGAATTAAGTCAGACAGAGGAAGACAAATACAACATGATTTCACTTACATGTGGAATTTAAAAAACAAAATAAATGAACAAAAGAGAAACAAACTCATAAATACAGAAAACATTTTGATGGGAACCAGATTGGAGGAGGTTGGGGATTGGGTGAAAAAGAGGAAAGGATTAAGATGTGCAAAATGCCAGTTACAAATAAGTCACGGGGATGTAAATTACAAAATAGGGAATATGGTCTATAACATTGTAATAACTAAGTATCGTGCCAGGTGTATGGATACTAGACTTACTGCAGTGATCACTTCTTAAGTTATATAAATTTCTAATCACTATGTTGTACACCTGAAAATAATATAATATTGTATGTCAACTGTAATTGAAAAATTTTTTTAAATGTTAAAAAAGAGAGAAGTAGATAATTCTGTAGTCATTTTTGAAGATTTTGACACATCTCTCTTTTAATTGATAGAATAACTAGATAAAATATTAGCAAAGACATAGATGACATGAATGATATGAGAAAGGAAGAAAGGAAAAGAGACATAAAAGGGACAAAATATGGAAAGATGCAAAATTTTGTTCATTGGCAGATAGCATGATTGCTTACCTAGAAAATTAACAAAATAATTATTTGAACTAATAAGAGAATTTAATAATGTCACAGAATACAAGGTTCATTTACAAAAATAAACCTCTGTGTTTATATGTTAGCAGCACAGAAATGGAAAATAGTAAAAAAGAATTTCATTCTTTTCATATATCACCAACCACCTAAAATAAGAGATGTTTTTAACACAAGAAATTTGAAGATATATAGTTGCAGTATACTGAAAACTACAAAATACTACTGAGAAATATTAAAGAATAATGAAATAATGAAAAGGTATACTTTTTGGAACTAAATATTGTTAAGCTATTTATTATTCCAAAATTGGTCTGTAGGCCTTATGCAATTTCCAGCCATATTTATAACAGGCTTTTATTGTAGCATTTAGTTAGTTAATTCTAAAATTAATATGGATATGAAAATGACATTACATATTTAAAAATCTTGCATAAGAACTAAGTTATAGGACTTAACACTACCTGACTTCAAGCTTTTCTATAAATCTACACTAATCAAGAGTATGATAGTTACATAAGGATAGACATACAGAACAATAATAGTGAACCCCGAAATAGATTTATACAATCATGTGATTTTCAAAAAAGATGCCAAAGCAATCTAATGGAAAATGAAAATCTTTTCTACAAATGGTGTTACAACATTTGGATATATATGAAACATGTAAACTTCAACCTTTACTTCACAGTATACATAAAAATTAATTTAAGATGTATACAAGATCTCAATGTATTAGCTAAATTCATGAAGTTATTTGAATAAAAAGACAGAAGGTTATATTCATGACTTGGAGGCATGCAAATATTTTTTAAGTCACAAATAGCACACAAATAAAAAGATAAACTATACCCTATTAAAATATAAAACTTCTGCTTATGAAAACACCCTTAAGAAAATAAGTAAATAAACTGAGACTAAAAAAAAAATTCCCAAAAATATATCTGACGAAAGATTGGTATCTAGCATTTATAAATAATCCATGCAACTACATATTGTATTGATGAAAACCTCATTAAATAATGGGCAGAATATTTTAAGATAGTTCACAAAGCAAGATATGTGAATAATCAATAATCATGTGAAACATTTTTTCATGTTATTATTCATCATGGAAATGCAAATTAAAACCACATTGGGATCCATTACACATTCACCAGAATACTTAAAATTAAACAGGCTGACAATACCAAATGATGGCAAGGATATAGAGGAACCAGAACTAGCATACTTTGTTGGTAATAGTGTAAAATGATAGAAAGCCACAAATCCCACACTAGAAAGGTCAAAAAGAACAAATCCTAGGCTCTAGTAAATGTTGATGAGGATGTTGTGCAACCACAGCTTTCATCCATTGTTGGTGGGCTTGTCAGCACAACCAATTTGAAAAACTAAAGCTGAACTAACACATGCCCTAGAACCTAGATATTCCTCTACTAGGAATTGGCACGTGTATACAGAAAAAGATGTGTGCCAAAATGCACATAGTGGTAATGTTGAAAATAGTCAACAGATGTACATACACAAATGCTCATTAACAAAAGAAAGGGGAAAGCTGCAAAAAAATACAGAAATAAAAATTAAAGAATTACCACTACATGCAATTTCATAGATAAACATCCAAAACTTGTTGAGTAAAATATATTGGAAACATAAGAATGCATACAATACCAGAGGTCTGACAACTAAGCTCACGAACTTGTTGCAACCATGTTGCTAACCTTTTTTGATATCAGAAGGATTATTCATTATGAATTTGTACCAACTGGACAAACAGTTAACCAAGTTTACTATTTGGAAGTGCTTAAAACGCTACTTGAAAAAGTTAGACACCCTGAACTTTTCGCCAACAATTCATGGCTCTTGCATCACGACAATGCACCAGCTCACACGTCACTGTCTGTGAGGGAGTTTTTAGCCAGTAAACAAATAACTATATTGGAACACCCTCCCTACTCACCTGATCTGGCCCCCAATGACTTCTTTCTTTACCTGAAGATAAAGGAAAAACTGAAAGGAAGACATTTTGATGACATTCAGAACATCAAGGGTAATATGAGGACAACTTTGATGGCCATTCCAGAAAAAGAGTTCCAAAATTGCTTTGAAGGGTGGACCAGGCACTGGCGTCAGTGCATAGCTTCTCTAGTGGAGTACTTCGAAGGTGACTGTAGTGATATTCAGCGGTCAGGTATGTAGCACTTTTTCTAGGATGAGTTCATGAACTTAATTGTCATGTGTTCGTATAATTGTACTTATACAGGTTTAAAAAGTGTATAAACCAATCTACATTGTTCGAAGTTAGAGAGGGGTCACACTTGAGAGTTGGTGAAAGTGAGCATAAGAAGGACCTTTGGAAAACAAGTAATATTTCATTTCTTGATTTGATTGCTTGTTAAATAGGTCTAAATGGGTGGAAAATCATCAAGCTCTGTTCTTACTCTTTGTGCACTTTTCTGAATGTATGTTTTACCTCAGTAAAATTTTACTTAAAATAAAAAAGCACTGGGAGTAACATCAGCAAAATGGTGAAATAGGCAGCATCAAGGTCTCTTTTCCTGCCTCAACCTTACAAACATCACTAAACAAACAGAAGCTGTCAGAACCAATTTTGTCAGAACTCTGGAAGAACAGTCAAAGGTTTATAACCAAGCAAAAGATGAATCACAAAAAAGGCAATTTGAAAATGGTAGGAAAATATTATGGTTTTGTTTGTTTGTTTGTTTTAACTTGCCTTTGCCTCACCCCTTCCCCCATGCAGCAGATTTTGAAGCAGCAGCAGCTCTGTGTGGGACCCTGTCCCTAGATCTAGAAGCATCCAAGATCTTATTCTCAAATTATTATGTATATCTGTTCAAAATTGTCTGGGGGCTACCTGAGAGATTGATGTGAGCTCTTCACCTTTATTTAATCTAACTGAGAACTCAGCATAGAAAAGTGGTAACAACTGTTCAAAAACACTGCAAGGTGAACCATACTTGCAGATGCCTAGGGCAAAAGATGACAATTGAAAAATATTTTTGACTGTCTAAAGCCCTGGAGGAAAAGTTGGGAAAGATTTTTTTTTGGAAATTGGGACATTCAAAAGCACTCATGTATGTGGTATATTTTTAAAAGTCGCATGCACGCCTAGGGCAAGACATACACTCATAAAAGTCCTGAGAAGACCCTAAGCTTTCACCTTGACCTGACACCTGGGGTTAGTGCAAGCCTGGCTGAGTGTTGGGGTGTCGCAGCACAAAGACAATCACAAAGACTGGAAGAGGTGCTTGGTTTCGTCTTTTCTTTCCTTTGCTTTTTTCCTTCCTTCCTTCCTTCCTTCCTTCCTTCCTTCCTTCCTTCCTTCCTTCCTTCCCTCCCTCCCTCCCTCCCTCCCTCCCTCCCTCCCTCCCTCCCTCCCTCCCTCTCTTCCTTTCTTTTTCTTTCTTTTTCTTTCTTTCTCCTTCTCCTTCTCTTTAGCTCCTGGAGTTCAAGTCATTCTCTATCAAAACAGTAGCTGAATGTAAGCTAAACCACACACAAGAAGGCATAATATCTTTGCAAAAGTAGTTTGGAAAATTCACTAAACAAAACGATTACCATTACTATGCCCTTCAACAATTAATAAAATGGCAAACTCTGGAGTGGGGGAAAATCTGATTTCCAGAGATACCATGTTTCTAATATTCAAAAGTCCAGTTTTCAATGACAACAACAACAAAATCACAAGGTATACAGAGAAACAGGAAAGTACGGCCCATTAAATAGAACAAAACAAACTGACAGAAACTATCCCTGAGGAAGCTCAGAAACTGCACTAAGTAGGTAAAGAGTTGAAATCAATTTTCATAAAAATGCTCAAATAACTGAAAGAAAACATGAACAAAGAACTTAAGGAAATCAGAAAAAAATATATAGGAACAAAATGAAAATATCAATAAAGAGACAGACATTATAAAAATGAATCACACCAATTCTGGAACTAAACTAAAATTCACTAGAGTTCAACAGCTGATTCGAGAAGGCTGGGAAAAAAAATAGCAAGTATATCTGAAGATCAGACAATTGAAAATTATTGAATCTGAGGAGCAGAAAGAAACAGAATGAAGAAAACTGAACAGAACCTAAGGAATCTGTGGGACCAACATATGCATTATTAGAGAAATAGAAGCAGAGAAAATATTTAAAATAATAGCCAGAAACATCCCAAATTTGACAAAATCCACAGATCTAAAACTCCAAGAAAATTCAATGAACTGTAAACATAATTGTCGTGCGGGAGACCCTGCTCGCTGCGCCATTTGTCGTGCGGGATGGCCTGCGGGTTCTCTGGCCCCGCTCCCCACAAAAGAACGCAGGACATGGTGAGGCCAAAAAGGAACACCCACGGAGCCATAGGTAGGGGAATCATACCACTGTGGTCTCACTGGAGGCTGGGTTCACTGGACGTGCGACCTGCTGTCCGTTTTTCTGCCAACCGACCGACGACTCTCCTCCACTCTCCTTGGCTCTGTTCCTCCACTCTCTTCCGCTCTCCTCGGCTCTGTTCGGCTCCTCGGCAGTCCTCGGCAGTCCTCGGCTCTCCTCCGTAGCCGCAGCAGTTATACCAGCGGCCAATCGGCTAACCAGCCACAGCCAGCGGCCAATCAGCCACAGCCGACGGCCATCCACCACCCAACCCAGCACCCCTCCACGTGAGGATGAGAGCCTGTAAACTACTCTCTGGGACTCTGTTCCCACAATAATAAACTCAAAGAAATACATATCAAGACATATTATAATCAAATTAGTTAAAGCCAAAGGAAAAAAATAATTTAAACAAGAGAAAAAGAATCAACTTATCAAGCACAAGAGATGCTCAGTAAGATTAACAACCAATTTCTCATCAGAAGCCATGGATGCAGGAAGACAGTATGATAACATATTTAAAGTGTTGAAAATAAAAGGAAAAAAAAAACTGTTAAGAAATAATTCTGTATCTGGCAAATCTGTCCTCTAAAAATGAAGAAGAAATCATGGCATCCCTAAGCAAAACAAAACAAAACAAAACAAAAAACAGAAGGAGTTCATCACCACTAAACCTGCCTCATAAGAAATCTTAAAGGCAGTCTTTCTGATTGAAATGAATGGGCACTAGACAGTAACTAGAAGCCATATAAAGAAATACAGATCTCCAGTAGTGGTAAATATAATACATGGGCAAATGTAAAAGCTGTATCAGTGTGTTTTTTGTAACTCTACTTTCTATTTACTATATGATTGAAAACACAAACATAAAAATAATTATAAATCTGTATTATTGGGCATCCAATGTATAAATAAGCATTTATCCAAAGAAGATACACAAATGGACAATAATCACAGGAAATGACACTAAACATCAATAGTCTTTAGGGAAATGCTATGAGGTATCACTTCATATCTATTAGGATAGCTATAATTTAAAAAAATATTAAGTGTTGGTGAAGATGTGGAGAAATTGGAACCCTTGCACATTGCTGGTGGGAATGTAAAATGCTGTGTCAGCTGTGGAAAACAGTTTGGCAGTTCCTCAGATCATTAAGCATATATAAAGTTAGACAATTAAGTTAGTGAACTTGTTGCAACAATGTTGCTAACCTTTTTGGTATCAGAGGGATTATTCATTATGAATTCGCACCAATTGGACAAACAATTAACCAAGTTTACTATTTGGAAGTGCTGAAAAGGCTGCATGAAAAAGTTAGATGACCTGAACTTTTCACCAACAATTCATGGCTCTTGCATCACAACAATGTATCAGTTCACAGGACACTGTCTGTGAGGGAGTTTTTAGCCAGTAAACAAAGAATTGTATTGGAACACCCTCCCTACTCACCTGATCTGGCCCCCAATGACTTCTTTCTTTACCTGAAGATAAAGACAATATTGAAAGGAAGACATTTTGATGACATTCAGGATATCAAGGGTAATATGATGACAGCTCTGATGGCCATTTCAGAAAAAGAGTTCCAAAATTGCTTTGAAGGGTGGACTAGGCACTGGTATCGGTGCATAGCTTCCCAAAGGGAGTACTTAGAAGATGACAGCAGTGATATTCAGCAATGAGGCATGTAGCACTTTTTCTAGAATGAGTTCATGAACTTAATTGTCTGACCATATGGTCCATATGGTCCATGGTTCACAGCAGTTTCATGACAGTGTTCTCAGACCATCACCTTCTGGACCCCATTTCTGCTTAATCATATAAATGTTCTATTACTTAAAAAGTAATACATGTTCTTTCCCTAATAATAATACATTTTTTATTTTATTTCTATCATATTTAGCAAATCTACAAGGAAGAAAAGTCAAACCGTATGGTCAGATCCTAGGAATAAGCTGTAAATGATCTAGTAATGAAGCTTGGGCAGAAAATTTTAGTGTGAGTAGACACCCACCTCTATTATTCCATCAGTCCTTTTCCTCTCCATCATAGAGATTGATTAAAGCCATTATCATCTCATGCCTGGAACGCTGCCAGCCATCCTTCTCTTCTCCCCACTGCCTGGCACACCTCCTCCACTCTATCTTTAATATTGCATCAAGAAGGATTTCTAAAAAACAAGACTTAATCATGTCATGCCTGCTGCATCCCCATTCCTATCTCCCCTGAAACAAGAGTAACACTCAGTGTCTTAGAATCATAAAAAAAGCCTTCGATACCCTGGCCCATCACAGAACTATCCTCATAGCTGGTGCTTAGTAAATAAACACGTACTCAATGGATAATCAGTGGTTTCTGCCAAGACAAAGAGAAGCAAAGGTAGGCACAATGGTGGGAGTAAATCCCCCTACTTTATACATATTTTCTGAGCATTGTCTCTGGAGAAGATTGAGATGGGGAAGGATAAGATATTTCAACCTCAAATACATCCTTCTTCCACCCTATCTCTTGCCCCAACCTTTAAGGACCTGAGAATCTAGTAGGGGATGCAATGCTTGTACAGAAACTGCCATGTGGTTAGGACTTGATAAACAAGCTGCGGGAACTCAATAGGAGGAGATTAATTTTTCATGTTGGGGATTTAGAGAAAGCTATAGACATTTGATCTGGGCCTTGATGAAGGAGTAGGCAGGTGGGAAGAGGCAGATCTCCAGCCCCTGGGCAAAGGCCCTTTGGTATGTGAAGATTAGGGAAGAGACAGTGTTGTCATGCTGGTTGACTATAACATGGGACATGTGAAATTTAGCAATGAACAGTAAGGTTGGGATACCAGTGTGGATAGTTTTGGAGGGTCTACAAAGCTAGTTAGAGAAATTTGAAATTTAAGCTAAGCCTTCTCTATGAAGACTCTTGAGACCCTGGCTAATTCTCTGCAAAGCCTGATCCCCAGCTGCTTTCTCTCCCAGCCTGCCCTCCCTCGCTGAAATTTATTCAGATTCACTCTGCCCTTCTCCATATTCTTGCCTCCAGCTCTGTGACAGCTTAAAGCAGCTTCTTGCTACCATAGGACACTGATCCCCCCAATCATTCTTCATGTTGCTTTATATATCCCTAAGCCTGGGTTTTTCTCCCCAGAAGGCTAGGGATCAGAAAGAAAAGAAAAAAAATAAAAAGAAAGAAAGAAAGAAAACATTGGCTGACCGACAGACAGATCTGCATTCTAATCTTGGCTGTTCTACTTGTAGATATGTGATCCTGGGGAAATTACTTAAACTCTCTGAGCCATCTGTAAAATGGTGATAATAATTCTTATCTCAGAGAGATGTCATGATGGTAAAATAAAATGGTTAAGTCTCTAGTTTTCAGATGCTTCATAAAACACTAGTTGTCTTCCCACTGCAGTCTCCAGGCTCAATAAGGTCAAATTGTGGGCTCAAATCCCCCCTCACCCCAGTCCTCAATTAGAGCAGCTTAATAAATTCTCTACTGTGATCATTACTAACTCCTGCTTTCTTGCTCAGAGGCAAGGAGACAGGATTACACAGCAAGGCTTAAAGTCTTCTTTTTAAACTTGAACTAGGTTCATCGGGGAGTCTTGAAGCTAAAGCTTTGACCTGGTCTGGCATTTGAGCTGATTCACATTAGAATTGCCTTTGTAACAACTGGAGGGGAAAGAAGAAGGCTTTAATCAGTCTAAGCAGAGAGAAAAAGTAATTGCAAATTTATGGAGACAAAAACAGGTGTGTGAAATGGTGTGTAATGGAGCTTACCACAGTTTCCCAGGACATAGTTCCTACTTGGGAATTCTCATACTAGAAAAGAATTAGGAGTATCTTGGCAAGTTTGTGTTATAGGAAGAGCAATATTTATTCAGCACACAGATAGCTAGTGGATGCCTTGACAATTGCAATGCAGGTTCTCTGACTTGATTCTGGCTCAAGTGCTATTTAGAAACTTAATCACATAATGACCAGGAGCCCCAAATTCTCATGTGGATCTCACTGAAATCTTTGTGCCTGCTGGATTCAGGGTGCAGATAAATGAGGGTGGCTGGTAGAGGAGCATCTGCTGACTTGAATTAGGAAAAGGTGTCAGCTCCTGGCTTCTGACCTACAACAAGAACATCCCTGCATCCAGGCACAGACATGTTACGGAACCCGGCAGATCTCATCATCCTTCATGGCAACTGGGTATGGATCTGCCTGAGCTAAAGGTGACACCACTTTCTCCTGCCAAGCTTTGCGTAGGTACCCTTGAATCCACACTATTTCATAGGCTCATGGAATATTAGAGTTGAGGAAATTTATGTCTATCTCATTTTGGGAATGAGAAAAAAGATGATGTAGGAATATTTTCCTGTGAGTCCCCAAATGATGTAGGTGATGTTGGATCTGCTGGCAGTTTCGGGGTGTGGGCCGAGATTGTGTCTCATGAGACCGAAGAATGGAAATATGGACCCAGAAGAGGCAAAGAGTTTTTAAAAAAGGATAGTTTATTGAAAGCAAAAAGTCAGAGTTCCTGAGTGGGAGGGGGTCCTGAATGGGGGTGGCCCATGACTGAGGCAAAAGCTCTTATTTTTATACCTTCCCTTGTCTGTTTGGGGAAGGGGAGCTGTTTGAAGAAGGGAACTTGTTTGAAGAAGGGAACTGGCACCTTCTAATGAAATTCGTCTACCAGGTTTGTTCTGCTTGCCCATCCTAAAGGAATCAGCAAAATAACCCACTCTTATCTATCAGATCTGCTTCATTTGTCAGACCAAAAGGAATTTTATGATTAACCTCAAGGCCTTGTTACATTTTGTCCTGGAGTGAGGAGTGATTTCAAAACTTGAAGTTTTAGGATATGGCTGTCTTTTGTTTATTCCACCAGGGACCTCCCTGTCTACCTAGGGACATGCTAGCTAACCTGTATCAAAGAGACCCAAAGAAGGCATAGTTGTTAAGATCACAGGGATAGTTATAAAAGTAAAAGACTTCTGTGAAAACATAGGTTGCCTAGTTCTTAGAGTGTTACTCTTTTTATGTTATTTACCAAGATACAGTAGTAGACAGTAATCCTAATGTAATTAGCTGTTCTGCCATTAACACAGACAGTGGGACTATTTGACTGTTTTCTTCAAATGCTAAGCTATGTGTACAAAAAGCCATATTGTCATTTTCTAAAATTTGGCTAAACTTTAAAATTTCAATCCCTTAATGGTTAGTTGGAACCATGTTCTTTACAGCTTCACTTTGTAGAGTTAAGAAATAAAGGGCATGAGAGGGCTTTAACATATTGTCATGCAGGGACTGTGGTCCCTCTCCCCACACAAGAATGTAGGATATGGTGAGGCCATAAATGAACATCCATGGAGCCATAGGTAGGGGAGTCATACTACTATAGTCTTGCTAGCGGCTGGATAAGACCCAAAAGCAAACATCCGCCAATACCCCAAAGAGGGGTCTTCCTGCACCCGTCTCTCTGGTGGCCGGGCGAGACACTGGAAGTAGGATCAACATGATCCTCAATGCATAATCTACTTGCTAACTGGACTTGCTAGCCGCAATCCACCGTCTGCTTCTCTGCCAACCAACCTTCCCCCCAGGGCAGCCACAGCAGCTGTATTAGTGGTCAATGGCTAACTGGCAACAGCTGATGGCTGTGGCGTCCAGCCGACAAAAGTTGTGGGGAGTGAGGAGGGTGGCACAAGGTTAAGAAAGACAGTAGACAAGAGTAGAGTGCAAGCAGGGCCAAGGGACTCAAGTCTCAAGGACTGAGCCCCAAATCGGGCCAAAGCATGGCTTTTATTAGTTAGGTGTGGAAGCAAAAGAAGTAAAGCTTGTCAACCTCAAGATCTGTGAATCCCATATACTACAATGGAAACTGATTTAAGCCAATCACCCTTGCCTGAAGGCAGCCAAACCGTAAGTCTCAGGATAAGTACTTTCCCAAGGGACAAAACCTTTATGCACATGAACAGATGGAGAGCACATCATTGAGTCACTTCCCCTGCAGGTTGTGGGAAGGAATGCAGCCACAGAGGCAGAGGCTCTCCTTAGCAGAGGGAAGGTGGGGGGCTGTGCCCACCTCTATCAACCCGCGAGTTCCCCAGATGGTCCCCACATGGCTGTGTCTGGCTTGGGTTCCCCACCCCCTGTGGGGAGTCGTACCCATCTTTGACTAGGCAGCCATCTTTCTGGGGCCAAACAGGGAGACATAAAGTGTAAGCACAAAGGTGAAGCGAAGTCCCTGAAAGGATCTGTCTCACAGACTCTACTTTCTTTAGGGGCAGGTACGAGGAGACAGACGAGTAGGCTGCTGCGTGGCAACAGACAGCCACCCAGCCACAGCGGATGGCCATTAGATCACAGCTGATGACCATCCAATAACCGAGCCAGCACCTTTCCATGTGAGGCCAAGAGCCTGGAAACTGCTCTCCTGGCTCGTCCCCACACATATACTGAAGGAGTAAACATAGAACTCTGCCACAGACACACTGTAATTCATAAAATGAGTAAGAGGAGGCCCAGAAATAGGATAAAGTCATAGCACAATAAAATATATAAGAAATCAATTTTAATTATTTTTCAAGTAATTGGAATTCACTCTTTGGTTACATTCCTAATCTACTTTTTCATACTATATTCAAGCTTTCAAATATTGAGAGGCTCTTATAGGTGTATTTTGATGAACAGAGAACTGTTTTCAATGGTTCCAGATAAATCAGAAATGCTTTCTTTTACATTCATCAAAATCCTTCTGACTTGCCCAGGCTTATCTCCATTCAAATTACCTATTAGTATAGCCAGAGAAATATCTAATAACTTTTAATATGCTCAGGTCTGAAGAACTTTAGGTATTAAAATCATCAGCTGGCTTCAGAATTGGTAGAAGATTGGGAGCAGGGTGAGGGGGATAAAGGGTAGCAGGATTATTTCAATCCTCCTTGATCCTTGACTCCTGCATGTTAGGTATATGTCTGCGTATCTGCCTGTTTAGCTAACTATCTACCTATCATTTTCCTATTTATTTTGCTAGTGTATCTCTATGTAACAAGAAACTGTAGGCAGAGAGGGAAGACGTTGTCAACTTCCTGCAGTTATGGTCACCCACAGGAGGGAGGCTGTCCCCAAACACCAAGCAACAGTCCCTGATGTAAATGCAATATAGCGACTACTTGTAGACCATTGGTGCTTGTTGCTGTGCTCCTGGCTCAATTGCTTTCACAAGACAAGCTGTAGAGGCAGATACTAATGCAGCTGAATATATAACACAAGGGGCCTGTGTACAAGCAGTCTCAGTCTTATAGTGCTCTCACCTTTCCATCTCCCACCCAAAATTAGAAGCAAAGAGCTGCTCTATACGGGTTCAGCTTTTCCAAGGAGGTAATGCCATACCTGCTTGTGTATCCACTCCTAATGTTGCTACTTCAGACCTGGAAGCTTACTTCTCCTGGACTTTAGTGCACAGCAATTAGAAATCAACATCCTTTGTAGTTCTGTGAAGCTTAGTTTTGCTTAAAAATGAACTCATAACTTTTGTATAAATATGCCATGTCTTTCTTGATGCTTGGCAAGTGGTAAGTGCTTATTCATTGAATGAAGGACTGCTTTGTACTCACATTTTTCCTTTGCTAAGTTGAACCCATTGTAGCAGAATTTAATAAGTTTCCTCTATGAAAATAACATCATTTCATAACTTCTGATTAAATAACATCCCTTTGTCTTCCCACTCTAACTGTTTGTTCTTCCTGCACATTCTCATCTAGTGGCATGGAGTTCACTCCCATTTGTACGGCTTTTAAGTCATCATCTGCAGCCAAACTTCAGTCTTCATCTCCACGACTATGTATCAAGTTCCCTGCTATACACCTCTGTCTAAAGGACCTACAGGTACCTCAACACTAACATGTCCAAAGGTGAACTCATCAACCTTATACCTTCTGCCGCTCTATTACACACACATACACATACTCTCAATTGATCTGCTTCCAGGGCTTCCCATCTCAAAGTACTGAACAGGTTAGAATCGGAAAGCTTGCTTAGCCTCTTTCTCTCTGTCAAAATCTACTGAAGGCTTTTGTCTCAGTGGCCCATCTCTATCCCTTTAGAACAGAGTTTCAACTCCTACATATGACTTCTACTTAAGATGATGCTTACCTCTCTCCTTAGGCATTTCCCCCATAAATGAATTCCATTTTCTTAAGCATATTATGTTCTAGCACAGCTCTCTTCCATAAACATTTTCTTTCCATCTCCCAAGTGTTGCCCTGTGAACACTTTAGATTTAATTCAAATGTCATTTCTTCTATGAGTGTTTACTTCTTCAATTAACCTGTATTTCTTGCATGTGTCTCTCTTGTAGCACTTCACCACTACAGTGATTACTCAATTTTCTTTGTCTTGCATGCATTGCAAAATGTGTAATCATGTTCCTTTCTTTTCCATTTCTCCAGCACCTAGCATGTTTGTAGTATGTATTCAGTAAATATTTATTGATAATCAAATGAATAAATGTTAAGAACAAAGCCCTTGGAAGAACAGGCCTCGTGGGTGGTCATGGGTCTGAGAGTAGGGAGCCATCTTTCTGGGATGACAGCTCAGAGAGATTGAGGGGCAGTATTAATTGGAAGCAATATGCCCTAGAGGATCACTCAGTCCTGCAGAAACCTGATAAATGGCACGCCTGCCCTACTTGAAAGAAAGTTGGCACCATAATTTTCATAAAATAAGAAAAAGTATTTGTCACCAAAATGTGGTGACACGTTAACACCTTGCATCAAATATGTGCTTAATCTATGACATGAACATGGTCTGAAGACAAGCATGCTTTTGGTCCAGGGCACCTGGTTACAAAGTTAAATGATAGATCCCTAATGGCCTTATTTTCCTGAAGAGAGCATCATGCTATCATCCATGAATTTATATAAACTATCTAAAATGTATCTCTATTTCAAAATGTATTACTTTTTTTTCCTTAAATGTACTTTTTTCCAGTTTCAGACCTGTGGTTTGGGGAGAGTGCTTCGTAGTTCTATGATTCTGGGATTGAATGAACTAGTCATCATTCACCTCATCCATATAATTATAATTTTATGACTTATATCATATGGTCTTTCCAATTAAATGCCGGGCCCAGTAGTTTCTCAATTTCATCCTTGAGTACCTTCCTAATTCTTAGATGGATGCTAGTTCACTTCCCCCAGTAATCTCTCTATAATTTCTTTATTAGTTAGATCCAGAATATATGGAATGCGAACATCATGTAAACTAGTATTATTTAAAAAAAGAAAATAAGAGCGAAAATCTTCCATAATAAATATAGGGGTCATCCATTTAATTTCCAGTTATTCTTTTATTATCCTTAAGCAGCTTTTATTTTTACTTGTTTGAATTATGGCTTCATGTGTTCCATAATTTTTGTTTTGGTCTAAGAAATAATTTGTTTTAATGTCTTCCTTTTTTTGAGGAAGAAATTGGGGAGAAAGGAATAAGAATGTTTAACAAAGATGAAAAAATTGAGTCCTTGTCTTTGCCATTTAATTCATTTCTACTCTCTGCCAGGAACAATGCAGTATTTTGATTGTATCATGGTTATCAAATAGACATGGACCCTTCCCTAAAGAAAAAATACAATAATAAGCATGCACATAAGTGTATAACTACTCATATATTATGTATAATGAAAAAATAAGATATTGCGCCAAAGAATTAAGTGTGTCTTACTTGAGAATAGGTAACCCAGGAAAGTCTCTCTGAAGAAATTACATTAATTCACAGATATGCACTAGAATAACAAATGGAAGAATAGGAAGGAAAACATCCCAGTCAGGAAACCCCATGGGAAAAGACTCTGGTCTGGACTGGGAAAATTCTTGGTCCTGCCAAGTTATACAGAGAATTTCAATGTGGTTGAAGCCTCATGACAGAAGAAGGAAGAGGCATGAGATGAGATGAGATGAGACGAGATGAGACGAGACGAGACGAGGCGAGATATGACAAAGGTAAGTTGTGGCCAGAAATGTCTTTTAGGCATTATAAGTGCAATAGAAATCTCATGAAGGATTTTAAATATGAGAATGGCATGACTAACTTTGTTTGAAAAGACCAGTCCAGATGCTTTGCAGACTGATGTGTTGGTAAATAAAGGTAGAAAAAGGAAGACTAGTTAAAAGACTAGTGCAGTAAGTAGGAAATAAATAATGGTAACCTGGATAAGAAATGCTACAAGAGAGATGAAGAAGAGTTCTTTAGCAAATTACTCAGCTGTATAACATGGCTATTATAAGTACCTACCTCATAAGATCAAAAAGATCATAAGATATTATGCCTTTAAAGCACAAAGGACAGTTCTGGCACATAGAAAACATATACATGTTTATTACTACTACTACAACTATTATGACTACTACTGTTGTTTGGAGTTACGTGGTTTGGTTTTATGGGTAGCGTTTGGATGGCAATGAGGGAAAGTAGATTTATATGTTGTGTTATACTTTATTGGTTTAGAAAGAAATTTGATAGAATTATATTATGGTGTATTCTTTTAAGGGGTGGTATTTAGAATGATGGTAGGTGATGTCTAACAGGTATTGAAAGAAACGAATGAACCAGTTGATTTTTAAAAGATCTAATGATTAACTGACTCAGGGCCAATAGAGCCTCACCATCTTTCTTTTCACCTCTCTCCCCTCCAAAAAGATTTTTCAGTATTTTTAAGCCTTAGAGTTTCAATCTCTAAGAATGATACAAATATTGTGATAATTCTCTACTGATATTAGAACCACTCCTTTCATGGAAATAGAACCAGGACTTCTTTTAATGTCAGAACTAGAAGGGAACTTGGTGGTAATTTGTTCTAATTCTCTTGTTTACAAATATAGAGGCACAGACTGAAGGAGGAAAGTGCTGTGACTCTTCCAAGGGACCACATTACACATTGAAAATGCCCTTGGTCTAGGTATCAGAGCAAACCAAGTTTGAGCTCTGAATCTATCATCACCATATGATGTTGAGCAAACTGCTTAAGCATCTGAGGCTCAATTTCCTCATTGTAAAAGGAAGATTCTAATATCTGTCCTACATAGCTAAAGAGTTGCCATGAAGAATGGCTATGATAATGTACATAAAAACATTTTACAAACTCCCAAGTGTGTTTGTATCAATCATCTGCCATGTGTACAATCACCAAAACAACAGGTAGGCATACTGATTCAATTGTTTGCCTAGAGGTAGTCAGTGTAGCTCATGGTATGGTGCTCAAAAATTCCCGAGGTAAGTTAATCGGGAGGCTGTGTTCTTAGCTCATGTCTAACTTACATAGGTCAGCAGAGAATCTTCAAGTACGTATTTCATGAATTCTTAAAATGTTTAAACCTCAATACAACCTTGGACTAGTACTGTTACTTATATCTTACTATAAGAAAATAGGCCCTGTTTAAGTAACTAGATTAATTAATAAAACCAATAAAAGGTCACATAACCACTAGGTAGCAGAACCTGATTTCAAACCTTGATCTGCCTTGTTCCAAAAGCCATAAAATTTTGACTAACAGTGAGACTATACAATAGTCACAGAGTTAAATTGATACAGCTTCTGCAAAAAAGAATCCTTAAATTGATCAGACTTGATTAGGAAATCAAACGCACATTTTTGTTCTCCAGCATGTGTTAAAATGCAGCTTATATGATATTGAAATTGAGCAACTGGGGGTAAAAATCACTGGTAAAAACACACTGCAGATGGCAATTAATTATCACACAGGCCCTGCTCTATTATGCAGTAAAAGACTGATAAAGATGCTGAGACAAGACTGAACCAGGAAATGACAACATACAAGGAAAACTGCCCTCTGCTGGTCAAGCCAGTGTCCTGTCCTTGTTAAACAGGGATATTATTCAAAGATGCAAATGAGATATTTTGAACACTTTTATATTTACGACTTTATTACTCTGAGATGGTTGGGAGTTTTAATTTTGTGGTTAGCCCACCTGCTGTTTCTTTATTAAAATCCTAGTTCTGATTAATCAAAAATACTCTTTGTAGTCAGGTCACATAGATTCCATAAAACAGGATGCAGTAGTTTGCCCTGGATTTGGTGTGAGATTTATCTTTTAAAGATGCACACTGATTTATCTGTGTGCTCACAAACGTGGCAGTGAATTAAAATATGAGAGCAAGTGGGAAAGGTTCATGGCTTTCTGAATGTGATCATAAATAAAGGATTTCGTGACCAAGTTGCTCTGTGTAATAGCCGTGTCTCTCCACACCTATGGGCATATCGAGGTCACTCTATAGGTGACAACCATGGTAAACTCGCACAGGGTTTGCATAGCTTTATAAAATTGGCATAAAACATCCACAATTCTATCAGCTGCCACGGTGTTTTTTATACATGTGGCACAAAAGCCCGTGAATTCTTTGAAGCAACAGAAAGGATGATTATCTTTCCGTCATCATCCAGATTTTTGTCCACTGTCAGTGACCAAGAGAGCAGTCTTTATGTTTTTTTCTATGGAGCTTCAAAAAGCAGCAGGGACAGAACCTGGATATAAGATTCAGGGACAGGGTAGCACAGCACTGAAGCTGTTCAATAGAAGTGGAGAAAGTATCTAAAGGGGATGTAAGTGGAGTTCTGTTATATGTTTTTTCAAAGTACATTTTGGATTCTATTTTGCCCCCAAATAGTATTTATTAAATATCCACATGAAAATGATATTCTCTTAGAGATTTGACATGCCAATTTAATTACAAGTCTCTTTTGTGGCAACTTCTACTATTTCCCCCCACCCCAAGAAACTAATATTATTTCAGACATAACACATAATTAACTGTAAATTGAAGTCTGAAACTATAAAACAGATAAGACAGTCATGGTCAAAAGAGTGCTGCTATTTACACTGAATACAAGAATTTCTTTATAACCTTCCTGCTGAGATGTCAGGAGACTTTCTTACAGAAGAGACTTCTGTAAATACAGAAAGCAGCAAAGGAGAGGCGACTGACATTGCTCAGGAACCATATCTCTCTGTCTATCCTGTATCTTTGGGCATGTCCTTGACCTGTCTGAACCTCAGGATGTTATGGGCATAACACCTACCTACTGGATTCTTTGGAGAATTAAACTTCACACATAAAATGCCTAACA
Organism: Rhinolophus sinicus; assembly: GCF_036562045.2. NCBI lineage: Eukaryota > Metazoa > Chordata > Mammalia > Chiroptera > Rhinolophidae > Rhinolophus > Rhinolophus sinicus. The sequence goes on from NC_133757.1 coordinate 58,459,455, forward strand.
CACAGTGGACATCACAAACAAAACGTTAATTTGAGTCTTCTTTTTCCTGAGCAAATGTAGCTGGCACTATTACTCTTAGTGGTCATTCCTCTAGCCAAATAACTTCCTTTCTTCACTTTCTCTGTCTCAAACATGTGTATCCTTAAGCACCTCTGGTGTGAAATGGTTAGGCCATAGAGCCTCTCCATTACAACCCGAAAACTAGGAAGAAGTGATTGGAAATATCCCCTGGCTTCCGGGCTCTCGTATAACCTGCTCTCTAGGTGTCCACTGCTGACGGCCCTGCAACAATGTTCCCAATTCCTAGAGCAACTGTGCACCTGTATGTTGAACTCACCCTAGATGAGGATAAAATTTAGTGCTATGTGGAAGTCGGCGATCCAGGTGATCCTGTGTAAAAGACATGAGAAGGAGCCATCACGAGCTTGGTTAAGAGATAGTTACCTAAAAGGGGAAGAGAGTGACACAGTCAGAGATGTCAGCCACAGTGGAGCAAAGCTCTTTATGAAATGGGAGGGAGAATGCTTCAGAAGCAGCACAGGAGAATCACAACCCATCCCTACACTGGCTTTTACTTCAAAAGTCTGGGGCACCTTTTCCACCTATCCAAAAGTCTGCTCGTTCTCCAAGCCCGAGTCAAAGGCCATTTCTCATGGAGCCGCCCTGCTCTTCTTCAGCCTACGCAGATTTCACTTCCCTGACCCCTTCAGATGTTTGTTTTCTGTAACACCTGGTTCAGCACTGCAGCGTATAAAGCTCATCTCCTGCCTGGGTAGTTCCCATTGAATTTGTCTCCCCAAATAGGCTGCTGGCTTCCTGACGATGGCAACCTCAGCTTCCTGTCCACTTACATCTCATCATCTTAGCATGATTTAAAGCATACGTGCGAGATCACAAATATAATCTAATTATATATACATTCCCAAACTGTCTTTTTTTTAGAAAAAGACCCCCCCTCCCCCCTTAATTTTGAACGTGACCTGCATGATCCAGTTTGGAATATAAATTTGGAGTGTGAAGTGTAAAGATAATCTAGTTAACTATTTAAGAGTCTAATTTTCTAAAGTAGCAAACAATTCAAGAACTTTCTCTGTGGTGTCTCCTCCTTACAATCTATGTAGCCCTTCACAATTTGTCCGAAAACCTTCAAGGCAAAACCTCATTTGGAAAGTATGAAAAACTAGAAGCCTCCAATTTTACTAGTTTGTAAAATCGAAAATTCTAGCGCCAACCTTGAAATTCTGATTCAGAAGAAGAAGAGGATAAAAGTCTAATAAACCAAATGACATAACCTGAAGTCTTTCTTATCTCCTCTTTCTCAAGGTAATGTTAGATGACTAAAGACAACTATACTGGCCTATTTAAAATGAATCTGCCTTTGTTCAACATAAAACAAGAAAAACTCCTGAAGCAAGTCTTCAATAGAAGCAGCCTACTTTCAGTCTACTTTCCTCTGGCTTTCTCCCCCTCCTAAGTATCCTTCCCATTTCTCCTTCTAACATAATATTTTGGTCAATGGAATGCACATAAAAATGCCTTGTTTTCAAATGTTGCATTGTGTCTGAAACTACATTTAAATATATGCCTTAATTAACATTTGAAAATCAATTTATGTAATCCATCATGTCAATAGGCTAATGAAGAAAAAATTATTGTATCAATAAATGCAGAAAAAAAATTTGATAAAACCCAACATTCATTCATGATTAAAACTGAGCAAACTAGAATTAGAGGGAGACTTCCAGAAATTGATAGGGAACATCTACCAAAAGAAAACCTATATGTAATATTCTTAAGGTCTGAAATTAGCTGTTATACCCCTAAAATCAGGAACAAGGAAAGATGTACCCTCTCACCAGTCCTATTCAACATCATATTGAAGGTCCTAACTAATACAATTGGAAAAGTAAAGGAAATTAAAAGCATACAGACTGGGAAAGAAGAACTAAAACTCTCCTTGTTCACAGATGACATGATTGCATATGTAGAGAATCCCAAACAATAAAGAAAAATGCTCCTGAAATTAATAAGTGATTATAGTAAATT